>NC_088837.1:20144306-20659306 GCF_904066995.2 Poecilia reticulata | reverse complement strand
CAGCAAAGAATTAAGCTGCAAATAATGCTAAACTGACGACAAACTTTATTTTAGACACGAATTTACTGTGTGTTAATATGACATCTTGGCCAGTGTGATGACATCATTAGCATTATGAATGCTAGCGGTGTGTGTGCTCACTTTTAGGGACATAACTACACTGCCTGCTTTTGAGTAGTATTATTAAACAGTTTGTCATTGTTTTTGTCAGTTGTCTTGGGAAACGCACCATCCAGAGGGATTCAGTGACGTTCTTAGTGCTAGCGTTAGCTAACTCATTAACTCTATTGAGGCCTTTTGTAAAGACGTCTATGTGAGGTTGGATGGTTTCTGTTGATGACATCTTTTGATCAATTTAGAAATGAAAAGTTTATATGTTTTTATATAGACAACAATCGTTTAAAACGAAGGATTAAAAGCGTCAGCTTTAAAGTTAACTTTTAGTTTTAGCAACATTTTGGAGCGGTCCAGCCAGAGTCCTGATTTAAATGTGATGTTTTCTTCAAATGTATGTTGACTGTGATTAAAAGCCGCATTTGTATTTGTAAACTGTTTTCAAGGTGAGTTCAAGTTTTCTTTCTGCCTCTTTTCGGTACAAACGTCCTCAAAGTCTGCTTGCAAAGTCCAGGCCTGACATAACAAGCATGTGTAACATGAAATTTCCTAGAAAAAAACTATAAAATAAAGAGAAATGGTGGGGAGGGGGTCGTGTTATGGCGCCTATAAAACTTGCTGTTTCAGCAGTAAACCATAGATCACAGCTGGGAGGAAGTGAATCTGTTTTTGAAATATTGCATAAAACAGAGATGTACTCATAAACAAAATGGCTGACATTAAATTTTATTTGATAGAAGACAAAGAAGAGCTGATGAAGACAAGAATATTTACACGCAAGCTGTCTTAATAATTAAAACGATTTTGATTCACATTTTGCTCAACTAAAGGGGTGCAGGAATCTCAGTTCTACTTCACTTTTATTTTAATGTGTACGTTTGCCAATATTTGGAGTTCTGGGCTGGTATTTGTCTTTTTTGTTTAATTTGGCTTTGTGTGTCTTGGATGTGGAGCTGCGGAAGTCCCTGCCTCTCCTCGACGAGTTCACAAGCTGATCAAACAGCCTCAGTCATCAAACCGGCAAATTGCTCACAAAGACAAAATGCAGACGGCACTGCACACACTCATGTTTTCATTGCTGGGTTATGTTCTATAGAGGCAGTTAAGAACTTTTTAATCGACACCTTTTTATATGTTCAAATGAAGTTTTAACATGAGAAATAGAAGAATTAGACGAATTAATGAAACATTTCGGAACGTTTAACGCTTTGCTAGCTCAATTGTCTTCTTCTAAAAATCCCGTTAAGTTTATTCAAGAGTTGTATTGATATGCATAACGTCCTTTGTTTTGCACGGTGGTTTAAACAGAATCAAAGTGCTTCATTTGTTCCTCGCAAATTAGAAAGTACAGGGAGTTCTGAGTTTGCTGCCAGATTACAATATGGTGGTATAATTTAAGAAAAAAAAAAAAAAAAAACTCAACCATGTGGCATTTAAGAAACGGTTTGTAGCTTGTAGAAACCTCGAGAAAATGCTTCCATTTCTTTTTATAGTGAATTTTTACTGTAAAATTGGCATTGTTCCATTCCGTTTTAATTCAGGGCTGCTCAAAGATCCTTTAAATATCACATGGCACCCAAACCAGGTGTTTAATATTGCTCACCACCAGATCTGAGAGGGACTCAGAAAATTCAATCAGTCTTTGAAATAAAAACCCAAGCACTCATTAAATCAGTTTAGCACGAATAGACTGAAACAAACCCTCAGCAATTTCACTGTTTGTCTGGAAGTCTCCCAGAATCACTGCAGCTGACTTAAGTGCCAGCATTCAAAGTGGAGGCTCCATTTTGATCGCCGCAGACTGTCCCCTGCCATGGCGACGGTGAGCTTCAGATTGGCACATTTCTGGGCATTCCCCATAAGGTGCTTCTTTCTGATTGATGGCGCCGCCTCGCTCGCCTCCCTCTCGTCTCTCCTCAGCCCTGATTTATTCGTCTCGTCTTTGTGACTTGGCGCTGGCATTGCCCACTACATCCTCCAGTGGAAAGTCCCCGCGGGCACATTCACTATTATTTGGAGTCCCGGCGGGCGGAGGCATCAGACAGAATGCAGCGCCGTCTCATCTCATTCACACTGGGCCTGTGCTAGAGGGCAGGTGAGCCTCCCTCCGCCTCCTCTCTGAATGGATATCCCACCCAGAGGGCTCAGCTGCTCGCCGGGCCAGAGGGGTAAGCGGCTCTGTAAGCGTGCCAAGTGAGGAGCTGGTCTCTGTGTGCATGAAACCAATCCAGCACACGCACACACACAAACACACACACACACACACACACAATCTGCACCATCCTTGGAAGCCTCTGCGTTTGCCCATCTAAGGTTTATGATCCTTGGCTGCCTGTCGGGATCTTCATAGAGAGATCAAACCAAGTGGGGGAATAACTGATGTATAAATATGATTGATATAGAGGGAGAACCAATCATGGAGACGTCGTGTCTCCATCTGACTGGGTTGGAATATAATCCATCCGACTTTAATTGGGTTGGAGACAATATTACAAGTCTGCTCACTTTTAAAAAATGTGTAATTTAGCTGCTTGTGCATTTTTGCTGGCTAGAAATACATCAGTCAGCTAAACAGCCTTGATCTGCTGATTGGAGAAAATTCCCACTTTTATTTAAGTCTATAAATGTAACAACACACAGAATGTTAAGATCTAATAAAGGTTGGGACTATTGTATGATGCATAAATAAGGATATTGCTGTAACCCCTTTTCTGCTGTAATCAAAACAGCCACTTCTCTCATGAAGCCTGAAACAACATATGCATCAATTATTATTTTTAAATATATATATAATGTAAAACATAAGGTTGACGCTACAATAATATTATACGAAAGCGGAAGCCTGCCATGGTCATGTCATCAAGGTAAAGTATTGAAAGAAAATCAAACAACAAAAAAATGTAAATGTCTCAATAATGTCCTGTGGTTTTGAGCATCAATTGCAGATGTTTCCTGCTGCTTATAAGTCGACTTATTGTCTGCGGAGGCATGGCGTCCCACTCTTCTTGAATGGTGGCCCTTCAGGTCACAGCTGACCCCCCACCTACCCACTCCAACACCACCACCACTTCTGGTGACGCATAGCGCTCTCCTTGATGTCTTTAACATCGTTGGTTGCCATAAATTCTTCTCATAGTGAATCAACTTTGATCAGAGAAAAGCTCTAAGACGCTTTTGTCCAGTGCAAATGCTCCCTGACCCTTGCAGGACTACACCAATACCTGGTGGTCTGGTCGGGTATAGTGCCTTTAAAAGGTATTGATGAATGTTTTAACAATTTTATTGCTTTAAAAATCCCTCACAAACAACCCTTTAATGACACTGCATACATATTTGGCTCCTTTTAAGTGACTGACCTGATTCAAGAGTTCTGGATAACTTGCGTTTGTTTTCTCAGTGAGTGGAATAGAGATGATGACCGGAGTGCAGTGAGTGCATCACAAGTGGCTGGAGTATGGAAGACATAAAAATGCATAAAGACACCCCAAGCAAATCGGAGAAAAGGTTATTGACAAGTTTAAGTCAGGGGATGGATACAGAAAAATCTAAGGCATTAAACATAACCTAGAGTCCAGCTAAGCCCATCAAAAAATGTATTATTTTTGATGGATTTATGCCTCTTTTTTGTGGAAGAGAGGCATAAAGAGACAAGAAAACTAATATCAACGCTCAACTTGAGACCAATGGTTAAATGGACGAAAGTTCTTCAGCCTGACGAAACCAAAATGGAGCTTTTTGGTCATCAGATCTGAGAGACACGGTTTGGTGGAGACCAAACACTACACATCACCACAAAAACACAACATCCCCACTTTGAAGCATGGTGGTGGCAGTACGAGTGGACCAGTCAAAGCCCAGACTTTAATCCAAAAGAGAATTTGTAGCTAGAGTGGAAAAGGGAGGCTCAAAGCTGACCCCCAAGCAACCTGACGGAGTTTGAACAGTTTTGCAAGGAAGAATTGAGTAAAATTGTCAAGTTCAGATGTGCAAGTTTGATTGAGACCTATAGACAGTCTGTGCTGTGATGGCAGCCAAAGGTGCGTCTGTGTTAGACATTTAGTAAAAAAAAATGTTTACCAAGTTTTCACTTTCACATTAAAGAATTTTCTGGTAAAATTCCTTCATCAGAAAAAGCCAAGCTTTTCCATCAGTAAAAATCCTATTGCATTTTTTCCCTTCCAGTGGTACTGAGGTGCTGTTGATCAATTGTTAGGCGTCGTCTTGATCAGATCATCTCCATCCAATCTCATTTGAGCTACGCTGCAATGGACGAATCCCAAATCTACTTTTTGTGTATCACATAAAATGCCAAACTTTTACAAGTATGTGGACTTAACAGGGGGAACGTGGAAATATAAAACAGGTGCATCAGTTTTGGACTACATGTGCAAAACTGAAAAAGAGAGAACCATTTAAAAACGATGCTAATATCTGAGGTCAAATGAGATTTTCCAAGAATGTTTTACTGCACACCTGAGTGTCCTCTATTCAGTATTTTTGTGCTTTTTTTCCTTCAGAGACATCATTCTGACTCAAAGTTAAACAACTCATAGCTCTGTAACCTGGCCAACACAGCAGTTCTCACCTTTTATGAGCAAAGCAAACAGTTTGGATTTGTGGAAATGTCTACCATCTAGTGGTCACTTCACACAAACGCTCAGAAATGGTATGTAGTCCATCTGGTGGAATAACCTTTAATAAGCGACCCACAACCCCAAAAACACAATTACAATTATTTTTGTCGTTTCTTCTGTCTTTTATTTTACAGACATTACTTCTCCCTTTCTTCAAAGCAAAAAACGGAAGCAAAATGGCTGACCGTCACTTGTTAAAGCGTTTTTTTTCACTTTATGTGGAAAATAATCTAATCAAAATAAAGAAAATGAGGGGGACGCGCTTACGGCCCAGGTAAATCCATGTGCATTTATTCAACTTTACGTGAACTAGTGTAGCATGTGCAGAGCAGCGACGTATAATGTTTTGATATAATCCGTTTATGGGTCAGAAACAGGAGAACTAGAGGCTCGTTAAAGAAATGATTGTTGCACGTCATAGGGTCACAGTTCAGGTAGGACAGTACATCCCAATCTGCTGAGGTTTGGGCTTTAAAACAAAAGAAATGCTCTGAAAAACATACACAGTGGACACTCAAAGCAGAACTGAAGCCCCACCATACCCGAGATCGCTCAGGAAAAGCTGAAACGTCAGACTGAAAACAGGAGGAGCTCGCCATTTAAAATAAACTGAAAAAACATTGTTCTCCGTAACACTGAAACGCGCTGAAAGGGGGCCACTGCAGTGGAACTGACAATCATTAAGCCTCAGTTGCATAGCACTCAGTTTAGCAGTCCGGCCTCGTCGATGTTTGGAAAAGAGCAAAGACGTGGAGGCGGCGAGTGTTGCAACCTGAACTAATCCTTGACAGCCTGACCCCATGTCCAAACACTCCCACCAAAGCAACAGAACAGCTTGCTCCATTAGGCAAATGCGTTCATTACCTGAAGGAAAAAAAACCCTAAATCTCCTCCTTTTAGACATTCACTTTCAAAATCTTTGATTTGACTTTCACTACCTGCTCTTGGTCCAGTGAGTCACTTTCTGTGGCTGCATTCTCCATCTGCCTTTCCTTTCCCTTCAGGCCAGGACTGCTGGAGCTGTCTCATGATACCCAACATTAAGGTCACCGGTGGATTGGGGTTCAGCGGGCGGCTCCATGGGAAAATCGCAGATCCTGGTCCTTGGGGAACTGCGCCGAAGTGGTGGGAGCAGCGGTACCCAGCGCTGCCGGGGCCTCAGCTGGGGCTGAAAGTTTAACGGGAGAGTCCGCAACCCAGGGTGGGGTGGGCTCTTCACGGCCTGCGGCATCTACAGCCGGGGAGGGGTCTTTGCTTTGCTTGGAGGTCACGACCTCCAGGTCCTGCTGGGAGATGAGCTGAAGCAAGGCAGCAGCCACAGCAGGGCTGATGTCCTGGTTGCTAGGCCGAGTTTCTGACTCGGCTTGTTGGGAGTTCACCAGGAGAGGAGCTGCTGGAGGTGACCCGGGTGGAGACGGGGGGCGCTGTTCACCGCTTGGAAGCAACTGGTCAGGCAGAACTTGTTTCCTTTTTGACACGCCACCATCTAATGGACCCAAAGAACAGAAGGAATTAAAAATAGAGGAAAACTGATCAGAAATGTTAAGCTTTTTTTTTTTTTCCCCAGTATGTTCTACACCTCAATTACATATACACATGGGGTCTGAGAGTAAGTTCAACTTGAAAGTTAAGTGATGCTAAAAAAATTCCCATATCGACCACAAGGGGGCGCACATGACTAACTACATCTAAACATTTCTTTGCTCTCAGCTCACGTGGCCATAAATGCTGTGAAGCAGTGAAACAGTAAAATGTATGCAACTTTCCAGGTTTAAAATTGTTAATGAACCCATTTCCATGACTAATAATTTTAATTATTAGTCATTAAACATAAAAAAGTTCAATTTACTGCATGTGAAACAATATTGGCACTCCTCCCATATAACCAGTTGTGTGTATTGAAAAAAAAAAGATGAGATCCAAGCACCAGTGTGTGATATTTATAGAACAGTGCAACCAAAACAAGACTAAGATTGTGGCTTTAAGCATTGAAAATGCTCAAACCTATTCCAGTATAAACAATGATTGAACTTAATATTTATACTAATTACTGAGTGAAAGTAAAAAAACAAAACAAAAAGAAAACGTGACAAACCAAATTTAAAAGAAACGCATGCAGGTGAGATCTAAAAAGATTCAAAATATTTATTTTCACTTGATAATTTATTAGATTTTCTTCATAAAAATCCTGACATTACAGACTGTTTTTTTTTTTCTGCGAAGAAGCCACGACACCTCCTTGATGATGAAAATGAAGTGAAGAAGATAAAACATGTGAAAATGAAACAGACAGAAACAAAGACAGTGAGAAAGAAACAAGAGGGAGATTTCATGGGAACAACACAGCGTGAAACTTTTTATTTTACGCAGCTGAACATCACTCCGACTAGGTTTTGGTTTTTACTGAGCACTTCAACCGTGCACTGGTCATGTCCATGTGCACAAACTTTTACCTGTTTACCCGGGTCACATGACGGCCAAATGCACAAGAGATTTTCACAGGTTTTTTTGCTTTTTTTTTTTTTAAGGACAGGTGCTGAAAGGAGATGAGTATTTGTCAATAACAGATGGGTTGATGTATGATTGGTCTAATAGCCGGATTCATTTGGATTATTGTTCGTTTCATCAGGTTATCTAAAATCTAATTTGAGAAAAGTTCATAGGTCTTACACAGATTTCCTCTGCTTTACACATTTTATGGATTTCCCTCCTGACTGGTTTCCTCTTTGTTCACTCTCTAAAGACTAAACCCAGACTTGCCCTTGGAATCAGTAGTAGAAGCGGACGAACCGCGTGTCAGCGCCTCCTCTGACTTAACGCCATTGCTTTCATCGCTTTGCTCCTCGGTTTGAGGTTTTATGATTTGGCCCAGAATGAGAGCCAGCAGGCTGGCCTGGTCTTCCTGGCTGAGCGGAGGTTCTCCAGATGTGGGTGAGGCCTCCTGGGGTTCGGGAGGCGGCTCAGGAGGCTGCGCTGCGGCAGGAGGCTGAGCCTGGTCCTCTGCAGCCCCCTGGTGGTCAGAGGCCTCATTGAGAGTTGATAGCAACTGGCTGACAGTGTCTGAGTCAGAGAGGTTAAGGAGCTGGGCCACTTGGGGCAGCTTGAGGTCAGTCTGTCCCTGGAGGAGGTTAAGCAGCACGGCCAGCTCAGTTTGATTCAGTTGCTCTGCAGCCGTTCCAAGACCTGGAAATACACAGTAATTTGCAAAAACATGAACTGGAAACAATAAAAATAAATAAATTTTTAAAAAGTCCAAAAAATACACTGATTAGAATCTGGCTGCATTGTGACTAAAGGACCACTCCTGACTATGAACAATACTCACATTTTTGTACATGTAGGATGTCTAACAGCATTTTCATTTATTTAACACCTCAACGGATCAAATTACATATTAAGAAAAAATGAAATCTAACTGTATGCAAGCTTTTAAACTTTAGCTTTGTTACAGGTTGATGAAGAAAAGGTCAAATTTTTAGCTGCTTCCATTCACTACCACTGTGTTAAATTAATCACTGCTGATGCCTGTATGCAGAAGGGCAACAATGCCAGTCAGAACTGGAGCAGAAGTTACAAAGTCCACCTGAATTTGACTTGTTTTTATTTCACTTTTTTGTCATAAGGGATAAAACATTGGCAGGTAGACTGGGTGGACCACAACAATTTAGCTTAAACAATACAAATGTTGAATTAAAACTTGGGTTAATACTTGTCTTTTATTAAGTTGTTTAATCTTTTCTATTGATTTCAGATATAGCGTTTTGTTTATTTGCAATAAAAATTGTAAACAAACAGAAAAGACTGTTTTTTCCCCCCAAACCGAATACTTGGAGGTGATCCGTTACCTGACAGCTCACTGTCCAGTTTGGCCGTGGAGGGCGGCTTTCCTGGGGGAGGGGGCGGAGCTCCAGGCGGGCTGCTTTGGGGTCGGCTGTTCTCTCCACTGGAGGTCCCAGCCATATCTTTACGGGGCACTTTGGGCACAGGCACATCCTCAGGCAACCCGCTCTGACGTGCACGTCTTTTCTTTTTAATCCACAACTCGTGACAGTCCTGGTGATGAGGAAGACTGGACAAAGAAAGCGCTAACGGGTCAAAAAATTTGAACAGATTTAAATCTTAAAACTTAAAAGTCTTTTGATACTAACTCTGGCGGCGACATCCTGCCAGGGTCGACATCAGTTAGGAAGTCACTGAGAAGAGCTTGCTCCGATGTGCAGCGACGTGAAGGGTCGAGGGTCAACATGCGGTCCAGCAGGTCCAGAGCAGGAGTAGGCAAACTGCAGAAAGGAACAGGAATATTTACCAAAACTAACAGGAAACAACAGATTTGACATGAGCGCTTGGCAGGCGACATACAAGGCAAACTCCTCTCGTAGCCGCCGTCTGTACTGCTTCTTGGGTTTCATGGTGTTGAAGAGTGGAAGTTTGATGACATCGGGCCACGCCGCAGGGCAAGGACTTCCACACAGACGGCTGCAGGAAACGGAAGGGAGCTTTTAGTAATGTGATATGATGGAAGAAAACGGCAGTCTGAGATGGAAACAATCTGTGAAAATCTCCAACATCACAGAGGAAAAGCTTCGACAATTCTTTTCCTTCTTTATTTCACTTCCTCTATGAAAGGCATGCAACTCTCAGGTAATCCAAAGTTTGTTTTGGAAGGTTGTTTTCCAAGAATGACAGCAAATAACCAACAAAGCAAAAAAAAAAAAAAAAAAAAAAACAGACACTATTGTACAGTACATTGTTTTGTTAAAGTAAAGTAAAGCTTGAGTAAAGCTTTGTTGGACTTTGCTTTAAGACCTTGGTTGAAGTCGTACATTTCTAACTTTTCTGAGCACAACCACTTTGTACTAGCAACCTAGTTCTTAACCCAAAGTGAGGAACCTAAAGAAGTTCAAACTCACAAAACGAAAATCATCTGGATATGTCCAGATGTGTCCATATCTGTCGTTTGTGTCCAGATGCGTTTCTAAGCTACAGATGGACGTAGGTGCCATGTAGCTATGGAAATACAGCCAGTCCCATGAGTTGCACATGTTGGACACAACAAGGCACTTTGTATTTGTCCTTTGATCATTCTCCTCTTTTCTGTCCTAAACTCCCCTCTAGGATTAGAAAAAGGTTCTAAAAGTTCAAAATGAATTATCAAAAACAAGTCATAATTTTCATCAAAAGTTATGTTTTTGTTTTCTGTAGATTGGTTCATCAGTAACTTTTTTTTTCCCATATTGTTTCTGTAAATATTCATTAAAACTCCAAGGAATCGCTTGTTTTTAGAGAGAAGTTCTTAAGGACTCAATGGAAAAAAAGGTAATTTGTATTTATTTTGACGAGTTATGACACTGACGTAAGTTGTAATGCTGATCCGATTTATTTGTGAGACTAGTTGAGTTCTGGTTTTTAAAGCGGCCGACAGTAGCTAAAACACATTGGGGCTGTAGAAGTTTCTGTACCTGATGAGTTCCAGTTGTAGAAGTTCTTGGTTTGCCTGAAATATTGGTTTTTTAGTGAAGAGCTCTCCAAGAATACACCTAAACAAAGAAAACAAACACACAAAGTCAGTACGCTCACTGAAAATATATTGTACATGAAGCGCAGCAGCCCCGCTTAACGCAACTTTCTGCGTAAATAGGCAAACTTAATTGGGTGTCATTTATTAAATGCAGATACAAGCCCAAAATGACATTTTTATTCTTAGAGTGACATCAATTTTCAAGCGTACTTTAGAAAAAATATATGTATTCCAATCACTCGTTTGTTGATATAGCTGCCCATTCTTTGAACGTGATAATACGTAATTGGTTCAGAAAAATAAGAATTGAGATTTTAACATTATTTGAGAAAAAAAAATTAAAATATATTTTGCTTTAACAAATATAAATACAGACTTGACCTGTTCTGTGGAGTTCAGTTAGAATTGTCCATAATCCCAAGGAAGCATTAAAAATATTACTTGTCATGTTTTCACTTACAAAATAACTTTTGTAGAAATTTTACACAGCTTTAAAGAAGCTGTGTAAAAGCTTCTTTTACACAGAAGCTTTTACAGTTCTGTAAAAGCTTCTTTATGTGCTTGGATGACAAAATTAACAGGCACTGTCCAGAGACTTTTTGCCATAGAGGCCAAAAATATCGAGTTAAAAGTAGCTGATGGCAACAGAATTTTGATTGTTATTGTTTTAATTAAAACTGCAAAATGTATTTTCATTTTAACCTGCTCAATAGCAAACTAAAGAAAATATTTGGAAAGAAAAACAAAACAAGTAAAGTAGTTTACTGTAGGGGAGGGGATGTGTAAATCGTTATAGATTGGAAACATAAACAGGGTTTCAGTATTGCTACAACACATAATTATAAGTAGCAGGAAAACCTTCAGTACTTATTAAACGTATAAATTCATGCTGAGCTTAAAATTCGTCAGGCTCCCCAAAGAAACAGAAACAATACGCAAACCATTAATCTTGCAAATTGCCGATGTTGTTGCTTACATTGCAGAACAAGTGCTTTGAAAACATCTGGTAGTTAATTAGAACTATTCTATAAAAATATAACCACTTAGAAATTGCAACATTTATTTTGGTACAGTTTATGCAAATGAAATTGGACAACCTGTTTTTAGAAAGCAAACCATTCAGCTTTTGTAAAAGTTGCTTCACGATAAGAGAATTCTGTCTAAAGGTTTGTTGTTGTTTTTTTTAAATAACAAAAACAAAAGAAAGAAAAAGATTCTGACTGACTGAACAGGCGTTCCATTTCGACAGTTTTAGACTCACCCGCAGCTCCAAACATCAATGGCTGGGGAATACCTCTCCTCCCCAAGCAGTAGTTCAGGGGGACGGTACCATAGTGTGATTACTTTATTAGTGTAAGGTCGACTGCAGGGGAAGAAGGACAAAGAACAATGATGTTATGAGGCATTCACACGCAACTTGCGCCCCCGTGTGTCCAAACAGAAATGGTTCAGATGCAAGTAAAAAGATTGTGGCTCCATCTACTGGAGAATTACTCACTTGGGAAAAAAACTATTTTAAAAACAATTCATTCATGCAAACCCAAATAATTTTATATGGGCTACAATAGGGATCTCCAAGAGTTGCTGTCCTTAAGAGTTGCTGTCCTGCACCAACAAACCTAAATTAAATGCCTGAATTACAACATCAACATGTGATTCAGTTCTGCAGCAGCCTGGTAATGAACCAGTCAGTTGATACAGGTACCCATAGAATAAGGAGGCATCTAAAAGTTGGAGGATAACCACTCTTAAGGACTTGTGTTGAAGGTAAACAGACTGTGTATATGTTTTTTTTTAAATAAACACATTCTCACCTTTCCTCAGAGTTGTAAAGTCGAGCCAAACCAAAGTCTGCCAGCTTGATCTGACCTCTGCAAACAGAGAAATATCAACATCTGGCATGAGTAACAAAGCAAACAAGCTTTATCTCCATCAACCAACTTCCTCATTAAAAACCATATTTACTTTGTTTCATTCATGCAACAATACAAAGAGTAGACAACGTGTTGGGAGGGAGAAAAGATTGGTCATTAGTCCGATGGGTTGTAGAAATATACAAGAAAAACAACAAAAAAGAGACAGAACTGTAAACACCAACAATCACAAAGCAAATAAACGTTGATTGGAGTGAGTTTGTTTCTGACCTGTTGTTGAGCAGTATGTTGGAGCATTTGATGTCCCTGTGCAGGAAGTTGTTCTTATGGCAGTAGTCCAGGCCCTCCATGAGCTGACGCATGAAGCTGCGGATGTGTTCGTGGGAGAACTGGACCAAGCCTGACTCCAGGAGGCCCATCAGGTCGTGGTCCATGTACTCGAATACTAAATAAAATGCACCTGAGAGCAAATGGAAAAGATTACAGCTTAGAGAGAAGTATGAGCTCAGAAAATCTCAGCTGAGGCTGGTAGGAACATCCGAGCAGAAGGAGCTGGAGAGTGTTGCTGGGGAAGCGGGCGTCTGGGTTTCCCTGCCAGACACGTTATTCTGGTGGCCCATTCTCAGACAAGCAGAGCACAACACACACACACACACACAGAGATATAGGTACTATTAAAGGTCAGAGAACCACTGTAAAATATTGTTTGACTGTTTGTGAGTGAATAAGAATTGAAGTAATGCCAATCCTTCATATGTAATAATCTGTTAAACACACATGAACTCTTTTTCTCAGTTGGAGTGGAGCAGCTCTACAGACTTCTATGGTAAAGGCGTATCTTGAAAGTAGCAAGAGTAACGATGTTTGTTTTTCTATCCAGCGCTCGATAAGTAAACCTTTCCAAAGCCTCGAGCTACCCAAACAAACAGAAAAATACAAAAACTAAAAGGAAATCCACACCAGGTTTTCTGTGCTCTTAGACAGTAAACATTTTGTTTAAAGACCATCCATTTTGTCACATGTCATAGATTAAAAACAGAAATGTTTTTTTCCCCATTCACAGCAAAAAAACCAACAAAAAAAACATGTCTACTATCATTGTAGCCGTCGTACCTTTGTCCTTTTTGAAGTCAAGTGCATCCTGCTTGTCGGTAACGATTTCCTTCATGTTGACAACGCTGCGATGTTTGAGCTGCCTCAAGATCTTTATCTCTCTGATGGCGGTGATGGGGAATCCCTCTTTTTCATTGTCCAACCGCACTTTCTTCAAAGCAACGAGTTCCCCTATAAAGAAAAGTGATGCACACAGGATTTACAGTAGAACGCGTTCAGTTCATATCATCTTGGAACAATCACAAATGCTTAGCGATCCTGTACATTACCTGTGTCTTTGTCCTTCGCCTTGTACACTTGGCCGTATGTGCCTTCGCCTATGATCCCAATTATGTCAAATTTGTCCACACAGCGTTTCCCCCAGTCACTCAGGTTATGTTTTCTCTCACCATAACGTGGGGAACAAATCCTGGAAGTCAAAGAGAAACAGAAAAACAAAGTCATGTGGGATCATGTGGGAGTAATGATGCAACAACAGGTAATGGATTGACAACAGATTCTGACTTTGGTCTCTTCTTGAGGGGCAGCTGCGGGACAGGAGGCGGCTGGCGGACAGGCGACTGAGGCGGCGATGAGTCAACTCCAGCCAAAGTGGGCGGCAGAGGGAGATCGATGAGAGATGGCCGGCTGCTGGACGTCTTTTCCTTTCTTGACGGACGCTGGGGAGGCGTGGATTTCTTTGGGCTGACGGAGAAAAAGCAAACTAATTCAGAGATTAACCTTAATTTCTTTTATGTTCCAATAAATAAAATGATCCACCAAATTAATGGTCCAAGAGCACAACTCTCTTTTATGTGACCATGGTGGTTTACTTTAACAGAGCAATGACTGAAACGACAAAATGGTAATATAACCTTGCGGGAAGAAAAATAGCTTTTGATTTCAGTTTAGGGAACAGAAAAAAAACTTGTTCAGGTTTAGAAAGTAAATGCAGTGCAAAAAATCTGTAAAACAAAAATCTGTATCCACGTATCTTGAAGTTTTGTTTCCTAGCAGTCAATTTTTTATGTTATAATTTAAAGTTGCAATTTAAAGTGGTCTATTTAAGCTTCGAGAGCTTTGTTAAAAACTTTGTTGGTTTTGGTTTGGTCTCTTTTTCCAACCCACACTCAAGTTTTCATGCTCATACAGAAGCACTGGAACAAAAAAATAAATAAAAACATGCTAAAAATCCAGGCTAAACATTTAATTTCTCAAAAAAAAAATTTAAAAATCCAGAAAACTTCTGATGAAGACTGAAATATAGGACTTCATTAAATTTCTCCGCTTTGGAAGCAAAGCCTAACGATAATAGGGATAGTTCTGTATGTGCATATCATATTATAATAAACTATCCATGTTTGGAAACGTGTTTCACTTTGAGACGACTCACCTGTCCTGAGTGTTTCCCAGCAGCATCGGGGGCAGAGGGAGGGGTGGCAGAGTGGATGTCTTGTGGAGTGGTGTCTGGCGGACAGGACTGCGTGCAGGAACAAACCCTGGCGATTTAGCCTGGGACATGTGATGCGTGGCGGGCTGATTAACCGCTTCTGGCTGAGGAGGCGGCGGTGGCGGGGGTGGCACCTGTGTGGCAGGTGAGGGGGGCACAGGAGGGGAGGGCTCAGGAGGAGGTGCAGGGGAATTGGTGGGAGAGGAAGGTAAAGGTGCTGTAACTTGAGCTTCACTCCTGGGAGTATCAGAGGTTATTTGTGCTGTTGCCTGAGCCTGGGTTTCCACCTTCGCTACAGGGTCTCTTTCTGCCTGTGGCGGCTCAGTTTTAGCGGGCCGTGAAGATGTGGAACTGGCGAGTTTTGGGGTGGAGGGAAGAGGGGAAGCGGTGCCGCTGGCGTTGGCGCGAGCGGCCGCCTCGGCGGCCAGGCGCTCTTTCTTTCTGCGGGTGAGCTCTGCACCCAGGCTGGAGTTGAGGGGCAGGCGGGATGCAGGGGGGGAGCGGCTAGCTGGACGACTACTGTGGGAGCTGCTGCCTCCTAAAGCTGAAGACGGATGCCTCTTGTTGCGTGAACGAGACGAGGAGCGGCGAGAGGAGTAGTGCAGCGGGGAACGACTTCTGGAACGACCCGAGCGTCTGAAATAAGACAAAAAAAACTTTAAGCCACCGTAAAAGATCTTCGAAACACAATTGAAAAGTTATTTAAAATAGATGTTCACTGAAATAACCTTAAAAATGTCATCACTATGTAACATAGACAATCATTCAATTTAATAATCTGAAATTTACAAAATGTTTCCATACATTTCAGCTTTTTTTAATAGACTTGATTTTTTATTATCCTATTCAGAAAATGAGGCCTGTCACGATAAATTTAGCTGGATATTAAATTGTCCCAGTAATTATTACAAAAAACAACAATAATGAAATTTTGAGACCATTTTCAAGTAATCTATTGATAAAGGCATAATAATGCAAGTTTGCCCTTTCAAAGATCAATAAACTTTATTTTTGTAAAGAGCCCTTAACACTAGAACCGGAAGATATTAATATCCAAAAAAACATGACAGCCAAAAACAATAAATAAAACCCACTTACATCTCAAACTACAAATAAAATGGACGCAAACCAAATTGGCCCTCAAAATGGAAATTGAGCTAATTTTAATTTATCTTGGGATTAACTGATTGACTGCAACAGACTTACTGATAACATGCAGTTTAATCACCCAAGTAACATTAACCAGAAATTATCCGCTTTGGAATTTCGAGGTAATTCATGTTATGTTATCATAGAAATCCAAGGAGGTACCTTAGTTTACATACAAGTTTAAAAAAAATAAATAAAAAAAAGGATTTTTAGTGTAAAGACGGATGAGCTTCAAGTTTTTACTCTTATTCCAATTATTCAGGTTTGTCAGGGTGAAACTGTTAACAGTTCAACCTAACTTCAAACCAATAAAGCAGGTTTAACACATTCCATGAAGACATTCCTGATTACTTCTCAACTCTCCTCTTGAAATGTTATATAGTTTGCTACACTTAATTATTCAGATGTAGTCAGGAAAACACCTACAAAGTGTAAAGGGTTGCACAAAAAAACAAAAATTGCTCCAATTTCCTTAATTTTGGTGATCAGCCGATTTTATACACCAATCTTATTTACTTGTCCTCTTTTCCTCAGAGGTTTGACTGACAGACCCACCCACCAAGTCATGTCTACACATTTTCAGTTAACAATAGCTACCCCCATTAAATATAGTAGCTTTCTTGCAATATTCAGCAACATTTCAGATCAAAAAAAAATAATCAGTATCGCCCAAAACTGGAATCGGCAGGTCAGGGTTTTTAAATATCGGTAATTGGTGATCGGCTGAAAAACCACAATCGGTGCACCCCTAGTTTCAAGGCTTCCTAGATGTACTCACCGAGACGCTGGGCTTAAGCTGGAGGACCTGCGGGTGACATAGGGGCTGATGGAGCGCCTCCTGGAATAAGGGCTGCTGTCCCTCTCACAGCTGGAGGACCTGTGCCTGTTGACATAAGGGCTGTCCGATCTTTGCCTGCTGCGGCGGGACAAATCCCTGTAGGGGCTGGGGCTCTTCTGGGCTAACCTCCGCCTGGAGTACCCGTCATCCCCCTGTTGTCCATAGTTGGAGCCCAGTGGACTCTCACTGCCTCTTCTGGGACTGGGTGGTACAGCAGAGCTGGCGCCCTTTCTGCGAGGGCTTCCCCTGCCTGACAGCTTCACCTTAGGGCTCGACTTGTGGCTCTTGGAGGACTTGCGGTGAGTCCTGTCTGTCCGGCTCCTATGGGAGGAGCTTCGGTTTCCATCTCCTCGGCCTTCTCTCCGCTGTTGCTTTTCTTTATGAGACTTCCCTGAGCGACCGCTCTCCTTACTGCGAGATGAAGATGTGGAGGATGTGGTGCTACCTACACTGGCTGCAGTCTGTACAGAGAGCGTTGACTCACGCTTGGTGTCACCTTCTGGTTGGAGCTGGCGCTTGGACGAGGAGCCTGACGAAGCAGCTTTCTCCTTGACTTTCCCAAAATTACCCTTTTCACGATCTTTGCTGCTCTTTTTCTTGAACCCATGCTCCCCGTTCCCAGAGTCTCTGACTTTATTAGGGTCCTTGGGCTTTTTCCGAGTGTGTCTTTGACCCTTGCTCTCTCGCTCAGGTTCTATGACGATATCGTCCCCATCGTGTTCGGGAGAAGGCGAGGGATCCAGTCGGTCCACGATCCCCCTCTCAGAAGGCCTGTTGGATGGGGGATCCGAGAAAGTGTCCGAGTCGGAGCTGATGTCGTCGTACTCCACCAGAGGCTTCACCGTGTTGACACCAGGAGGCGCCGTATTACCGGGGGCAAAAACTCCGGGTCGCGGTACCGCCACGGAGTCTCGGTTAGGTTTGTTTGATTTATGCCGTTTTCGTTTCGAAGATATCATGGAAGATTTTAACAGCGCCTTACTGTCTTTGCTCGTCATGTTTCCCTCAGAGGTGTGAGCTGGGCCTTGGGTCTGGTGTGGCACGCTGCCGCTCGAAACAGTCTTCCTCTTGGTCCCATGGTGTCGGTCCGACCCTGGCATACCTCACGCCGGCTTCCGTGTTCCGAGAGATTCATCCACAAGAAAACAACGGCTACTTCAAATGTCAAAATAAAGAGTTGCAAAGCAGAAAAAGAACAAACACAAGCACAAAATAAACAACTCTAGGCCGCTCACGTCCAGTCCTCCTCAGCGCCAATTCATTCCATTAGCTCACCAGAGTTGTTTTCCAAAACAAGAACAAAAAAATCCAAGTTGGTTTTCCTATGCAGCAAAGTTAGCACTCGGAGACCGTCACTGAATGAGGAAGGTCCAAACCAAACATAGGAGCATTGTGGTGTCGCCTCCGTCTCAACGTAGCTAGCACAGCTAGCTAATGCTCGACAGCTAGCGAGCAGACTCCTAAAAAAGAAAAAAAGTCCCTTTGTGAAAGGTGTCCTTGTCCGGTGCCAAGTTAAGAAAACGTATTATTATTCCACAGAATAACGGTCTTAGCTTTCAGAAACAAGCAGACGCCTTGAGTAAAAGACGCTCGTTTCTCCAACAAAATGAAAACTTGACCCGGTTGGTGCTGTTTACATGTTCCCTTTAATGTAAGTTTTATCCCCTATAGATTCAATATTGATTAGAAATTATAGTATTTTCGTGTGTAGTAGATGTTCCTGTTTATTATTAATGGCTCTGGAAATCAACCAGGCCTATATTTAGGGCGATGCTGGTGGATTTTGTATCATCCACAGCCCTATCTGAAGGAGACTACAATCGCCATTGTGGCTCCTGTGACTAGCAACTTCTGCGCACCAGCGAATTAACCGGAAGAGGGGGTGCAGTCAATCTCGAAGGTATTCCAGTAACAGCCTATCACAAGAAAAAGCCCGCCTACTGCTCTCGCGATGGCGACACGGGAATGAGAAAGGTGGCAAGTTGCTCAACAACTGTTTGTACCCTGTCAGTTAATTTTAAATGATAACGTTTTGATTCCTAAAAGCAAAGCAGTCCTCATATTGTACTTTTCTTGTGGGTTTAATTTGACACCTACTAACATCAGATCATTATTATATTTCAGAGTTTCTTCATACAATAAAACGTTATTGTTTTTAGAACACTTTTTTACCAAACCGTTTCAAAGAAATCGTAATACTGAAGAAATGTAAGTAACACATATAAATAAAAAAAAGGACCAAACGCTTTTTAGTCGTCAAATTCAATGAAGGTCAATATTATTTCAAAGTAATTTATTCTAGTAACTTGATTCACAAACTGAAACACGTTAGACTGATTAATTATGCACAGATTGATGTTTTAAATTCTTCATTTCTGATTAAAGTATTGGTTTTCAGCTTCTACCTGAAAGCATGATGCCAGGGATTAAAATATTAACTATATATATGAGACTGTATTTGTGTGTGGGTTTTAGATATTTTTGCATTTGCAAACTACAACCTGGCCTTTTATGTTTGTTTTCCAATAAAGCCTTCTTCCTCCCTGAAAGGCCTTTCAGCTCATCTACAGAATACATTTCACTTTGGATAATAACACTGTTTTACCAGATTCACAAGGTTTTTGGCTTTTGTTCTGGGATTAATCTATGTTTTTTGAACAAAAATGCATTAATCTTCGGAACACATAACCCGCCTCTTTCCTGAGCAGTATATGTTTATACGTACATATAATTGTTTGAACAAATGAATACAGCACTTTCAAGCATCTGGAAATTGATCCCAAGGATGAATCTTGTGCAGCTCCACAATTCTCTTCCTGATGTCTTGGCTGATTTCTTTTGATTTTCCTGTTGTGTCACATCAAAACGCAGTGTGCTTCAGGTGTGGCCTAAAATACATCCACATAAAGGACTCCAATTAACTCAAATGTGTCAATTTACCTGTCAGGAGTTTATGGAAGGAAACCCAAAAGCTTGACCTGTATGTAAACTTCTGAATTCAAAGAAAGACACACACACAAAAAACCCCCCAATACATATATATAAAAAACGAGTTCTTGCTAGGTTTTCTGGCATTAAGCAAATAGAAATAATTTTGATAATTCTATCTTACCTAAGTCTAAATAATCCTTTTATGGATTTAGATAAATTCCTGAACTCCCTAAAATGTCAAATCTCTCTTCATTTAAGACAATATCATTATCAATGCCAATTTATTTATCTAGCACATAAAAACAACATAGACTGACCAAAGAGTTTTGTAGCTCAGTAAAATGAAACAAGATCACACACCGGAGCATTTTTTGACATAAAATGTATTATCTTAAAAGAAACGTATCAGAACGTGATGCGTCCACCACCCTGTTTGTCCATGGACATGGTGTTCTTTGGTGACGTGTAGTGTTGTTGTTTGTGCTAATACATGCTGTTTTGAAAAATGTCACACAAGCTAAACTTTGGTTTAATCAGACCACATGCTCACGTTCTTACTTTAGTTTGAATTTCGAAAAAAAAAATGGAAGCTTGCCCATGGAAGGTCATTAAGGTAATGTTATTTTGAAACATTATCTGTCCCACTTTTTTGTTGTATGTATTTTACCATCCACGTAGTTGCTACTGAAAAAAATACACCTTCTACCAAAACATCTAAGACAATTTTTAGTTGCTCAGTGACATTGCTCAGTGAGCTTTAACTGCACAATTTCCAAACCTCACTAAAATCTAATTTGTTTGGGTTGTAATTCCATTCACAAAGCTTTACCTAATGATAAGCAAACACTAAAAGAATAACTTCCAGATACCACAACATCCTTCAGAGGACTTTGTTGATAACAGATTTTTTTTTAGTTCTTTAGTTTTCTTTTTTTTTGTCAGAATTAAAATTTTCAGATCACCAAAGAGTTATTATTATGAGACAAAAATGTACTATTAAATAAATAAAATCATTTTTTCACTTGATAAATGCATTCTGCATGTGGTTCCACCATAAATTGTATAACATAAAATATCCCCCCAAAAAACATTGAGATCGACTTTCTGTGTACACCGTTTTTGTTTGTTTTTTAGTAAAATAACTAAAAAAACAATAACAACAACTTAATAACTGGAGGAGATTTGCAACCTTTTCATTTATATGTGACATTTTAGAATAGTCATTTGATTTAAAGGTTTATCCACACATTCATATTTGCCTGTGATTGTCATGTAAGATCTTTTTTTAAGTTAGCAAAACAAAAATAGAAAAAAATATATACTAGAAAAATGAACGGCTCGATATCATAAAAAGTTGATGCAGTGGCATTTTAAATTGGAAATCGTAATATGAGGATAAAAAGTATTAGATGACATTGACCTGTTGTCAAGCATGTGTTCCCAAGCATATAGCATGACGAACAGCCGTTCTGGATGCTGATTGGCTCCGATGGTCATGTGGGTGTGGTTAAAGGAAACGAGGAAGTGGCGATTCTCACTGTAATAACAAAAGTCGTAATGTATGTAAATATGATAGACTGTGGCATTTAAATGGCCAGCTGAGTCAGATTCATACAAAACAATTTAAATGCCCTGTTCGTCTTTCTGTTGCGCCATAAACAGAAATTAAAGATGTAAATCTTATCGTAGACTGTTTATTAATTGTGCGTGGGAAGATGGGGTAGTTTTATATTATATGATAATGCATTTCATCTGTATTTTGTGTTATGAAATTGTTTAGTTTTGTGAGGATTTCATATTTGTGACCGTTTCTATGAGTTCATGAAGCCTGTAGGGCCAGGTATTTGTGCTACGTGTGCGTGTTGAAAGGTTGACACCCCGCATTGATATCTTTACTTCAAGCTCCAGTGAACAAGTAAGTAATCCAAGTAGTCATTTTTCTGCGTGGGAAATACGTGACTTGATGCAACAGGATTATATTTAGTTTTTCTGAGAGGTGCAGACTCAGTTTTAGGCTCCCATGCCTGTTGGGCTATTGTGTGGATGGATATAAAGCCGCACGGGGGGGAGGAGGAGAGGGCGAGTAGATAAGAGGGAGAAGTGGTTTATTGGCTGGCTGCTGCCACTAAACCCTATTTTTTTTTCAACAAGAAAACAAGAGGACTTGTCGTTTGTGTTACAGGCCGTAAAGCAACAACATCGCAACCCCGGGAACAACGGGAGAGGACATGATAATCGTGGATCGGGCCCGTATTTCTATTCTGCAGCGCCTACGCCGAGCTCATTGAGTCGGTAGCCAACGTCCGACATGGGGAAGGAGGTAAACGGTGTTTCACGGAGCCGGTTTGAGGTGAGTTAACCTCGCATGTTGACTGACAGTCGGCGACACAGACACGACCGAGCTGTTAGAAGCATTAGCATGCGGTTCCGAACAATGGCTGTCGCTGTAATTATTTTTAAAAACGTCGTTGCAGCTTCCGCAGTCGGTGTTTAGGATTAGGTCAAAAACACTGTTGTTTTTGTTCGGACAACATACAGCCGAGGCCTGGCGTGTCATCTGGCTGGGGACACAGAACGCCGTTTTCCCGTCCAACCTCGTATTTCTTTCTCTGCTAAAGGCTAAACTTGGTGCTTAAAATGTTCACTTCTTTTACGTTTGCGCAGTCAAAACAAAGACAGCGAGGCCAGGGAACACGCCGAAGCGCAACTTTCGTACTTTTAGTCAGGGAATTAGTTTTTATTGTTGTCTTTTAAGCAGCTTTTTCTCTTTATAAACATGTAACACACATATGTATCGCTTTTGTTTGGGCCAACCCGATATTTGTGTACAACTGTGGTCGCGAAAGGGGGGCCTCTGCTTGTGAGTGCTACCCTCAAATACAAACAAATGACTACAAACTGCCTCAATATAACCTGCGTGGAAAGCAGGATGGCCACTTGGAGATGAGGTGCAGAAATTAATCGGAAGTATACCCAGAAACTTTGTTAGCTGAATATTTGGGAGAGATTGGGACATATACCACGTATCTCACCGGTGACATTGACCGGTGTAGCCTGAGCAGTTGATGTTGTTTAATCCCCAGCTAGCATGGGATTTGTGTGTGGTTTTATTTATTTTTAACGGCGCAACAGCTGACTGACTACTCAGAAGACTCAGGCCGTTTTACCTTCTGGCCCGACAGCTGCGGCCAATCTGCTAAAGCTAACTGGAATTCGGACAGGAGGAAACCGGAAATGGATTGTGCAGGCCTTCAATATAAAAGTACTTTTGTGAAGCAAAGTTTGAAGAGGATACGCCGGACAATATTTCTTTTACAGATTTACTTCTCTAACCCTTTCTGGACTTTCATTGTTGTGTGTGTGTGTGTGTGCTTTTTTTTCAAATTGATTGCAAAATGAGTACATGTTAATTTACCAAAATAAACATAAACCTATTTATCCATTGCATACATGCCCCTTATCATTTCATGGTCTTCAGTGGGAGTAGAACAAGAGGGGAGACACAAGCTGTATAAGTCACTGTCCCTAAATTACCTACGGACAATTTAGCAATACTAATAAAGCTAACTTTGATGTTTTTGACCTGTGGGAGGAAGTTGGAGTACCCGAAGAAAACCCATGCATGCACCAGGAGAACAAGCAGACTCCACGCAGAAAGACCCTGGCTCTATATTTTTCACACTCTATTCTGCCTTCATACACAAACCATTGTGTAACTTTTTTTGTACTTAAACCAATGCCTATCCATTTGTTTCTAGATTGGTTATGTCTGAAATTATTGCGATGAAAAGTAAGAAGATCATTGTTTTTGAGGATTAAAGTTACTTTAAAAACAAACAAAAAAAAGTCATCCTCTGCATTTATTTTATTGTGATCCCTGTTTTGCTTTTTGGCTTAAGTAGAATTTAACAGATTATGCTACTCGAGCAATCCAAAATGGTAGATGCTGTTTATTGAAGTCACGTAGCCACATTTTTTAAAATATAGCCAGAGGAATATATAGAAAGTTACTTGTGTGTCTTGCAGCGGGCAGCTATAAGTCATACTTGGAAAATATGGGAACAAAACTACAAGGCAACAGAATAATGTCAAAATAGTTGGGTAGCCTTTAATCAATTAACTTTTTTAGTTATAAGCTTCTTAAGATACTTTATGCGTTAACTAGAGGTCTTCAAGCACTTTCTAATAGTTATGGGCAAACCTTCAAATTATATTGTAAGGTGGAACATTTCTTTCATTTAGTTAATATCTCTAACACTAATGGGCCTCGTTCAAAAATGTAGACGTTTCTCGACTTTTACTTTGAAATGTCACAACGGAAGTCCACCTAAATTCACATCATCAACATAGCCTTTGTGTGGTGGCTCATAACCACAACAACCTAAGCTGCATTTCCAGTCTTGGCCTTCAACACTGAGGCTTCAGTTTTAGGTAAAAATGCCCCCAAAAAGGGACTCGTTTTAACATCGAATTAAAATGAGTCGTAATTTAATTAGAAAACTCAGTGCAGGTCAAATGCTTCCAAAATTATGCCATGAAATAGAAATATGAAGAAATTCAAATACTCTTACAGTATGAACGCAAATTGTATTAAGCCTTCTCTCAAAATTTGTTCATTTATAAATGTACTTTATTCCTGCATTTTGGGCTTGCAGCCTATTCATTAATAACTTCTAAATTAGTTGGGGAAAAAAATGCATTAATGTAATTCCCCATGGTGTGGAGTGTGTCTTTTAAAGCAATGGCAGAATCTGGAAACGGTTCGGGAAGTCATCAAAGAATTGACATGGCAACTAAAAGGTGGTCCTCATTTTGTTGATCTATCAACTTGCTGCCAGGATTTTAGACAAAAGCCCTCCAATAATCATTTTCTTTTTAAGAGTTTTGTCTTATTTCTATCTGTGTATTTATTTTTGTTTTGCGGTAATGGAAGCTTTAGGAGAAACAGGTTTGTTATTGTCGGGATGATTGCAAATAGTTTATAAATCAAAATTGGGTCAACTAGTTACAGGCGAGTTACAGGTATCGGAACATGTGAGTGGTTATGGTGTTTTTAATGCCACAGTTTTCAAATTTTCTCCCCCAAAAACAGATGACACACAAGCTACTATGGTAATTGGGGCTTTATGGAGCTTCGAGCAAAGTTGCACTGACCTTCCCCCACCTGTTGCGAGGCAATGCCAGGCAGAATAATAAAAAAAAAAGAAGCGTTTTAAAACTACAGTTGTCAAGGTACAGTCGACAAATCTGCCAAGTACACGACTGCTCAGGTTGGCTACGTGAGCATATAGACCAATTAGCCAACCAGTACAAGCTTCCTTTAGTCGCAGTGTAATTAGAGCTGAGCAGTAATAATTTATAATATTCTGCATAATTGACACTTGTGCTACCACTGAACTGAACAGTGGTGTTATACATTTTCTAAAGTGTATGTGTCATAACAATACATATTGATAACTTTATAACAAATAGTGATGTGGGTATATTATTTTAACAGCGATTCAAATATGCGTCACTGTTTTGTTTCTGTTTCAAATGTGACACTTAGCTGTGGTATTTTCTACCCAGTAATGTTAAACCGTCAGATTATCATACTGACCAATAGGCTCTATGCAGGGTCCTCTCTAATTGGTTTGTGTTAAGTGAGTTAAAGGGAGCATGCTTCCCTATAAAGGGGTCATAAATATGAGTCTTCTGAAGATACCCAAGTACAAGAATTTGAATTAAAAATGACTGAAAAAGAAATGCATTGCTGCAAAAAGTCCAAATAAATATTGCTCAGCATTTTTTAAAATTACAGGAAAATCTGACTCTTTTTAAGACAAATGTGTAGAAATGAGAAGTAGATCAAGACTTTGCGAAGTATTATATTTTGATTTCTAATTTAACTACGACAGTGCTGTGCAGAAAATCATTTCTGTATTAAACCGCAGAGGCAGTTTGGTCTGTGTGTCTTGTCTATGTAGATTCCTAAACCTAAATTACTTTATTAAGCCACAAATGTTAAACATGTATTACACATTTTTTCTGTTTGAGCCATTTTAAGCAAATGAATAGTACAATATAATGTCTAATTACGGTTCCGTGGCATTTCCTGAAAAATTTCTAAGATATTTCACTGTGCTTCACTGGGTTCCTTAACTGCACGTTGGAGCTTTTCAAGCTTTCTCTCAGACTTGCTTTACAGATTATAGTTGACCAGTGGAGACAGCATAATGCTTGCATTCATGCAGCATTAGGTTCATTTTATGTTAGATTACAAAAGGAGACAGTGTATGCCTGGTAAACAAACATGCACATCTGCCTCCCTGGAAATGGCTCTGGACTATTTGGCCAAAAAAGAAGTACTCTGGAAAAGTGAGCCCTTGCAGCCAGTTTGCCCCAAATCCAAACAGCGAATGTCTGTCACTTCCTTTTCCCTCAAAAATTTTACACGTCTGTGCTGGCAGGCAACCGCTTGTGTAGACAGCTGTGTGTGTGTGCGTGTGTGTGTATGCAGAGTGTGTGTTTATCAGAAAGACATAGAAAGGCTTTGAACCAAAGGCCCACTGGCTCTAACGGTCCAAGCATTAATTTCAACCGGCAGACATCTCAGTTTGTTTTTATTATTTCTGCAGATGAATGGGTTGAACTGCCACAATGTCCAAAGCCATTGTGTGGTTTGGGACGCCCATAATAAAAGCAGCCCACTGTTGGGTGTCGTAAATTATTGCTATTGTTTAAAGGCGGTAAATAAACTTTTAATTTTGTTTTAATTGTTGGATGGCTGATCTGTTTAACTGACAAAATGGCAGATCAGCGCTAAGAAAATGCCTTAGTTTAATGTCTAAGGGAAACCCTGAGTGACGCCCCCTTACCACTGGCACTTTGGTTTGGATTTATTGTTCCCCAAGCCTGAGCTGGGAGTAAGGATTGCTTCATCTGTGGGTGCTCCCAAACATCAGTCTTCCATTCTGCAATCTAGCACAGGCCAGAATTTCTTCCACAAATCAGTAGGGTACCCTTTATTTTTGAGACAATGGGTTTGTAATTGCATCTATAATGTTAATTTACACACAAACGAAGACCGTTTGTGTGCGCGAATTAAAGGGCTTTTATTTGTGGTTTCTCAGCATGCGGTTATTTGTTTGGAAATCCATCAGACGGTTGCAGGAAAAGAGCCGTGAAAGATGCAAGCTGGCTGATTCTGGGGTGAACTCGCAGAACTTGCTGATGTGCAAACTCTTTAGTGTAAACAGAAGAATTGAGATACTGTGCACCAAAAATGATAACATCAAAGCAAAGGCCGTCACAGCTGCTTGTCTGCAAGACAAAGTCCGCTCCTGTTGATTTTCTTAGAGAATCCCAAATATCCATCTTGCGTTCTGCGTTCTTTCCACAATTACTAAAAATTCCCTCTAGATCAACTTCTGCCAATGAATTTGCCCATCAGTGTAGTGGACTTCTTTTTTTAGGGACTAAGTCACTTTGAGACGAGCCGGCAACACTGATATCCTCTCTTTTTTTTTGTTTCAGATGTTCACAAATAGTGACGAGGCAGTCATCAATAAGAAGTTGCCTAAGGAGCTGTTGCTACGGTGAGTGACATTTCAGGACCTTTGAGTCAGCGTATCTGCAGGTTTTGTAAGTTTGGGGGGGGGGGACTGAGATGTAAACTACTAAAATTAAGCCAATGCCACTAAAGCCCCACCTCTTCCTTTCTGCAACCCTTAAGCACCACATTCACAAACACACCCGCACGCTGTGCATTTTGCAATCATATCATGTATGCTCACTGGCCCAACCACCCATTTTCCCTTTTAATACCCAACTTGCTCTGCTCCCCGAATGCTATAAGTGTAATTAAAAACAGATGCCGGTGGCTATAAAACATTTAAATTGATTTCAGACAAAAAAAAAAAAAAGAACTCAAATCCCTTAGTAAACAGAAAATGAACACCATAACTCAACCCTGGTCCATGCCAGACAATCTCGCTGCACTGCGACTCCTTGGCCAGGTGCAGAGCTGCAATTTCTGAAGTTGGCAGATGGTGCTGCGACTTGCTGTTTCCCTACTTCGACCCCAATATGCTTTTAGCTGCATTGCAAGATCCTGTAGATATTTAACTTGGATCCTTTTAGTGTCTTTGTCTTGCTTTTAAGAAAATGAAGCTTTCCCACAGAGAGAGTAAGCAACTACTCTGTGTACATTCAGTGATGTTGGCTGGTTTACTCTCTGCCTGGTGCTGCGGATGCAAGCAGCTGTAGCATTGACCTGAGGGCAACCTAAAATCATCAGACAGTCAAACAGTTATTGGCAGCAAAACAACTGTGTTTAGTGGCTCGGATGAGAAGCAACCCTACATGTGGATTATACAACGATCGTTCATAACTCAGTCCTTACTGTTTCTTTTCCTGAGAGGATTTTTCAACCTGCTTTTAACAGTCAATAGGATTCATAATTGAATGTTTTTGAAAAGGTCATGCAATATTTGTGGCTCTAAACCAATTTTATTTAGGTGGACTCAGGACAAAAAATGTCTCTTTGGATTGTAAAGGTTGCAGACCCTGCTCTAGGATGCCATTCAAGTGTTTTACTAGAATTAGACCTTTCACTATGCCACTTTAATGTTTTTAGTGATTTGTATGCTTTCCATATGCCTTTAATAAAGCTTGCTAATGAAATATAGTGAAGATTAGGTCTTCCAATGAGTTGATATGTATGTAGTTACTCTGCAAAAATAATTTCCCAACATAATTTAAAAACTGAAGCAACAAAATTAGCTAAAGCCAACATTTGTCACTGCCAAAACACTGGCCATGACTGCAGCCTAAAGAAGCATCTTGCAGCCACGGGGACCAGAGTCTTTAAATCGTCCCCGTCTGTCTTCCAGAATCTTTTCCTTTCTGGATGTGGTGACACTCTGTCGATGTGCCCAGGTCTCACGGGTGAGTCTGTGTTCACTGTTACCATATCTGCATGTTTTCTGCTCGTGTAAGTAGTCGGCAGGCGTAGAAGCGATGTCGACTCTTAAAATGTCTGCGTCCGTTTCTTCGCCCTCAGTCCTGGAATGTCCTGGCCTTGGACGGCAGCAACTGGCAGCGAATCGACCTCTTTGATTTTCAGAGGGACATTGAGGTGAGAAAATCCTGAGTTGGTTCCTAATTTACTGGTTATATCACTTAAGATATTACCGAGGAGATAAAATAAGTAATAGGAGTGGCCATATGTGATGGAGTTTTTGTGTTTTGTTGCAGGGTCGGGTGGTGGAGAACATTTCAAAGCGATGTGGGGGCTTCCTTAGAAAATTGAGCCTAAGGGGTTGCCTGGGTGTTGGTGACACCGCCTTGAGGTGAGTTTGCCAGAAACCTAAGCCAATCAAATACTCACTTCAATCTAAACATTACACAGGAAGAATCCGTACTGTGTTTACTGCTATTAAATCGATTTGTCTCTGCAGGACTTTTGCACAGAACTGCAGAAATATTGAGCTACTTAGCTTGAATGGCTGCACCAAGATTACTGACAGGTTTGTGTTTAGCTCATGGAGCAGTGCTGTATCACACTTATTTTTTTTTGAAAATGTAAACATTTTTTCTCTGTCTCTGCAGCACGTGTAATAGTCTCAGTAAGTTCTGTCCAAAGTTAAAGCACCTGGACCTCGCCTCCTGTACCTCAATCACCAACCTGTCTCTTAAAGCTCTCAGGTATGTTGCATCAGTTCTGGGTCAGAATGTACAGAATTACAAACAGCCCTCTTAAAATGTTAAGCCTTTGTGATGTACTGTGGTAAAACTTGGAATCTTTACTCATCTTTTAACGTAACCTATATGCTAAAAAACGTAACTACACAACAAATTAATATGTTATGGGGGTTAATAACATAATAAAGGGCTGTCTTTACCTGTCTTATTACTTTGTTTGAAGCCCCTTTTGATTCAGTTTCAGCTTTAGGTGTTTTATCACCATCCCAGTTCTTGACTTATTTGTTCTCTCTATCAAGGAAAAGTTCTCCAGATGAATCGTTTTGTGATGACACTGTCAGATTTAGATCTGAACTCTATCTGAGCCTTTCCAAGACTTTAATTTTATTAATTGTTTGTTGTATACTTGGACTCATTGTGATGGCATAAAATGAAATCATATATTACCTTTCAGCTGACATCTGAAGGTTGAGCATCTGAACAAACGGATAGTTTATATATTATTCATTATTATCCCCTTAAAACATGTAATTGTCCTCTAAAGAAAAGCAGCCCCTCAACATGATGGTGCCCCCACCATGCTTTATTGCTACTCGGTTTCTTTGGTGATGAACTGTTGTTGTGTCAAATGAATGTGGGGATTGTAGTTCAAAGGTTTAAGTGTGGTTTCTTTAGACCTTAACAGAACTGGGACATTTTACCCAGGTTGAATATTTTCTTTGAAAGAGAAACTTTTTTTTTTTTCCAAGAGAAAAAAAAAATACCTGGAATTTTATCCTCTGTTATCTGCTGTCATTGACTTGCATTTGCAACACCTCATCTCACACCTCTGTCCGTCCTTTAGTGAAGGTTGCCCTTTGCTGGAGCAGCTGAACATTTCCTGGTGTGATCAGGTCACAAAGGATGGCATCCAAGCTCTGGTGCGCTCCTGTCCCGGGCTCAAAGGCCTCTTCCTAAAGGGCTGCACACAGGTACTGCTGGGTGTACTACCAGTTCCTTGTATTGTTTTCTAATTAAAATAAGCAAACAGAATGAGTGACTTCCTGTTCAGCGGAGGAGGTTTTCAGGTACAAGAGATGCTGGTTAGTATTTGCACCAACAGAATGTTGCATGCAGCCATTTTATTAACAGTCAACAACCTTGCATTCAAAAACGGTTCAAGGTGTCACAGATCGCTCTGATGTCAAACAAATTAGACGAATCACTGGCTTCAACGGGATTTGTAAAGAGCGTCATTTAATGACTGAACATCTAAGCATTGATACTTTCTTCCCATAGCTTGAAGATGAGGCTTTGAAGCATATCGGAGCACACTGTCCAGAGCTGGTTACTCTCAACCTGCAGACATGCTCGGTAAGTGCAACAACAAAGACATGATGTTTGTACTGAAATACAAGGAAGATTAGGTTGTTGTAACCTAATAGTTAGTGTTTTAAAGAAACGCTGCACCGATGCTACAAAAAGCTGATCTTATTCACTGAAGACATTCCTTAACGGCTTATGGAACAAGTAGTTTAGCACTTTGTGCTCTTTGCTGCGCAAATACTGCGGGGAAGTTGGGAACTGCTCAATTGTCCTTAGGGGAAATTGCTTTGTTCAGTGTCGTTAAACGAATAAGCTCATTATCTCAAGGTATTTAATGTTTGTTGTCTCTGAATTACTTGCAGTACCGGTCTGGTGCTCAGAAGAAGCAAAGTGACCAAAGTAGTAAAGCATCAATATTCAGGGAGGATTTCTTTCTCTCCTGCAACTTAAGAGTCCCTTGTAAATCTTCATCCAGGTGCAACTCTTTGTCACATTTGCTGTAAAAGTCCTTCTGCTTCCTCCAAGATTCTTTCCAATCATTTATAACTCTTAAGTTCTGAAAGAGTTTTACTCTGGTATGCAAAGGCATCTTTCCTAAATAAAGGTCACGACTCAAGCAAGAGAACTTGCTTGAGTTCAAAGTGTTTGGGTGAGAGTGAGGTACCCAGTGTTTTACGTACTTATTAATGTCATTCTAGCTCATAATTTGGATTAGATGGAGGTCAGACTGCTTAATCTTTCAGTGCAGGAGGCAAGTTCAACTTTCATAGATGCTTGGATACTTGTCAGGTTTATGTTTGGTTAGCTTTTGAATATTAAAAATAGGCCCGTCACGATGACTGTCACACACTTTTATTCTGCACCGTGCTCTTAACATTACCCCTCCTCATAAAAGTACTCAAAATATGTCCAATGTCAAGCTGAATCAATGTGAGTAGTGTTTACAAAAGCTTGCATAAGATATCCTCTGTTTCTGGTGAGCATCTCTCTGTTTGAACCGACTGTCATATGCTCCAGCAGCTGCCTGATGACACTTTTGTTTCACGCATTATGTGACCACTTATAGCCTTTGGTCCCCAGTGTATAAAGGGCAAGCTTATTTCAAATAAATGTGCTAAAATATCCGTCTTTAGTCTCTGTATGCAATGATTCAGCCTAATTTTAGTGTTTTTAGTTTTAGTTTGGCTTATTTTGCCAAATTAAAATGCAGATCAAAAGACATTAAGGAAATTATGAAGTACGATCATATAGAAAAACGTGAAACATAAAAGCACATTTACAAAGTTTTAGTGAGAATTTAAATGGAATGTGTAACAATGCAAATGTGCCATTAAGTAAATTTTAAGTTGAACCCAATTAGTTGTACATCTGCTTTTTATTTATAGTGTTAATCATAGTGGGAATAATGAGATTTCATTCCAAGCCAGAAATTCCATGTAGTCAACTTTTGAATACACTTGTCTTAAGAAAGTGCAGATGTTTTTTTTTTTTTTCAAATTCTGTTGACTTTTATTTATTATTCTGGTTAAACACTTCAACCTTTATATTTTTTAATCTGGCTTCTGCAAAAAAAAAAAAAAAAAATGCAGAAACAAATTAAATGCTCTCCTAAACTGAGTTTATGGGCGTAGACAGATTTTACTCTTCACTGCTTGGAAACACAGCAGAGTGTAAAATTGAATGAAAATTTTTAAAGTTTTCTTTTTTTTTTCTTCCTCAAATGAGCAGCAGATCACAGATGATGGCCTCATCATTATTTGTCGGGGTTGCCACCGCCTGCAGTCTCTGTGTGTGTCGGGTTGTGCCAACATTACAGACGCCTTCTTGCACGCCCTGGGACAGAACTGCCTGCGTCTCAGGTACATCTACGTTCTCACCTTTACTGGAAACTTATCAATTAAACACTCGCATAATCTCTATCAAATTATTGCATAATTTCTGTTCATTCTCCCAGAATATTAGAAGTGGCTCGCTGCTCTCAGCTCACAGATGCTGGCTTTACTCCATTAGCAAGGGTGAGTTGTGGTGTTTGCCTAATGCGTGCCAGCAAGACTTTTGTATTTTGAAAATTTTAACTTAAACTGACTTTACATTGAAATCAATAACCATAAAGTATGTCAGATTAATTAAAATGCTTTTTTTTTTTTTTAGAATTGCCATGAACTTGAGAAGATGGATTTAGAAGAATGTGTACAGGTGCATACAAATATTTAAAGTATTGATACTGCAGACATTGTGATGTATAATTTAAACGGCAAGATTTTTTTTGATTTTTGATTTTTTTTTTTTTTTACACACCAGATCACAGATGTAACTTTGATCCAGCTGTCCATTCACTGTCCTCGTCTGCAAGTCCTGGTGAGTCTGTGTTCTCCTCTCCAGCATTGTTTTTGCTCCCATTACATTTGAAATCGCATCTTTCGTTCCTTTTGACTAACCCGTGGCGCCCCTGCGTTCCCTCAGAGTCTGTCTCACTGTGAGCTGATAACGGACGACGGCATCAGACACCTCGGCAGCGGCCCCTGCGCTCACGACCGCCTGGAGGTGATCGAGCTGGACAACTGCCCCCTCATCACAGACGCCTCGCTGGAGCACCTGAAAAGCTGCCACAGTCTGGATCGCATCGAGCTTTATGACTGCCAGCAGATTACCCGCGCAGGCATTAAAAGACTACGGGTAAGCTGTATTGGCTGATGATTCACACGCATGAAATCATATATTACCTTTCAGCTGACATCTGGAGGTTGAGCATCTGAATCATTCACACACATGATTCTGTAAACGTTTGTTTTCTCAAGGCAACGTATGTCTCTTATAGTGTGAGATTGATTTATATTACAGTGTGCACATATGTGATGTTAGGGAATTCTCTGTTCAAATTGATTTTTTGCTTCTCTACTAGAATATAAATGTTTTGCTGCCCAGGTTTTCTGCTTATAAATAACGACAACAAAAATTGTTTTATTGTGACCCTTTTCTTTGTAAGGCAAACTTGACTTCAGTGCCTTGAAAAAGCATCCGCACCTCTTGAACTTTTCCACCTTTTTCACTTTATGAACGCAGACATTAATATATACAGAATGCACAATTATTAAGCAATTCTTATTTTTGAGGATTATTTTTTTATTAATCACAAACGACTGCACAGTGGCGCAGTTGATAGAACTGTTGTCTTGCAGCAAGAAGGTTGTGGGTTCGATTCTCAGCCCCGGTCTTTAAGCATGGAGTTTGCATGTTCTCCCTGTGCATGCGTGGGTTTTCTCCGGTTTCCTCCCACAGTCCAAAAACATGACTGTCAGGTTAATTGGTGTGTCTAAATTGTCCCTAGGTGTGTGTGCATGGTTGTTTGTCCTGTGTGTCTGTGTTGCCCTGCGACAGGCTGGCGACCTGTCCAGGGTGACCCTGCCTTTCGCCCGGAACGTTGGCTGGAGATTAGCACCAGCAACTCTCCCGACCCCACTTATTTACACCCTTGTTCCTTAGTGGAGGGAGTGGAGTGTCTCCACACCCTTGTCACTCCACTAAGGGACAAGGGTGTAAAGAAAATGAATGGATAAATCACAAACGATGCCGCTTTCGCTCAACCTGTAATGCTTATAAACCTGAGATATTCTCAAAACAAAGCCAAAACCTCACATGTACTTTCTATGTGCACAATTATTGCTTATGCGGAATTATTACTTTCACTTTATTATTTAAGTATGAATTACATACAACCCAAAACTTTCCAATAAATGCTCCTAACATTTAAAAAAAACAACAATCGAGTGGCTGTTACGGCCACCGTTCTTTTCAGTAAGTGACAAACCGTCTTTTCATGGAGTCTGTCTGTCAACGATCAACTTTCTGTGCAGCAGCAACTGCAGCCTCCCAGACACTGTTCAGAGAGGTGGACTGTTTTCCTTCACTGGAAATCTGTAAAAAAAAAAAAAACTTCCATGAGTTGTCAGTTGAGTTCAGGTCAGGTGAGGAAAGTGGCCATTTCATAAGTTTTTGCCATCTTCAGTGCTTCTACTTGCTTACCATGCAAAAATAAAAAGTCCTGCATTAAAGTCATTCTCTTTTTGAAAGATGCGGACTCCTTCTTGTTGAAGAAAGTGTTTTATAAAACTGGAGGAAGGCTCTGGAGATTTTCTTTTTTTGTTTTGCCTTGAACCCGAAAAGGTCCAGCTAGTTTATTTTTAGTAACACCAGCCCATACTCGCCTCCACTTTGCTGGTGTTTGAGTTGATGTGGAGTTTTGTGCCCCTTTGTTTTTTGTTTTCATATCGTTAATCTTCTTGATCTATGGAAGACGAATAGGAAAAAAAAACAACAAACAAAAGAATTCTCTTTTCTAAAAATTCTTGAGTCAGAGTCTTTTTTTTTTTTTTTTTTAGTGACCCTAATCGTCTTCTGTCTTGATCAGCAGGAATATTTAATGTTAGCCAAAGTGTATTTTCTTGTACATGCATAACATGGTAGATTTGGTATCAACAGTCACAAATAAAAGTTAGTATTTTGCAAAGGGAACAAAAGCATCACCTGTCAGTTTGTAGCTGACAGGTGATGTTTGTAGTAGGAGAGGTTTCGAGGATGTGCGTGTGTTTTTCTATTTAATTTAGTGATCAGACACTTTAAACTTTTTTCTCTCTTTCTTGGGAGCCCTTCTTTCCCTCTGTAGCTGCTTGTAGCACTTAGTATCAGTCAGTAGCTCATTGGCGGAAGTGAGAACACGCGCTAAATAGTAAAACATTGTTTCACAAAACCTCGAGGCAGATAATTTGACTCCAGGAGTTTTACCCATGTTGTATCTGCCAAGATTTGAAGCACTGAAATGTACAAATCCAAATGGTTGCAGTGTTTTTATTTAGGGGTGCCACAGTAAAGTGGGGTGAATACAAATCCACACCAGACTCTTGATTTTTGACATTGAAAAAAACCCTGTAATTTAATTATTTCATTGAGATTTATTTAAAATGCATTGAGGTTTAGTTGAAACGTGATGCATATGAACATACTCCTCTCTGCCTGGCTCTAGATATCTATAGAAAAGCAGCTCCTAAGAAAAGATCATTTCAGACATGAATTTATCTCGATAATTTTGAAGGGCTTCAGTAATGCATTGACAGGTCTTGTTTTTGTTTTAATCATAAATTAGACTCCGAAGTCTTAATGTTTGTTCTTTTCATTATGCGTCTTGCATAAAGCGGTTGGAGCTAGCTCCAACACTAACATGCTGCTTGCACACTAGTGATTCATGTGATTCAGGTGCATACAGCGACGCTCCATATTTGGAGCAGCAGACTTGTTGCAGTCGTTCCCCCACCAGCAAAGTTTTAAACGTGGAAGGTAATCAGAGGACAGAGAGTTTGTTTAATGTTTTTCCAAACTGAATTTTGATTTCTGACTCACTGCACCGCCCACAAGGAGCTGGTAATCGCAAGCTGGGCTCGTCATCGTTTGATCTCAGGCCTGCCCGCTTGATTTAGATGCGAATCAATCATAGCGGGACGACGCTGGTAAACAGGAGTTTGTTGCCAGTGGAAGACTGACTCAAGTGATGCTCCAATTTTTTTAATTTTTTTTTTCTGAGGCGTTAACAAATTTCCCATTTTTCTTCCTTCCTCTCAGACTCATCTGCCTAACATCAAAGTGCACGCGTACTTCGCTCCTGTCACTCCGCCCCCCTCCGTCGGGGGCAGCCGTCAGAGGTTCTGCCGCTGCTGCATCCTGCTATGATGCAAAGACAAGACCTCCACCCCCGCCCCTCCTCCTGCAAACCTCCCTACTCGGCGTGTTCCTCCCCCAACCCAATGCCACACCGTCTCGTCTTCTAAAGAAAAAGGATACAGGAAACTTCATGCTGGTGTGCCCGCTCTGCTTTCTTCTTTCTCGGAGCTCCAGAGAACGACGGAGAACCAAACGGGATTCAAGATTCTGGATGAACTACTCTGGAAACGGTTTTGAGTCCCAAATCATACACGGTTAACACGAACATCGGTGGGCACATCAGTATTATTAAGAGGGGCTGTGCGAATAACAGCTGTGTTCATCAGTGCTACAAGATTTTCCTTTCAATCAAATGAAGTATGGACAACTCCCCCCTCCACCCTTCCAGTAAAACTGAGGATTTTCACAAAGATCCCCTCCTCCCAGTTTTTTTTCCCCCTGGTTTCGAAGGTCACTCAAAAGCTACCTCTAAACAGGAACTGCACTTGAGTAAGACCGACGTTTGCTGATTTATTTCAAAATAAAAGCAGCAGTGACATAGCTGAAAAACTGCCAACACCTCCAACACACACACACACACACATGCACACACAGCAGCAGAGAGCAATTATTTTTGTTCCTTTTAAGAATATCTGCAGCCATTTGCACCTACAATGAAAAAGAGAAACAATGATCAGACACTTTACTAACACACGCTGGCGCCCACAGCCGTTCTCCTCTCGCCTCTCTCCGTTACAATCAGGCGCTTCAAGATACTGAAGAGAATAGAAACAAAAGTTGAAATATTTTTCTAGAACTCAGACTCACAAGTCGGGACATAAGAAGATGCCAAATGTTGCATGTGACTCCTAGTCCTTTTTTTTTTTTTTTTTTTTAATAAAAAATAAAAAATAAAATAAATAAGTGTAAATATATAGGATTGCAAGTCGAAGCCAGCTAAGAAGCAGCAACAGGACAGTGACGTAAGCTGTGGGTGGAGACATCCACCCATCAGAGGTAGCTCCAGCAAAGTCGGAGCATGCTCGTTTACACACTGATCTGCTGGGGAGTTTAAGCCAGATCTGTCTGATTTGCTGGCCTGTTACAGCTTATGTTAACAACAACAAACTTTTCTTTTTTTTTTTTTTATTTCCCCGAGAAGAAGTGTAAAAATAAGACCCAACATCACTACAGGAATTCAAGCTGAAGGACAATGGAAAGATAAAGCCAACTTAAAAAAAAAACCTCAACAACAATCAATCCTAGATTGTTTACTTTCAGTTAGTTTGAGTTCACTGAGTTGCTTTTTCTTTCGCCTGGAGGACTAAGGAAGCGGTAGTGGTCGAGAGCCTCAGTTCCTCGGAGGCCTTGCAGGGATCCTTCCGGCCGTCCGGGACGAGCGACCCTGAAGCCGCTCCGAGAGAAAGCTGACTGAATCTGAGGCCTGCAGCGGCGGAGCTTCTAAAGGACTTCAGCTCCGTGGCCCTTTGAAGTATTGAAGCCTTTTCTTATGAATCGCCCTGTCCTGCTCTCACACCTGCTTCATTCTATCTCTTTATATAAATGTTTTTTTTTGTTTGTTTTTTTTCCCCCCTCCCCTTCTGGCTGTAATTTCCTCTGAGTTTTTCACTCTCTTTGTTTTGCTGTGGTTTGGATTCTGTCTCCGTTGTGTTTGAAGCCATGAGTCCCGTCTCTACGGAATGATTTTAAGCCTAATTTCCGATCCCGGTTTTGATCTGATGGAGTTTGTTTTCATTAAGTTTGTTACTAAATGTGTAGCATTTGTCCGTGGGAAGTATTGGCATCAGTGCAATCGTACTTTTTTTGTTTTGTTTTTAACTACATATAAGTTGGGGTTAAGGGCGATTATTGCTGAATGTTTTAATCGAGGAGAAGGATCTTATCGCAGCAGAATGATTCTCATTTCCACCCACACGCATTTTTTATTTGCCTTGTTTTAAGAAAAAGAAACCCTTTACTCAATGTTCTCTGCCTAAATGCTTCAAACAAAGCGATAAATAAGGGTATTTGTCACCAATTTAATGTGCATTGCAACAAATTGGCATTTGCCAAATCCAAAATTATGATTCTATTCGGTGCACATTTTTTATTTTATTTTTGGAAGGGGCTTTACGAAAGTATTTGTAAAGAGAGGAGTGTGTAAAGTTTGGAAAAGGTGACAGACTCTGTCTTTGGGCTCCAGAAGACAAGATTTTAATCCGGGATGTAAAACCTGCTTGTCCTCAAGTTCACCAGTGCAGCTAATAGCGACGTGCTTTCAACCTGCTCCTGAACGTTTCATGTGTATTAAAGAATATGTCATTTGATGCTTCAAACAAAAAAAACAAAAAAAAAAAGAAGAGAGAAAAACACTACAAGTTCCACCTTGAACTTATGTTTCCAGAGCAGTATCAAACTCTTATCTTTATATCTGCGCTCTAGGTCCCCTGGTTTACATGGAAGTTGGAGCCATCACGCTCCGGTTCTGTTCGTCTAATGCACGTTTTGTCCTAAACACTGGAGTCAGGTTAAGGAGAAAGGCAGAAGAAGCTGAATCAACAGTGTCTGTGTCGGAGGCAGAAGATTTGACACCTGAGAAATATAAAAAAACAAAAAAAGAAAAACGGGAGTTTTGGAAGTGACTGTAGTTCATATATTTACTGTAAATCTTTTCCTTTTTTCTTTCTTTTTTTTATAATTAACCAATATAAAGAAATATGTACGTATGAATAAATATATACCTATATTATTAAGACTTGTGTTTTTATTTTAGGTTTGTCATTGTTGACAGTAGGTGGCAGCAGAGATCAGGTTATAAATGCTGATTCCATCATTGCACAGTTAACACGAACATCGGAGTCATTATGCGTCTGCAAAATGCCAAACATCTAATAATTCAGGGTTTTTTTTTAAAACCCCCAGTTCAGTAAATTGACCTGCGATCAATTCTGGTTTTAACTTGATTTAAAATATTTCCTTGTTTCGTTTACCACAACCTGCTTACGAAAAACTATTTAAGAACTCTTGAGTAATTTGAATGGAAAATATTTTTTTCTTGCATTAATATCCCACATGTGGGTGCTTCAGGTTATATCTGAGTAAGATAAGATCTGTAACTATTCGCAATATGCATATTGTCAACAAAATACACCGGCTGTCAGATTTATGACAAGATGTCATAATTCTGTGCCAATTTAAGTCTTAATCAGCATCTTTTTCCAATTAAAAATGCTGATTTCGAATTTCTAAATGCATAAATTTATAAAAATTTTTAGTCAACCTTTTTTCTTTGCAATCATCCCTTCATCTTGGAAGGCTTTCCACAATATTTAGAAGCGTGTTTATGGGAATTTTTTATTTTTTTGCCTTTCTTCCTAAAGTTCATTTGTGTGGCTGGACAATGATAAATGGCCACCTTGTTGTCTCTACTCTTACTTTATATTAAGTTGCTTGTTTTAGCAATCTTGCATCACTTATTGTGGAACAAATAAAGACTTAATTTGGAGTTTAAAAATGTTATAGTTGATATATACGTCATATCCAATCATTTTTAAAAGGAGAGTTAAAAATAAAAGTTGCCCATAATCTCTTGAGGACAAGCCACCGCTGATGTAAGCTAAATTTCAGAGTTAAATTTTTCTGCCCGCATTCTTCTACATGTTGCCACAGTAACATTTTTAATCAACAATTTAAAGTTCCAACAAATAACTGTTTAACAATATTAAGCCAACTAAACAAAGTGCCAAATATCTAAGAATCAATAAAACAACCTGCCAAATCAAACTTTTGAGTAGGAAACTGATGTAAACTGTGAGGTTTTTTTTGTGTGTGTGTTTGTTTTGTCTTGTTCTGATTCGAAGGAGCCAACAGTTTCAGCACAGCTTAGCCGTCCATGGAGTTTGTTCCAGATCTGAATCAAAAATGTTTAATCCTGCCTCCCTTTTTAGTTCCAGTCCATAAAACACTAAATAAAACTGTTCTCTGATGGAATCGAGATGATTCAAGCAAGTGTGAAGATGAGTGAAAGGTCAAGGTCATTCTGTTACATTAATAAGACCTTAAAATCTCATCATTTAAAAAAAACAAAAGAAGCAGAACCCGGTTTTACATGCTCCATTTTTGTGGTGTTGGTAAAGACTGGCAGCAGAATTTTTGGTGTGATCTGTGTTTTTCTATGTCCTGCTTTGACATTAATTCATTTTCACTTCACTAATGGACTTTATGCTGATTTTATAATTAATGGGAGAGGCAGGATGCAACTTTCCAGTGCATCACAGAGCAACACAGAAAAGCACACACACACACGCGCATGCACACACACACACACACACACACGCACTAATACCATGGGGCCAATTTAGAGAGACCAATTACCCTAACAGTCATGTTTTTGGAAAGTGGGAAGAAACTGGAGTACCTGGAGAGAAAGCAGATAGAAAGATTCCTGATCAAGATAAAAACCCTGACCTTCCTGCTGCAAGGCAACAGAGCAAATCACTGCTCCTCCTGGCAGCCCTGATCTGAAAACATGAAATCTTAACAATTTTACTGGTTTAAAAACCTAGGTATAAGATCACCTTATTTTTCGGAGAAGTCATTTCTTAAAAAAAAAAACAAAAAAAAAAAAACGACTCCTTTTGAGATTTGAGATTCACACCAGGAGACTGCAATGATCTGAATCTTTTTTTGGCACCTGGAGAACGGAATTTATGGTAAGAGGATATCTCCCTTGCAGAAATAAATCTAAGAAGAGCACAGACTGATGGCTGCAGACTTGAAGTGTCTCTCTTGGATATTTCTGTCTTTTTGCTTAGATTATTGTGTCTGAGGTGGAAGCACAGAAGAACAATTGGTGCCAATTTATCCCAGAGGGCTCCCAAAGTGCAGCAGCTCTGGTCCTGCGGCTGCACCATGGCGACCGCTGTCACGGCTGGGATCTGTCTTCCGCCACATGAAGCTCATTTTGTTCCTCCAGTCTTCCTGTATCTCTCCCCTGTTTCCAAATCACCAAAGCTGAAAGTGTGTGTTCCACTCCTGTGTTTAGGGCTCGTTTTTTTTTTAGACGGAGTTATCGTGGCACCTGGGATATCACATAGAGAGATGAAAGGAAGGTGGCTCAGTGGAAGAAATGCAAACCCCCACCCACCCCCCTCTCATTGAGTTGTCTCTGTTGTTCTGTTTTTCTGAGTTTGTACACACAGATGGTTTGGAGCACAAATCATCGCACGCCAACATATTGTGTTCCTGTTTATTTTTAACAGCAAAGGCACTGCTATAGAAAAAAAGTCTGCCATTTTTTGTTTTACTTTTCCTCATTGTGCTCATTGTTTCTCACTCTGCCACATGCTGCCTACTGACTCTGTGTGAAGATATAATTAATACGATAACTGAACCGTCTTCTTCACACACACACCCAAAGACTTTCTGGCTGCTAGAAGCAAGCTTTGGTGGCAGGCTTTGATGAAGTAATGCAAAGAAAATGCAAAAGGAACAAAAGTAAGGGACGATTCTTACATTTAAAAGTGTCAGCCGTCTTTTATTTCCTACTTTCATGACAGTAATAGCAGCTGCTACTTGCCACAAGAAAATGCACTATAAGAAGGTAGCCATTTTTTACTTTCACCTCAGATTTAGAACCGACAATGACCCATTTTGCAACTTTAATTATTCCGATGTGAGGGTGTACAGACACAAGCTGTGTTTACCGCGACACAGAAATGGTGGCAGATGAATCTCTGTGTTGCAAAACATTTCAAACATAGTCCAGCAATATGGATATTTTTTATTTGACTGAGTCAAGTAGAAATTGATGCGTTTCATACTTATCTGTGTGAATGATGCAAACGTTGCAAATATATATACCGCTTGAGTTTACAGTAGAACACTAATGATCAGTATGCGACAAGATCAACACAAAATAAGTGGCTCACAAAAAATGTCACAAAGAAAGATCTGAAAAGTTTGCTATAAATTGGAATTTTTTCCCCCTTTACTCTGATGCTCCTGAATAAAATCCAGGGTGAATGAATAGTTGTCTTGAGAAGTCACTGTCTTGGTAAATAGAGTAGGATTAGGGATAAGGATGAGAAGTGTAAAGGAAGTTAAGACTTTAAACCAAATTTTGAACAAAGGGCTTCAAAATATAATATGAAAATGGACGGAGAATGGCACAGGTGATGCATTGCAATCAGCCCTAACTAAAATATTAGGCAAGGAGAGCATTAATTAAAGATGCATCAAGGCCCATGGAAACACCGGAGGGGCTGCAGACATCCACAGCTCAGTGCAGCTCACAAATGTGGCCAAAAACAAGTCCAGTTTGCTTCACAGAAAACATGCAGAAGAAGAGGCGCTGGGAAGATGAGAACAAATCTGAACTTTTTTGCCCACATGTAAAATGGCAGGTTTGGTGGAAAATTGGACACCATCCTGAGCACATCATTCCCACACAGTGAGACATGATGGTGGCAGCGACCTTTCATCAGCACTGACAGAGACACTGATCAGAGTTGAATGGAGATGGATGTAGCCAAGCACAGGGAAATCCTGTATGGAACGCTGTTGGAATAAAATAAAAATGCATAGAGACGTAAAAATGACGTATAAAACTATAGACGATTTTGTTTTGGGCTGCCACATATAAAATACATGGAGCTAGTGGAGTGTAAATTGCACTATGTGTTGTTGAGTGTTAGTCTTAGAATATGGCATGTAGTATTACTAGAGGACCCAAAACAAATTTGGTTTAACATAACTAAAATGACCACGGACGTTTTAATAAAAACAAATTCTGCCTATAGTACAAGACATTCAAGACTCTACAAGCTAATTTGCCAATGTGCTGCTGGCAAATTGGCTTAAAATTTGTATGTCGTTTCAAAATAAATGATCTCTCTATGAAATGAGCACTGATTGAGGGTTGAAATCCGCCAATCGTGCGCCTCAGACGCAAGGAAAGGCGTGTCTCGGATTGCGCTTAAAATTATGTCTGTGCGTTTGTGAACTGCAGAGTTCGCTTTGAATCTTTAGCCAGTTGATCGCCTTAAATCTTTCGGAGGAGTCTTTTATTTTATGTGTGTGTGTGGGTTTTTTTTAAAAAAATAATGTTTTGAGATTTGAGATTCACACCGCAAGACTGCGCTGATTTTTGGCACCTGGAGAACGGAATTTGTGCCACACTGGAGCTTTCTGGTGCGCGCCGGAGGACGATCCACGGGGCAATACAGAGAGGAGACAGAGCCTTTTGCTGAACGCATGTCCCCGCATGGCCTGAATACAAATAAAGCATAAGCAGCTGGTGTATAAGCTGCACCACTCTCCAATTTACCCAATAAGCGTGTGATTGGTGTGGAGAGTCACCTCGCAGGAGCAGCAGCAGCAGCAGCAGTGCGCACTCTCCATTTGACGTGGATCTGCTCTCTGCCGGTTTTTCTCATAAAGCAGTAATACCCCACCGACTGAACCCAGCTTGAGGAGCTAAAAGTTTTTTTGTTTTTTTTTTGTATTCTTGCTTGCATCGGCTCGGTACCAATGATGACTGAGAACAGTGAGATGGAGAGCGACTCGCAGCTCCAGCGCTCCCCAAACAACATGCCCATCCAGCCGATGACATCCAAGGCAAGTTGCTCAAATTCCTCAGTCGTTTACTATTCAGATGATGTATGTTTCCTCTTGAAACGTGAAAAAAGGACAAACACTTAAATTCAGTCAAAACTTTGCAAACTGTTCCCTCCGTTATCCGATGGGAATTGGCTGAATAGTGAAATTTGTTTGATCATGTTTTTTTTAGCGTCTCTTATTTGATTTTATTTTTTCAGAGCTGTTATAATTGAATATGAAATGGAGGTGACAACATTTCACAAATGCAGTTGTATTCTTATGCCTGCGTCATTGTAATCTCCCACGTAACGTCTGATGTCACTTTCTCTCTTGTACGTTTCTTCAGCACACACACACACACACACACACACACACACACACACACACACACACACACACACACACACACACACACACACACACACACACACGCACACACATGCGGTTAAATTTTTATTTATTTATAATTTTTTTTAGAGGTATTTTAATTTTCTATTCTTGGTACAAATAGCTAAAGATAAATTGTAACCTTGAAAGCTTCTGCATGTGCATGACTATGTTTTTTTTCTTTTTCTTCTTTTTTGCTGAATAATTATCCCGTCTCTCACTTCTCACACAGAAATATGCACAAAGTGAAAGCTTTACAAGTGCAGATTTTGACTTGAATATGCAGCTGTAGATCATTGTTTCCTCTACGCAGGCCTACCTGTCAGGAGCCTGGACTCATTATAAAGTGCCTGCGATGCCATTTGAGTTGTTGACTCAACTGTTTAAACAAAGACGTGGAGCTGTGAAAACTTTCCCGATGCCTGCTTTTTAATGGCAGAACGCTGGCTCATTAGTTTGCTTCATGGACACAACTTTCCCTTGAGTGGAGTCTTTGTCTCCACCTCATGCCTCTTCCCGATGCCCACGCACAAACACTGCAGGCTGCACTTTTGAAGCAAAGTGACACTCCGAAGCGATGCAGTCAGACACTCTACTGGATGCTCTGTGCTGCATCTAAATATTTGATGTCCTCCATGAGAAGCTGACATTGCTGCCAGCTAACTGTGCTCACTCGGGGGCGATCCGCTCCATATCCACCCTCCTCGCCAGCTGAGACCAAAGGAAATCATCGGTGATTCGACTCCAGGCAGAACCGATTGGTGTTCAGATGAGCTGAATGCCGGCTTTGGCTTAACTACGTTATATCTTTAATGACAAAGTCACGGATTTTGTTAAGTGCATCACTCTTCACATTGATTAATGTGGCCTTGCCTGAATTCCACTGCTTTGTTTGAAATTCACTTTAATTCAGTGTAGAGTGGGAGATGAGTATTTACCCTCTGCAGACTTGTTCTGGTTTTGCATTTTGTCGCACTTTAGCAAATTTTTGTGTGTCAAATAAAGATAAATAAAATAGCCTTTTAAAAAGCGCATATCCAAACTAATTTGGACCTAATTGAAAAAATAATCACTCTATGAAATAACTGGTTGAAAACATTATTTTAATTTCTGTAACCAGCAACATCCAGGCCTGAGTATCAGCCTTGTGGCAGCAGGAAATTACAGAATAAAGCTTGTCTGACAGCATGTTTTGAAATGGCCTAGTTAAAGTTTGGACTTAAACTCAGTGGAGGCACTATTGTGTGATCTTAAGAAGGCAGGTGATGCTCAAAAACCATCAATATGGCTGAATTAAAACAATCCTGCAAAGAACTGTGGGTCAGAATTCTTTCACACTGATGTAAAAGATTTATTTCTACTCATTTATTTTTGCATAATAAATAAAGCCATAATTTAAAAACTGCATTTTGCATTTACCATTCTTCTCTTTATCTGCTTTTAAATTTGCATGATAATCTGAACCTGCAAATTCAACCAAAACAAAACAGCAGAAATGGAAGGAATCTTTGCAGAGGCAAATGCTTTTTTACAGCTCTGCTTATAATAACAAAAGTCATCTCAAGGCACTAATTAAAATTATTTCATCCTAATTTCATCCAGTTACGTCGACAAATTTTATTTGAATTATAATATAGTATATTCAGATTCATGTCAGCTATTAGAAAGTTATCTAAACGAGACCAACAGATTGACGAGTCATTCATGCTGCCGCAATCCCTCATCCTGACGAAATATGAAGTGACAGTGGGAGGGGGCATCTCCCTTTCCACAGAAAAAGTGTCCAACAGAAACTGTCTCATTATTGGTGTTTTTCCTGTCAGTTCCAGTTTTTCCAAACCAGTTCCAGTGCTAATCTGGTACTAGTGCTTGTTTTACACCAGCTCTTTCAGTTTCTACCACCAAAAACGTTGGTGGCACGAGAACTGATAACCTGGTGCTAGCTATGTTGGCTCCAACTTTGAGTAGGACCAGAGAGAAGAACCGCTCTCATCAGCGGCTGAGGGCAGAGTCATGGACACCAAAAATTAAAATGTTACAAGCATTATATTTTAAAATCCTGAGTAAGTTAAGACAAAAAAACTAACAAAAAAATGTCCAAAACAAAAGCAGATCGACTTTTGGGTAAAAATAAATAAATAAATTGCAGTATTTATTCTTTTGTAACCTCATTTGAAGTAAATTGGCACTTAAGTTTAAATCTGTACCTATAAATGGAGTTTATTGTGGAAAACTTGCAAATTATCTGTCAGGGTTGAAATAATATGCGTTGTTAAAGACCCAGTCCCATGTCTATTTAAAACACCTAATCAGGAGCATTTCTGAAATATAAATCTCATCCACAGGAGGTAATTTTGAAGTAATCTAATCAGACTCAGACATGTGTCCGTGTCTTAATTGGACAGGAAAAGACTGGCAGAGAGAGGCTCCACTAGCAGATGCTCTGAGAAATCCACCAGCAGCAAATTCCAACATAGATGGATATCAGAAAAGAAAGAAATAATAAATCAAGGACAGCTGTGTATGCTGCCAAAACGATTCAGAGGACAGTCAGAAAGTGTGGACTTTCTCTGCAGCATCCAACAATGTGCTGCCAACGCTGGCAGGAATGTGAGCACAGCAGCCGGTGATGTTGGTCTGTGTTGAGAGCTGTTTGGTCTCTCAGGGTATTTGATGCCGTTTGAGCGTTTCATGAGAGGAGTGTGAGAACAGGTAAACCACTTTTCTCCTCATGTAAATAATACGCCTGGGAGTTTTTGACCACTGTCAACAACAATACCAAATGTGTTTGCCCATTTCTCCAGTTGATAGGCCCAATGTTTTTTCTTTTTTTTTTCCCAGCTTGCTCGCCAAATGACGATAATTTCACAAATTATCTAGTGTGCACTCTCGAATATTTATTCATTTAAAAAAAAATATCACACTGAGCACAGCCTTTCAGCACAGCTGGCTCGGTGGTAAAATATGGAGGACATTCACCATGTGTGAAAGTGACTATTGGTTCCAATTCCAAATCTAAATTACATGATATTGTAATTACAATCATTAAAATTGGACTTCTCTCTAGTGGCATTCAAAGTCTGTAGAAGATCACTTTACTCATAAGAAAATACATTGTATCTTTTTATAAGCCTAACAGTTTTACATCATCTAAAAATGGTGAAAGATAAAATATTTATTAAAGCACTTTGAGACAAATCCTTTCCCAAACATATCTAAACAACCCCAAATCCATATTAAACCACTTGAATTCATTTTCCATTAACAAAATTTTGTGAATAAATTGTATAATTTGCACAAATTGTTAATTCAAGTTAAGTTAGCAATCTTTTTACACACAAACTGCAATTTCATCTTGGACACTTTCCCCTCTCTGTGTGTATGTGTGCGCATGAAATAATGTTGCAGCATCACTAACCCTTACATTCCTCCTGAGGGCTTCCTTAAAGTTTGTTGCAAATTTCACAGCAACCCATCCAGTAGCTGCTGAGACACAAACTTCTCTGTGCTGCCGGTGGAATTAAATTGGATTTTCTGGAAGCTCTTGGGACCAAAGACGCCTGCAGAACTCTGTTGGCTCCAAGGAAATCTAGAGACCTCATGAAGGTCTAGCTTCATCCTTTTAAAAAAAAAAAAGAGGGGAAGGAAACTTAACCTACAACAGTGCAATATTCAGTCATTCAGCTGAGATGTTGCTAATGATCTACCTGCATCACACAGATGACTACAGTTTCTGATCTCCAGAGTTTGCCACCGAATCAAACGGCTCTTTGAAAGGACGCTCTTTTAAGTTCACTTCAGATCTCGTTAGCGAACACTTCACTTCCTCCCCGAATGAAGAGGCAGCGACACCGAATTTGACTGATGCAGGCGGTGAGTCAGGGAGGGCTGCAACGTGATATCGCTGTGTCATGTGCCGACCTCGAGCGTGCTTTACATGTCACGTCGGTACATTTTCAATTTTCCGCATGCGTCATTCAATCTGGGGAATGTTTAGATAAAATAAAAATAAAGAAACTGTATCTAAGCAGGTTAAGGTTAACTCAGCAGAGACAACTTGATGTGAAAGCTCAGAAACAGCACTGCGATCACATTTTCATAATTATCTTTGGCAGCTGAAGGAGGCCAAGGTCTTTCTTAATTAATGATCGCACCTTCACTGCTGTGATCGTTATTGATTTGACACTACAATAAAGGTGTGAGACTGAAATATTGGAGTCTAGGTCAGAAGGGCAGAAAAGATACTTGGCGCTATCAGTTTCTCCTCCATTAAACATTCCTTGAAACGTCAATGGAGAGAGATGGTGTGTGTGTGTGTGTGTGTGTGTTGTTCTGCGTGAATGAGCTTGATTGATCGCATGTGTACAGGCGTTTGTGATAGGAGAAGAACACTGGAGGCAGCCAGTGATTATGCATTGCTTATCTCATATTCATAGCAGGAATCTGCCATCCAGCCATGCATAATAACCAATTTTAGGACACGGAATGAGTCCACACACTGTTTTCTTCTGAAGGAAGCTTTTCTTTTTCATTTTTTTCTTTTTTATTTTTACAGGCTTGAAGCTGATTTTATGATAGGTGAACGTTTGTAGAAACGCTGTTATGTTTTGGGTTTTGTGTTCACAGGGTGAAGTTAAAATTCTGTGTTCTACTTTAGAGCTATAATTCCCTTTAAACTACATATTCTTCCACTGACCTAGAATTGGTGTGAGCCAGGAGACTGTCTTTCGCAGCACATTTACACCAAAGTTGGTTTCTTAAGGCTGAAATATCCCCACTTAGAAGAAGGTCGGACACGGTGACGTTGAGCACGTATTTGACTGTGGCTGGTTAAAGGGAACTTTACTGCCTGTATACACTGATAAGTGGACTTTCTTATAAAAAGCACTTTGGACATTATGCTGATCTAATTGGATTAGCTGGAGGAGTAAATCCACTCCAGTGGTTCTTCCCCCCCTCCCCTCAATATATTCTGAACCTCCACTTTTCTTCCAATGGCACAGAGGGATATTTCCACATTTTATAAGTGGAGATTGATATTTCGAAATATGAACTGAAGGAATTTGAAAAGCGGGCGGTGGGAGCTTCAACATTCTCTAAAAGACGTTCAACCAAGCAACAAAAATGGACCGATACGTCAACAGTAAAAGCATTTGTTTGTTTGTGCGCATTTAATGTTGCAGTTGCATATGAAAACTGTGTGAGAGTTAGTCGATTCAACGTTCAATGAATAAAATGCACTCTAGAGATCTCTGAAAGCCGTCAGCATATTGTGGAGAAAGGTCGTTTACGTCTGCACCTTCCTGATAGAATCAACACTTTATTGTTCAGTTGTGACCTCTAGACACATCCAGACATTCCAGAAATATCTCAGTCTGACCTCATTAAATTTTAACGGACGCTCATGTCTGTGTTCGGCAAAAGTCTTATTATTGATTTATGGATGTTCAGACTCTGCTGTCTTCTTGCAGAGCCTTGATTTTTGACATTTAGACTGAAAACATGTGAGTACTGTATGTGATTGGTGGTGGACTCATGCAGTTCTTGCGAGATGAGAACTTGGATTCCCTTCAGCATTAAGACTTTTTGTGTCAGAAGAATAAAATAAAGGTATTTTTGTGGTGATTTTTATGCTTTTAGAAGCAACTACTGGACCACAAAAATCTCTTATTGCTGGGATTGGCTCCACCACCGTAGGACCCTAAACCAGATGAAATGGCTATTAACGCATTGATTAATGATTTACTAATAAGAAGACCTGCCCCTAATGTTTTTTAGGAGCTCTACACTGTCCAAACTCAGACTTTCTGTTTTTGAATTAGACATTCTGGATTCATTTATGTTAAAATTGCCTGCTTTCATGAATATTTATGTAAATTGCACTGATTGCCAAGGGCAGGATTCTCAAACAAAGCAGACATGTATATGTTATTTATTTTTGTATTTGGAAATTTACTGAATGTAATTTCTCCCAGATCCATTGTGAGGCACGTTGCACATACTGCAACACATCTCCAGTTGTTCAGTTCGTTTGCGCCACTAAATGCGGTCCTCAGATAAAAATCGTACCAGGTGGAAAAGATCTGCAAAAAGTGGAGCTAAATACAGAAACGGAGCAGTCCAAGTGAATCTGGGCTTTTGTTTTGTACAAACAAAAGACTGCTTAATGCAGGAATTGTTGCTTTACAGATAAAAGTGCAGGAAACATTACTTTGTCATTTGTCATTTGTGGCTCTTTGACTTTGGCCACTGATTGTGTAAAAGACGGATGCGGTGTCTAAAAGTACTTTAAGGGGAAACATGCACCTCAATAATGGCTCTGGCTCTGAATGGCATGCTTTTGAAGCATCGGTTTCTCTTCTAAAATAAGACAAATTTGATGATTTTCCCCCCCTTCGGTATTATCAGCAAGAATCACCCTCTCTGGTTTCTGTGCCTGAAAACCTTTCTATTACTGGCTACATTCAAAACGCTGACTTGATTTGTATGAAATCGAGTTACACGGCTTTGCCACAGCGACTTTGTTCACGTGTTAAATGCCTCCTCTGAACCCGTCTCTCTTCTTACCATGTGATCTTCTCACCTGTCACAGAGATTCATGCGAGATGGCGCAGCGATGCCTCCCTTTGGAGCGTGAGGTCACTCTGGCTTGGACTCCATAGTAGGATCCGCTCACATAATGCTCAAATGAAGGGTAACGGGAAGGCTTTTTAGAGCTGCACACTGACAGTAATTGAGACATGTGCTTCAGCGGGAGCTGTTATGCTACCACTCGTCTGCTCTGATTATGAGCTCGGCTCCAGCTGGAAATAGACAGAGCCAGGGAAAATAAGTGCAATAAATAAAAATATTAAAGACTTAAAAAACATTGACTGATGGCTGGAAGGGAGTGATAAAACTGAATTTATTTAGACCCACAGATTCTCTGTGCATTTCTATGTATATAAATTAGATCCATTTGTCTGACAAAGTGTCTTGAGACGACTTTTATTGTGAATTAGCCCTTTATAGATCAATTGAACTGAATTAATTGTTTAAGCATTAATAATGAGGCTGGGACAACAACAAGAGCAATCAGTAACAACCACTTTGAACAGACTTTGTTGTTGTTTTCTTTCAGTTGTTTGCATGAAAATCTAATTATTACCAACAATGTTCAGGGGCAGTTTTTAATCACAAAGTGAAAAGAAATAAATTCAATTGAAAGAGATTGTTTTTTTAAACTGACTTGGATAAATATGCAAATGGAAACATACCCACAAATGAATGGACAGACATAAATAAATGAGTACCATATTTTTCGGACTATAAGCCGCTACTTTTTCCCCACGCTTTGAACCATGTGGCTTATAGCCCGGTGCGGCTTTTCTGTGGATCTTTCATCAACCACCAGGGGGTTCCTCAGCAGGAAGTGAATCATTGGAAGTTAAAAGTGGAAATCAAAGAAGAAAGTGCTAATTTTCATTTAGAACAAGCTAGCAGCAGGCACATATGTACATATGAATATGACACATCAAACGCATGCAATTCAAATTTATTTAGTTAAGGACAGCACATTAAACAATGTTGCATGATAATAAACAGAGCAACCATTGTAATGTACGTAGGTTTTCTAGTCACGGGCTAATTTTCAAACCCAGTCCTTGGTTGGATATTTGTTAAAAGACAGCGAAAATAAGTTACATGAAGGTAAATGGGAAAAATACTTTTTAAATTCTCTTTTTTTCTATGAATTCATGTTAAAAATACCTGGGTTACATTTCAAAGATTGAGCCACAAAGGGCCGCCAAGAGCAGCAAACCCCTAAGTGCAAACAGCGCTGTAACAGTTCACGGCAAGCAGAGTATTCATCGGCTTAATCTAATGAGGTTATATTATCCAAATGACATTATGCAGGAAACATATGGAGAGAGCAAATGCACTCACTCTTTAGTCTCTGTGCGTTAGCCTCCATGTGTCCCACACACAGATGCATACTCTTAAATAGACAAACTGTCTTCATATCTCATTACCAGACACACCGAGCTGCAAACAACATGTCCCCATAAAGTGATTAAGTTTGGCACCGAGCAGAACGAGCGCAAACAGACGGCGCATCTGCGCACATAGCGTCTGCATTGCTCTGATTATCTGTCTGTGTGTCTGCTTGTGTGTGTGTGTGTGTGTGTGTGTGTGTGTGTGTGTGTGTGTGTGTGTGTGTGTGTGTGTGTGTGTGTGCGTGTGTGTGTGTGTGTGTGCGTGTGTGTGTGTGTGTGCAACGCCACTCTTCCCCTGCAAGAGGACAGCTTCTTCGCTGACTGAAGCGGCATGTCAGTGCGCATCATGAGCATATGCGTGCAAAGCTGCGGGCAAATTCCTAGAAACGTCCGTCCATCAATCAATGCCAAGCAGCTGCAGCTCATGTAGGATTTTTCTGCTTTTGAAATACAGCAACAGCTAGTTATGTCTTTATGTTCTGTTAGACCTTGTGCAAAGTTTTATATGGCATATTTCTTTAAAATTGCTTCAAAGGAGCGAGGGTTTGCTCTATTGTAAAATGGTATTAATCAATGGTTCTTTAAGCTCCTTGGAGGTTCTTCACAGATGTTTAATTTAATATTTGTTCAGAACAATGAGGAAAGTGGAGGACAAAAAAAGACTGATTGATTTATTTTTTTTAAATTATGTGGTTTAGGAACCAGAATCAAAACACTGAAAAAAACGTAACAACATATCAACTGCTGCAGGTCTTTTCAACTTTTAGTGAATTACTGTAAATGTTAGTAAAAGATGTAAAAGAAAAAAATAATGTAATCAGAATGTATTTATGATAAGCTGGTTGTAACAAAGTGCCAAAAGATGTGACTTAAAATTGGTTCTTCTTAAATATTTTTTCTTAAAACAAGTGAAGGAAGCAGTGAAAGTCCTAAAAAAACAACCCATTTGGCACCAAATCAAAATGTTTTAGGAATTTTTTCCCAGGTGAAAAAAAAGTATACTTTAGTATACTAAATTTTAACATATTTTAGTACTGTACTGTACTATTTTGGAACAACTAATTTTGTGCTTAGTATACTTTAGTAGTATTTAAATGGTATTAAATTACAACTAATAGTATATTTTAGTATACTATACGTACTTTTTTGGAACAACTTCAAGTGTACTTAAAGTATACTTTTTAAACATCATATTTCAGAGCTTTATTATTATATTTTGATATAATTATATCAAAATATATTTAAATTACACTTAATTTTTATTTTTGATTTCCTGCTATTGATAATAAACTACAATTTTAATTACTTGTGAAAGTCTTTATTCCTACATACCTATTTTGTACATGACATGCATAACTACACTACAGTACTTACATTGTTTGAGGCTAAAATTACATGGAAAGATTAATTACACAAGATGCCAAAGGTAATTCAAATATTTTGTTATATTACCGACATTTTAAAATTGTCCAATTTTACTCACAACTTTATGAACTTTACATAAATGATCAGTTTACACATCAAAAGTGAACACAATGAACATGAAAATTTAAGTGTGACAATGAAACATGAAAGTGAGGATCAACGACAGAACATTCCCGTTCACTGCACCTTACAGGAACCTACAAAAAAGAACAATAGAGCAATTAAACAGAGAAAGTATTTGTATTTAAAGAGAACAGAAAAATGGCAAATAAAAACATACTTACAATTTTAAGACGTTGTGGACTCGCCATGTATGTGACATCATAAGAACTGATGATGACTGGATGCCTGGGGTGGAAAAACATTTCTGGGTGTCTTCTTTGTCTGTTTATGTTAAGTGAACAAAATAACATTTTGTTCTCTTAAAGTATACTTTTATTTAATACATTAAAAGTGTATTTTGGTACAATTATGTGTAAGTGTGTACTAATTTCGAAATTGGTACAAGTGTATTTTTAGTATACTTCAGATATACGTATAGGTAGTACACTTAATAATTAGTATACTTAAAATGTACTTTCACAAATGTAAGTATGTTTGAAGTATACTAAAGTATACTTTCACTTTCACCTGGGTTGCTAAGTGAGGGTTTAGGAAAGACTTTTACACAGCACAATTTTACGGTAATGTTTTGATTTAGCCTCGTTTTCTCAGTGCAAACCTTTTATGTCGTCGGTTGTACTACCAGCATCACTTGGACATGCTGATAACACATGATAACACTGCGTAAACCCATTTCGTTTAATGACGGCGCCTCCCTTTGACCACTACTGAAGAAAAACCATTTACACGCAGCAGAGTTCAATATATAACAGCAGGTGGTCATAAAGAGAATTGGCTTATCTTGTTTAACCATGAACCAATCGTATGAGGAACACTTTGTCTCACTTAAGAGAACTTTGAAACTTCGCTATTAATATTTTATTCACATGAGGTAATATCGCGTGCTATGAGTCACCCCATTTTCCCATTGAGAACTGGTGCGAGCGCGGCGTTTTGTTTATGGATGCTGGGATATTGCTTGTGCTGTCCTGAGGGTGCATTCAGCATGTGTTATTGCCTCCTGCTCACCTCGTGTTTATCCTCTGTTTTCCTTCCTGTCTTCGTCAATGTGTGCAGCTCCAGAGATTGAAACGCTCGCTGTCCTTCAAGACCATGATGCGAAGCAAGAGCGTGGAGAACTTCTTTCAGAGGTCCTACAGCGACGCTCGCCTGCCCGCCGACTTTATCACTGACCCACCACCGCCTTCTCCACCACTGCCACCGGGCTCCCCTCTCGTTGGCGAACGCTCACCCTCCATTTCACCGTCTCTTAGCCCCAACCCCTCCATCTGTTCCCACTCACCGTCTCTCAGCCTTTCTCCATCACTGCCTGCAAAGCCTCCCCGAGCTCAGATTAACCACTGTTTTCAGGACCACATCTTTCGGAAGCCCACCAACTGCCAGCACTGCAAGCACATGATAGTGGGTAAGGTGCTAAAACTGTTCCCACAAAATTACACGATTCCATGTCGCCATATTTGGCACAGACTGATGACCATTTGTGGAGGGGGATGTAGGAATGTATGTGCAACTGAACACTTTGAGGTTAAAATGTGCATTGAGAAACGAAACTGGTCTTTCTGCTTTGCGTACTCAGGTCAGTGGCATCACAAGAGGCAGAAGAGAAGTTGATCAGCAGGCATTAGCAAACAACTTTGAAAAAAACATTCATATGTTCAAAAAATGTGAATGTTTTGAGTTACATTCCAATTTGACCTGAACCTCTTTCGCAAACCTCAACCATGAGTTTTATTGTTGCAAAATTTTACTTAAATCCAGGCAGTGTTCTAAACCCTTTATATATATATATATATATATATATATATATATATATATATATATATATATATATATATATATATATATATATATATATATATATATATATATATATTTTTGCTCCACAGAATATTAGGAAACACTGGTGAAGGACAACATCGATTTCAAAACGGGGAACTAAAGAAAAATGATTAAAGGTCATCAGAGACCCAGCAGCTTACTTTTGGGGTGGGAGACTCTAATGTTTTACAACTAAATAGCAAGAAAACCTAAAGTGGATCAATAACAGGCTGTTATAGAGGTCGAAAGTCAGTTTGACGTGTCTTACAAAAAGTCTAGCTTGTAGTTTTAAAACCTTGGGAAAGTTGTACAGAGATAACCTTAAACAGAAGGTTAAAGAATGCATGCAACACATCAAACTGTTTTCTTATAAGCTGACAAACTTTCAAACAACCAGATTTGTTTTGGCTCCAGTTAGTGGACATTTAATTAAAACGGACTCATTTTCTTCAGTGCAGCTTGAGTGCAGTTTTCTTTTATCTCTGCCTTGCTGCTCCTATGAGCTAACAGCTACTAGTATTTCTCCTAAATGCGTTTCCTGTCAGTATGACTGATTACAGCCTCCTACCTGCTCCCCTGTGTTTGCGTCCAGGCTGTTGTTTTGCATGCATTGTGGGGTTTACATATGTAATGCATCACTTCGCCCTGGCTGCACTCATCAGCAGTCCTCAAATAAAGTCTAGCCTCCTTTCTCCTTGTTAAGCTGATTAAGTAGAATCAATTTTCCTCTTTAAAGTAAAAACTGTGCTTTCTTAAAACCCTCTAATTTCCCCCCCTTCTTTCTTAAGTAGCTTGGTGATGTTATCGTCATCTGCAGCAAATTCAGAAATTACTCTTCTTTGGTTCTAAAATAAAAAAAGGTTTTGGCCTCTTCATGCGTACAAACATTATAAATAGTGATTATCTCATCAGAAAACAAATTAGGAAGAAAACATCTGGAGACTGTTTTTTTTTTTTAATCATTCCAACACTTTAAGTGAAAATGAAAACACTTGATGAATCATTCCTAAATCGATTATGTCTGAAATATCTCCAGCTGCTTTTCAATCTCGCCATATTTTAAGAGCTGTTGATTATAAGCTGTTAGTGTTTGCAGATGCGACAGAATACAGCTTGATAACCTGAGAAGACACAGAGCTGCTGCTGTGATCTGTAGGCCACTTTATGTACCCTGCTGCTTCAGCGTTTTTCTTTTTAGTTTCTCTTTCATGGTGGCTACATCAATGTTCGTCTTCCGTGTCTTTAATTCTTTGTCTAACCCTCTCTGTAGGAAACTCCAAACAAGCTCTGCGGTGTAAAACATGCAAGATGGCTGCTCACCTGTGGTGCACATCAGAACTCTCGCAGCAGCAATGCCATGGGAAGGTATATGTGATTTTATGCTGTATTATTAAATATATATGCTGCTCAAAAAAATAAAGGGAACACTTCAGTATAACACTTAAATGTTAAAGTGTTCCCTTTATTTTTTTGAGCAGTGTATATATATATATATATATATATATATATATATATATATATATATATATATATATATATATATATATATATATATATATATATATATATATATATATATATATATATATATATTTACAGTTTCTCCCATACTATAGATTCCTTGTCACAAGTGTGGGGAAAATATGACCAAATTAACTAAAACAAAAAGCTCCACATTAAAAAACCTAAAAAAATATTAAAAATGAAACATGAGTCGAGGTGTTAATTACTGAATCTACCTTCAGAACATACATTTGGCCTCACACTGCAAAGCCAAAGCAAAAATACAAATTAGACTTTAAGCCCTCAGCTTATTTAGAATAATTACCAATTGATGAACAAAATCCCGAAGAAGAAATGAGAAGCAATGTGAATAAGCAACACAACTACTTTTTCATTTAATACATGCAAACGCTTCTTATACTCAATGTAACAAGTGAATTATGGAAAAACCTATTTGAACAGAACCAGAATCATCTGGGTTTTGCAGCAGTAAATGAAATATGGAAGGTCTAGTTAAAACCCAGAAAGGCTGTTGCGGGTTTGTGGAGAGTCTGAGTAAAACTCTAACTCAAACAAGTAAGGTTGAAACCTTTGCAGCTTCTGCTCTCCCTCTGTCTGATCTTCATCTGAAGTGTCTGTCAGGAAAAAAGTCAGAGACTAGATGAAAGTGCTTCACAATCTCTGTAGGATATCTGCAAAATTCCCTTGCTGCTCCCTTTCAAACCTCACCATGTCCTGTCGAATTTCGCTGCCTCGTGTCACATTATCGACCAGAATCATTTATTTTTCCTACGATGGAGGTCTGTACTGCTTTACCACCGGGTTTTTTTTTTTGTTGTGATTTTATTTTTCTTGCAGTTGTTAAAAATAAATACATCACTCCAATCCGAAGTCATAATCAGTTTAGTCATCAGATCTGGGTACTAATATCCAACCACATTTAATCTAACTGCTGACATATTCATATAATATTTATTCAGATGTCACAAGCCGTGACTTATAGTGGTTGACTTTTGTCAAAAACATTGACATTTTTAATTATTTTAGACCAAACCGTTATCAATTGCAATGATACATAGATTTGGTTGTCAAAAAAAAACATACTATGCAAGGGAATTACAAATTTTCCCTCCAGTGATTTCAAAGTTTGATATCTAGTAACTTTTCTTGTGGATAGGCGAAAACATTAGCATGCAGCAGGAGACGAGACCTTCTGAGAGCAACTGTGAACATTTAAAGAGCACTTTGTTGAAGACGGCTCACCGCAGTTTGACAGCTTTCTACAATCAGGAGGAGATGCATGGTAGTGGAAAGGGCACGGAAAGGTAAAATACATCCTATTATAAGGAGAAACATTTAGTTTTCTTTCTCAACGTGGCAAAGAGACTCAGCGCGTCTAGATTTGCAAGTAAAGACAGAGACAAACTGGTCTCAGCTGAGACACTTACTGTGCTTAATTCAGTGTGAAATTGCAATCACAGGGACTCACAAACACAGGCGTCCTTGTCCATGCTTGTATCTAAGCAATGCGTACACAAAAGTCGTCGAGTGAATTTATTGTTCACCATCGTAGGCAGCGGATAAGCACAGAAATAATTTCTTCTTCCCGCAGCAGGTGCTCGGCTCTGGCAGCGCTCTCATGCTCGTCAGTGTGCCTTTTTGTGTTTTTGATCCAGCTATTTTCATATGACTTTATTGGGCTCCTAAAATCGCTTTGCAGTCGAGTCCATTTTCCCATGCTCCAGATCTGTACACAGGAAGTAATGGAAGCTGAAAAAGTCATTCTGCTTTCTTCTCTCCTCCTTTAGTCCGGAGCGTTCAAGCGAAACTTCAGCTCGCCGATGCTCGTCAATGACCAATTGGCTGTCGTCAAGGAAGTTCAGCCAAGCCAGGGTGAGCATTCGGAGAGTGCTTGCGTGCATGTGTGTATGTGTGTGTGTGTGTGTGTGTTTGTTACAGTGGGTGCACAGGTTTGTTTGCGTCTCTGTGCTTTTGTTTGTGACTTTGCTCTGTCTAGTGATTTGGGGTATTTTTAGATTTTTTTTGTGCGCTTCCATTTGTACCGTAACAAACCCAGAGCCACCTCCCTCTCACCTTACAACCACGGAAGCATGAAGTGGGAAAAAGATAAAGGAGAAGAACAACTTCAGCCTTTCTGGGAGGCTGGTGGATGCTCTGCACTCTGAAAGTATGTGAATAAACATTTACAAGCTGTGATGTTTATGTTTTTTTTTATCTGTTTATGATTTGCGTCGTATAACCCCGGACTGTTGAAGCTTAAAGACAGGCACTGCAGTTTGCATGTTTGAAATCTCTATAAACATTGAAATGCTTCCTAATTTATGATCAGCATGAGCTCTTTCCAACTCTCTCCTGAGATGTGGTTGCACCTCATAAATTAGGTTTTGAACACACGTTGAATTTCCAAAGCTCTGCTTTTACACCATTGCCTAACAGGACTCCAAAATATTCCTTTTTTTCTTTATCTTTTGATGAGCCGCTGTTTTCCTTGGGGAAGAAAACAGAGGTAGCGAGGAGGAGTGTAACGATATAGCCAGCTCATGAAGTGATATAATACCGAGTTTACAAGAATGAGTAGAGATACAATTTCACTGATTTAATTGGAAAAAAAACTAATGCTCCTGTTACACTTCAGCCGATCTGCCTTGCATTTCAATGCCATATGCGCTGAACTTTTGTTGCTGCATGAGGTTAACGTTATTTATCCTCAATCTACACGATGCAGACGCTCTGTCTGCACTGAAGATAAACTTCTTTCACATCCTAAACTGCTGAATTGACAACAGTTAGATTTACATTTAAGATAAAGTCTGCTGAAAATTCAGTCAGTAGTTTTTTGGCCATTGTGGAAAGACTCAAATAACTTAACTTTAGATTTCAGGAGTTCACTTCAGTCATAAAAATGGAAAAAAAAAAAAAAACTTAAACGAAACAGTGATGGCAAATAAAACGTTGATCTTGTGGCGTTCAACATTCTACTCCCTTGTTCTTTCTACACAAATATTATACAACACTTTACCTTTATTTTCACACCTTTAGCTGGCTTTCCGATTGAGCTCATTTAACTGCTTTGTCTCAGCACTCGATGATTTGGTTTCATCAAACCTCATTGTTCACAGAAGATAGTCCATTCTGTAAAGACCATCATGGTTGTGGCTCCAATCAAGTTTATTGCTTAGGTAAACACCAAGGTACTTATGTGAGTCCAATGTCTCCTGTCAGCTCCCTGGCTTTTCATCAAAGTCACACACTGACAGCAAATTGGCCAGGGGCTTCGCGAGACACTTCAGTCTGAGAAGACGTTTTGTGGTGTTTTAATATCACAAGTTTTCATATCACTATATGTCGTTACACCCCTGGCAGGTACTGTAGCGCCTCACCTCGTGTGAAGTACACAGTGCTGACTAAGTCGCAGCATCTCATGCTGGGACGTTTTGTACTACTCATGCATCAGGATACGATCAACCGGCAGCTCCATCACCTCAAAGGATGGGTTTCTGCCAAAGCCTGCTGAGTCTGCAATCTGTCAAACTCACAATGTCCTGCTACTTACGAAAATACAGAAGTAATGTTACTCTTGATCACTATGATATTGTTAAGACTGTAAAAACATCCTATGGTATTAAAATGTCAAAATGGTTCTCTTGAAAACAAAGTCCGTCCCACAAACGGTTATCCAACTGCTCTTAGCGTATGATTTGGTAGGATGATTAAAGTTTTCTGTGTGCTACTATCTACTCCACTCCGTTCTCATTGATGGTTCAGGTGGTAGGAGAGGAAGCAGTGTATGTATGAGTTTCTCTGCAGTGCTGATAGTCAACAAATAAAAGCTTCTCGTCATGCAAGCTAATAACTGTAAGGCATAAAACAATTTAGCCTCCATTTCTTTTTAATCTTTTATGTGACAGAGTGAGAGATAAACTACAAATAGCTTGTAAACACTGCGAGAATATCACAACTGGTGTTTGCATCTACTTCACGGTTTTCATCAGTGTTAAAGAGAGATTTCATTTTAATATTTCCTAAAATTTATATTGCCTATTTGAAAACAAATATGTTTTGGGATTAAAATATGATGGGCACAAAACAATGCAACGTCTACTAGTCAGACATGGGCCGATGTATACTACACTAATTAGGACTCTGAAACACAGTTTGTAATTTGTGAAACCTTTTCTTAGCTTTATTAAGAACATGACTTTTTTTTCGTGTCCTGTCTGGCGGTGTACCAATTATAATTTTTGTCTGAGCGCCAAGGAGAAACCCAGCAGATTTACTTTGACAAGTGGAGAACTCCAAGAGTATGGTGAAGGACAGTTGGTGCTTTAGGTCGCAGTCTTGTTTTGACAGTACAATGTGGGACATGCTAAAACAAGAATCAACTTTTATGTTTAGATGCTAAGGTTACAGAAAGAAAAGACAGCCAGATACTTGTTCAGAAAGATACAAATAAAAAAAATAAAAAACAAGGTCTTCTCCCTGGTATAAGAGAGGGATTTGTCTGAAGCTGAAAGTCTGTGAGCGAGGTTTATTTAGTCCTCTGTGATTATTTCACTTCCTCCAGGGAAGTTCACCCCTAAATACTCGTCTGATTTCAGTCTTGTGTCAGAATTTCAATTTTTTGGATTCCCGGTGAATTTTTCTGATGACAGCACAGTGGTATTTCATTCGGTATGAAATTGCAAATCGTTGCTGCTTCATCCTACACAGACATACACACTTGCACACAAACATATGTGCAACTATAGCAAAAAAAAAAAAAAAAAAAAATCCCTCTGCCTTCCATTCCACTTATGTCGAGGTGGATGGAAATAGGAGCAGAAAATCTCATTCCTAACCTAGAATATGCTGCGGTAGCACTGAGCATTGCAGTCGACATGAAACGCAGAGATGAAGACTTTGAGGGGATTTCCATATTTTAAATATCTTATCTTATTCTCTTTGTACTCACTACAGCTCCAGATATATCACAGCCCTTAAACTAAGACTCAGTAGAGTTATTAGACTGTCTTGATGTCTTCTTAACTTTTGGCTGCTGCACACTTTCAGATGTTAAGTGGGTCACTTTGGCCCGGGACTGAATGCATTACTGCTGTTATATTTAGCCCGCTTCCTCCAGATTCTCACAGGCACAATATCTGTGATGTACAGCATTATCTCAGCGTGTCATCCTAATTGTGGCGTGTCTGCAGCAGAAGCTTGGAGTTAATTAATAATTTATGGGTGTGATTTTTACTCAGGCGTAAATGTGTGTTTGTGTGGTGTGTGTGGTTTCAGAGGCTGCGCGGATGCGTGTAGACCCCGTGTATGCCGCCTTACGCTACGGGACGTCCTTGGCACAGATGAGCCGTTCCAGTTTTGGCAGTTTATCAGAATCGCCAACACGCAGCTTGGTACGGCATCAACTCCCCTGTCAGTGAGGGTAGAGGACAGTTGAATGTGTGTCTTAGCCATAAAACTGGGTTTGATGGCTCCGGTCCCATTGAATCACTGACCAGGTACTGAGGTCATACATACAAATTCATGGTACAGAACATTTACTACGTTGTAAATTTCTACTGGGAGTTTTACGGAATCATTTTATGTTTTTTTTTTTTAAAGGTGTAAACGTGAAGCATAATGTAATATTTAGCCAAAACAATTCAAAATGTCAAATAAAGAGGTTTAGGACATTGTAGAAATGGACATAGGAGGGAAACTGGTCACTACTACACTGTAAAACATTTGAAGGCAGCAGTGAAAGTCCACCTGCTGCCTTGAAAATGCAAGTTAAGTAAACAAGAAAATTGCATTGGTTTAAACTCAGAAATTGAAGTTTATAAAGTTGATTTAACAACAAGAGACGAGTTGTCTAACATTGTTTTTCTCTCCTAGTTAGAGTATACGTTTTTCTATCATTTTTACTCACAATGTCAAATTAAAATAAAAACATTTAGTGTGAACAGAACATTATGCCCTAGCTTTGCAAACTGTCAGTTGCATTAAAATAAACATTTACCTTAATAAAACATAAGAGTCAGATCAACGTAACACACTTCCATCTCAGGGTCCAAAAACGAGCCGCTAAGCACTCTGGGAAATAGTTCCCACTCCTGGCTTTTTCTTCTTTCAATTTTATTAACTGGCTAACCCAAAATCTCTAGTTTGTTCAACCCTTGGAGCTTTGACAAAATTAATAAAAAGCTAACACAACTTACTACTGTACGTTTATCTTTCGGAAACTCACACATTTAGGTTAAAAATCTAACACTTGCTACATTTATTTGACTTAAAGAGTAGAAGATAGACACAAGTAAATGCAATTCAACTGTTTTACAGTGTATTCTTTTGTGTTTTGATTTGTTGAATGACTATCTCTTGTTCCGTTTATGTTAATGTTAATGTTGCTTTTCATGTTTATAGTTGTTTGCTTCTCTCATTTTTTTCATACTGACTGCATTCCACCATTAAGAAGTTTACACATTTTTATGTTTTGTTTTTGTACTAATATTTGCCATATACACTAGATGTCTGCACTATTTATTTTGCTCTCCTTCACTGTTGCATCTTTTTGTACGATCACCCATTACAGTCCACACTTCACTTAAATGTTCCCATGTTAGTTTGTAACATGGGAAAAAAAAACACAAAAAGAAGTTTTTACTAATGATTTCATTTAATAAGGGAGCAAATCTATCCAAATCAATCCACCACTAAGTGAATTAGTAACTGCTCACTAAACCTGACAACTGCTTGTTTCAGTTTGACGGTGAAGACTGCCATTAAGCACTTACAGTAAGATGTATTCTTATGTATAATTATGATTTCAATGTTCCCTGCCTAAATTTAAACCCCCAGTTTCTCTACCATCATCGTCTCTGGCAAAGTCAGCTGAGATGATTCAGAAAATCGTATTCTTAACGGAGGACAACAAACTGATTATACATCTGTTGAGCAAATGTACGTTGTCTTTGGCAGCTGGGTGCTAACATTTTATTGTTTCCTCTTTATTTCAAGGGGGAGGGAGGTGAGGAGAGACAGTGCAGCATGGAGGAGGAGATAACTCAGGAGACAGGGGGTAAACGCTGCTATGTGTATGTGAAATGTGCTGTGTGTGTGTGTGGGTCAATGTCTCTGCTGCGTTTACCTGTGCATGACTGCCTGCATGAGAAAGATATTTCATTTGTTTGCTTGTTAAAAAAAAATAAATTCAACCGCATAATAAAAAAAGGGTCTTTTTATTTTTCGCTACTTTCTCAGAAATTCTCGCGCCGCTTCCAGACACCGCTGATCCAGATGCCGCCGATCCAGAGCAAGAGATGGAGGAGGTGGTGGAGCAGAGCTGCGAGCAAGCAGAGATTCCTGCAGAGGACAGCAGTTCAAAGGTAAAGCTCTGTTCAGTCAGCCACTCTGTGAAGGTCAGCCTTTGTTGTTTCATTTCTGGCGTTTGCGTTTCTGTCTCGCATCCCGAATAACCCCGTATCCAGGTGCCCAAGCGCATTGAAGTCCACTCCATCCACACCTATGTAGCACTCTACAGGTTCCTGCCTCAGGAGCTGAATGACCTGGAACTACAGTGAGTAAAAGCCAGACAACAAAAGGTTGTTTTTTTTTGGGGGGGGGTTTCTGTGACTACATGACCGCAAGTGAGGACATGTGCTTGTGTGTCAGCATGTTTTGCTGCTGTCTGTGTTTATAGTTTCTCCCTATGATTTGCCCTGGTGGTTATTCCTGCAGGATAAAATGTCCCCGTCAGTTTTAGAGGACAATTTCAGGGCGCCCCTAAGGACAATTAATTATAAATTTGGATCCCTTTGTTGCTCCCATGTAGAAGTAGCGTAGATTAGCTGTGCTCCAAGCAAGGGAGAGGATGGAGATGATGAGCTACTGAGAAAGGAAAGACAGACGAGGAAGGAAATCGCACAGAATAGTGAAAGTAAGAAATAGCCACGACAACCAAAGGGCAAAAATCAAAGTAGAAGTTCTGAGAGATGAAGGACGAGAAAAGAGGATTGTGGGCAGACCTTGTGATGTGAGGGTATTCTGAGATTGTATTGATGGTTAGAGGACAGCTCTCACAAAAGCAAAGCACCGAGACTGTTAAGAGCCATCTGTGATCCAGCTCCGAGTGTATGAGTGCAGAATTTAAAGAAAGGGGGATGTGCTTCTCCCAGGACGGGCGAAGATGAAAAACTTTACAACCGGCTTGGACAGCAGTCCAGTTTTATTTCAGTTCCCATGATTCACTCAGAAAACAGGAAGCACAAAATCCATTTAAATTTTAAATTTAAATGAGGTGAAATAAACAGTTAACTCTGACTCTTTTGTTATTTTCTAATCTGAAGTGACCGTGTTTTTACTTAATTAGCAAACAATCTTGTACTTTAGATGGAGATAAGTACAAATCAAATCAAAAATATATGAAAAATATATTTAACACAACATTGATACTCCAATAAAAACATAATTATTATACTAGATCTTGTCACTAATAAGAATTGAGAATACATTTCAATAACCATCCATCCATCCATCCATCCATCCATCCATCCATCCATCCATCCATCCATCCATCCATCCATCCATCCATCCATCCATCCATCCATCCATCCATCCATCCATCCATCCATCCATCCATCCATCCATCTTTCCCTCTCTCTTCTGAGTTTTTAATCATCGAGAGTTTAACTCAGAGAAACTGCACAGTTCATTGGATCCACTTCAGTAAAATAAATTTTACTTTTTCTAAACCTATTGTGTGCGTTCTGGGGAGAAAGAGAGTTCGAAAACAAATGAGAATAATGTCTTTTCAATCTTTCTAAGAAAACAGACAAGAGAACATTCATTTCAAAAGCTCACTGGGATTTAAACTAGCAGGAAAAATGATTACTTTCAAGAACTTTTGACTTATATTCACATGCAAAAGAAAAAATCACATAATGTCCTACAATAGCTTCAGTTTCAAAAACGCTGTTTAATAATCTAAGGATTGTCATCAGAAGGCTAAAACATGACTTTAAGTCAGTCTGGTGTCCTGATGAAGTTCTTATGCCAAAGTTCTGTTCAAAAGGCAAGTCAGAGATTTTATCAAGTTAAAAGTATTTCACCATTTTATGCATTTTAATTCGTGCCTAGACCATAATAGCATGTTGTGCAGTGGGTGCTTAAAAGTATCAGAATTATCAAACCTGAAAAACAAAACAAAAACCTATATACTGTAAATAACTAACATCTGAAAGACATTCATTTCTCCTCTAAGCACAAAAAGAAAATGAGACATATTAAGACAAGAAATTATTATTGATATATGTTGATATGTATGTCAGCAAAAATAATAAAAATATAGGCAGATGATGTTGTAGATTTGGAGCCACTGTCTTATTTTGCATTAAAAGTGCTTCTTCTTCTTGCCATCAAGCATAGCTGGAGTTTTCACAGTCATGGCTTAAAGTAGGTTAATCCCACAGTTACCTTGAAGATATAGCAATAAACTTTAAAAAAAAAAGAAAATAAAAGTTCTCATTGTTGGGAAAAGTGGCTCCAAAATGCATTCAATAACTGTGTTTTAGCAACAATTACCAGAACAATATTTCTACTTATATTTCTAGAGTTGAGATTATGACTGTATGATATATGATATCATCTCACTGTATAACACACTGTTCAGTCCTGACACTCAGGAGAACTGATGTGCAGACAAGCAATTGGAGCATAATTCCTCCCTGTGTATCTGGGACAGTGGCAGCTGCACAAAAGGGTCTCATCAAAACCCGGCAGCACAATAAAACTGCAGGCCAGGTTGGGTCGGCTGCAGACGGAGCCGTGTTTTCATCAGCGCTGCAGCAGGAACTGCACAGTCCTACACGTACAACTTACGACTCCCGTGTCTTTGTCACCTTTGTAAAAAAAGACACAAAGACTCGGGCGCTTTTTAACTGATGTGGCTTTGTAACCATGGGCTCTACAGCTTTTTGTCAGTTAGATAATGTTATCTTTTGGGCTTCAGCTCAGCTCGCTTTCTGTGCTCTTGCAGTGCCTCATCTGTCTGCCATGTATCCCCACGTCTCGTCTCCTTCTCCACCTTTTTTTCCCCTCATCCCAATCATGCATCTTTTTAAAAACTCTCATGTTTTTTCCTCCAATAGTCCTGGCGATCGGGTGCAGGTCACAGACGACTCTAATGAGGAGTGGTGGAAGGTGGGTCTCACGGTGTGTGTGTGTGCGCACGTGTGTGTGTGTGTGTGCGCACGTGTGTGTGTGTGTGTGTGCGTGTGCGTGTGCATTTTTGTGCCACTTTGGGTGTAGGTGTGTGAGTGCACATTTATTGTGCACATGTGCTAATTCAAATCTTCAAATCAAACCTTTAGTGCGTAACACCTGCTCCCTTTTTCATAAACATGCAGACAGCCACTTTCTGAAATAGAACATAATTTCCTCTGAAAATTACCAAAAGAGTTTAGCATAATGAACATGACTAGTGTTTCAGCCTCAACAAGGTGTTTATTGAGTCGGTAATGAGCTCCACACACTCCCAACGGAGAAATGTTAATGTGTGTGTGTGTGTGTGTGTGTGTGTGTGTGTGTGTGTGTGCGTGTGTGTGTGTGTGTGTGCGTGTGTGTCTGTGTTTCAGCTCCAGACTAAAAGCAAGGTTTACTTAGACTAAATAATGCACAAAGTCTGTATCTTTCATCATCAGACCTTGTATTTGCTTCACATATAACTTCTGTTGCCTCATATAAAACAGCAGCATCAAAACACTGTCAACAGATTCTTGAGCAAGGAATCTTTAAATTATGTATCGTTTGTGAATCATCTGTTCATTACTATTGCGCAGGCTGTGAATCGCTTCTATAAACATGGATACACCTACGGCAGTCAGCAGCAAACATTGAATTGTTGTCACTGGCATCTCGACACTTACCGTCTCTTTGCATCGGCCCGGTTAGAAAATAATCGATTGTTCTTATCTTTGCTTGAATGCATGGACAATAACTCCGCGCATAACTCTGCCGCCTTTGTGATTTATCACCGAGTTCCACAAGGATTTGATTGAAATGAAAAACAAAGGCGCCTTCACTAAATAATTAGGCAGAAGATGACAGTCACTCTGAATTGCAGAAATTAAAAAAGGGAGTAATCATCTTTTCTTCCAACAAACAAAAAGATTTCCCCGAACTATTCAGAGTCTCCATATATCTTCAGAGAACGAGTTAGGATTACTTATTTGCTGTCAGATATTTGAGAGAAATATTTTCAGCTTGATGCAAATCTTCAAAACTTTCTGGAAAGAAACTGAAAGCTTAAGTATAAATTATTATCGTGGAAAGAAAAACAAAACAAAAGATGGTTGATCAAAATCTAATTCAAATATGAAGCTTTAATTCGCCTCAATAGAGCTTTCAGAACAACGCTGCTCATTTTATCTGCAGAGAATTAGCTTGATGAGCTCCCATTCTTTTATTTTTCAAAGATATTTTGGATAAATAAATCAAAACATTTTAATGTTGCGGATTTGTTACAGAATAGAGTTGAACACACACTTCCGACACTTGCACATTCAATTTGCCACGACTGCATTTTTGTCGTTTGTCATAATCGTGTGTAGTAAGAGTTCAGACTCCAGTCAAGCTCAGGTTAAACTCTGTACAACTGGTTTCTGTGAATCCATTTTGACCTATTGATGTTGCCTATGTTGTTACAAAACTAAAATGATAATAAAAGTAACTATTTCTTCCCCCAATAAACAGTAAATTTGCATGTGAGTTTTCATACTGGGGCCAACAAGATTTTCCCAACTGCAAAAAAAAAACAAAAAAAACATTTAGGACTCGCAGAAAAACAACTTTAGTTGTTAATAATGAAATGATTTTCTGATTTTGTGTGATTGAAGTTGTGTTCCTTTGTGTTCTCCAGGGTAAAAGTGGTGACAGAGTCGGCTTCTTCCCTGCCAACTTTGTGCAGAGGGTCCGACCAGGCGAGCGGGTCTGGCGGGTCGTGCAGAGCGTTCCCGGAAACAGAGAAAAGGGACACATGGCAGTGAGAGAGTCGCAGGTAACCCAATAATGCTAATGGATTGCTAACATTCTTCTTTGCAAACCTAGCTCTCATGAGGCAAACAAAAATACTCTAATTAGCTGCAATCTTAGAGCGAGAGAGAGAAAAAAACATTAACCAGATGTGATGCTATTTTAGGAAAGAAAAAACAGTTCAACTCTCCCCCCACCCCCCCCCCCCCCGAGTTTCCCTCTGTTATCCGAGAACAGGGTTGTCCGATGTGCGACCCGGGGACCATTCATGGCTTTTGAAATAATTTTGTGTGGCCTCAGACTACAATTTAAGAATGTTACGAATCAAATTTTACTGACAAACACAGGTAGTCAAATTAGTTAACTTAATTAGTTAACTTAAAGCAGGCATTTTTGAATAAAGACAGAGAGAATAGCCTTTCAAAATTGACCCAAAATTTCAATGAGGCAAAAAAGTGAGACCCTTTTTTATATTTTGGATCTAATTACAGATTAAATGTCTCTCAGGAATGTTTGCCTTTAGACAAACGGGTGGTGTTAACAAATAAACTGAATCAATTTTCAAAGCGGTCTCACTGGGCCCAGAAAAAAACAGCATATCTGGCTTTGTTGGTAGTACAGCTTCACATATATCTAACATTTGTCTCTTTTCAGTAGGTTTTGATCAGAGATGCTGCTTTAACCACATGGAGAAGAGGGAAAGTTCTGAAAAACTTTGTAAAAAATTATTTAAGACCCTCCAATTAACCACTAACTGGCAACGATTACTTATTAAGGATGTCTTAATAAACCACAACTAAAACATGAATTATAGTAATAACTGGTAAACCCAAAAATGATGAATAATTAAACTGAAAACATATTTCTAAAATGACCCAACTTTGTAGGTTTTTTTTTTCATAGAAAACAAAGATGAAGTTCTAGATGGAAGCTCAAGGTCTTCCGGTCTGTGAGCAGTAAATGATCAGAACATTACCTTCGAACCAGAATAATGGATATGACATTCTGTGCTTGACCTGCAGAGAGAATGAGTAATAACGTCATTTGTGTTGCGGCCATAGATGCACTAAATCATCCTCATAATAAGTGATTCCAAACATTCACTGAGAGTCTCCCCGTATTCGTGTTCTCCTCATTTTCCTTTCGTCTCCTCGTTTTAGATTTGCGTTGGGAAGAGAGAAGATGGGGAAATTTTTCTGAAGCTGAGCAGTGGAAAGAAGAGAGGCCTGGTCCCTGCCGACTCCATAGAGGAGATCTGAACATTATTTCACTTTTACACTTCGACTCAAACTGTCTGCATCGCACTCTGCCCCGCTCTCTGGAGAAATGACCATCCAAGTCTCTGCAACCGCACAGAAACATGCGCACTCCTGCCAAGATCCGACGCCACCGTCTCTGACAAGCGGTTGTTTTCTCAGAGCATTTATTGGACTGCTGTCCTGCACCCGAGGACGGCGATTGACTCAACATCTTAGACAAAGGGAAGCAGAGGTAAATGTGGCTTTGAATATTTGGATCGCGTTCAGTTTTGCCCAGTCAAAAACACTTTTCCCGACTGTGGGAGGACGTTGAATGCTGTTATGGGAACATCATGCTTGTGTCAGTGTCCTTTTTCTTGCTTCTACCCACTCGCTGTGTCTCATCACTATCTGCTCATTTCAGGGCTTTTTTCCCTTGGGGCTGTTATCATGTATTACTGCTGCAACTGCAGACTTTTTTTTGCAAGGAACAACCACTGCCATTCACTGAAAGCTACACTGCCATTAGAGAAACTTCCGGATGAGGTGGAAGGAGGTAATGCAAATTTAAAGCCAGTGCTTTAACTGATAAATGTAAAAATGCAGAAAATGAATCCATTTTTTAAGAAAAATTGAAGGCTCCAACGACATTGTCACAGATGTTTAAATCCGTTTTTTTTCCAGTACATAGAAATATTTAAAGTCAAAGGAAGTTAAAAGAATCGAACCGTGTGAACAGGGGTGTCCAAAATGCGGCTCGGGGGCCATTTGTTACCCTTGGGCTGATTTTTTTGTGGTCCAACTGCAGTTCAAGAATGATACAAATTAATTTACTAAACTTCCTCTTATAAATCAGGGTATGGTTTTCTTGCAATGAAAAATGCTGAGTATAACAATTTTGGTTGCAAAGTACTTTGCAACCAAAATTTTATAAGTGGCACCAGGTGTATCCTGAGGCTTTTACCGAGAAGCCAACTTTACCAAACTTTACCTTTACCAAACTCAGCTTTTATTTGATACGTTAATCTTGGCTAAGTATAGCAATCATTTTGAAAGAGTGTGACCCAAATCATTATTTTATAACAAAGATAACATTAGTTCAACTGGGCCTAAAAGAAATTGTGCAAAATCCTAGTTATCCCAGTCTCTGGATCTACCATGAATTTTTGTTGATCTTTTCATTTTGTATTCTTTGCCCGCATGTACTTCTGACTTCATGAATTTGGTCCGAGTTACAAAAATGTTGGTTCCTTCACTGATGTCAATATTTTGAAGCTTTATGTGAGCGTAGAGAAAGAAGGAAAAAAGAAAAAAGGTGTCAACAAGTGTGGAAGTTCGAAGCGGAAGACTCAGTTCTCCTGTTTTCACACACCAGCTCGCTGCGCACATGAAGGTTTGGCGCCCGCTGGGATTCGTTCGAGGTCCGCTGCGGGCGTCGCAAGCACTGCCCGGCGATTTCTTCTTTTTCTAACAAGTTTACCGCTGCTGAAAACACAGCAGGAAATAAAACGGATCTGCAGCCAGCCGTTCCTGAAAGTAAAAGCAGCAACATTTTTAGGGATCTCTCTGGCTGTGACGAAGAGCCTAAGTTTCTCTGATGGTTCAGAGGAGGAGGCGGCACAGTGAGAGAGATGACACGAGCGATGAACCGCTATGAGTCGGCGTGCGTCGAGGTAACACTGTACCCATGGGAGCATGGGAGTCATTCATTGATCAAATGTCAGCCCGCCTTCCTTCCCTCCCAGTTTGGCCCTTCTTGTCTTCTTGTTATTGATGTGACTGACTGGTCAGCTGTGATATAGAGTGAACACTTTTTTATTTTTTTCGCTTGAATCCCAGAACACTTTAGATAGTTTAGACATCTATTAATTTTGCAGCTAATCTAATGCGTTTCTTCAGCCAGGACCCTCCTCACCCCTTCCCACCAGCTAGGGGAAACACACAGTTTGCATGTGAAAGACAAAGAAAATGACTTGAAGTAGAAAATACATTAGAAGTCATAAAATATCATTTAGATAAAAGAACCACTTTTTCATCTGTATTTCACACATCAAAACTTGGAAAAGGTCTAATCAATAAGCATTTTCTCCTGTAAAAAGTAAAAGTAGCGTTTTTTTTCCGATTATCACCATTATCTGTGTCGTCAAACAAATATTGCAACTTCACCATGAAATTCTCCAGGTTATTTGTGTCTTTTTGTCAAATAGCAGCATTATCTTACAGAATATCTGCAGCATCGTCTTCAGGGATTATTAAAGATGTGTAAAAAGCCTTAAAATTATAATTTTTTTAATGCGGAAGGATTTAAAAATGGAAAAATAACTCAGAAGGGTCAAATTCATTGTTAAGGATGACCACAAATGCTACAATACTGAGATCCCTGACTATTCCAATCAATTTCAATTAATTTAAAAAGTAACAATGTTAATGCAATTTAACCCCTTTTTAAAAAAAAAAAAAAAAAAAAAAAGGTTACCTCACTTTTTTTTATCCGGGTCTTCGAGCACCGTTCAAATTAAGGGTTGATCTCCAGGATATTGCTTCCTGAAAGCAGCAGCTGGCCTACACTTACTCATATGTGTGGTCAGAGCAGTAATTAAAGAAGGCACAAACACATGGGACTGTGAAAGACAAGGTTGTTCCAGGACCCAAAAAACCAAGATGGTAAAAAAACGGAAAGGGGTAAAATCTTGGTGGCCTGGCGTCTCCAAATTAATTAGATGCTCTCTACATGCCAGCCGTCTGTTTGTAAAGTTTCTTCACATTACTAGGACTTTAACCCCTTAACTGACATCCTAAAAATGCTTACATGAAAAGCAATGGGTTCACGAGGACAAAAAAAGTCATCACAATTAGAGCTGTGCCTTGGTCCAATGATACTGAAGCTAAGCCATTCTGAGGTTGGATTTAAAAAAAGAAAAGTATCTAATGTCCAATGTTAAGTACAGTGGAGGGTCTATGAGGCTGTGGGCATGTTTCTGTTCCATACACTACATAAACTATTTAAAATACCAATATGTTTTGAATAATAGAATCACTTATGGATCTTATGTTACCACATACGAAAAGTCTTTCAACAGGAAAACATCTGTGCAAATCAACAACAAAAACAAACCAAACTGGACTGAAATATATTTCTCTTTCCAGCAAAACCTGAACTAGAACATCTTTCCCACGGGTAACAGTAATCATGCAGAGGGCTGCGCAAAAGTGTAAGCTAACCCCGACATGTACCAGCACCGTCTTGTTACTTTACTCCGCGTAAGTTTGTGTCGCATTGCACTTCCGAGGTTTTCTAAATGTAAAGTAAGCATCTGTTGTCTGGTGTCACAAAGTCAATGTTCCTCAACTTTACCTCAATAAAATGTCTTTACACAAAGTTGTGGGCTCGTTTTCTGAAGCATCATGCGGGACGGATACTCATGCTTGATGATCTTTTGGATCCGCTGGACAGAAGGCAGAGCTTCTGGTGTTTTTCTGCTGGTGTGTTTGTGCTAAATGAGGCCACTTCTACTCTTTTTTTAATGCTGTCCATGCATAATGCACCATCCTGCAGCCACAAACTCGCACTGCTGTGCATAGAGGAATGCCAGACTGATGCTCAAGACAGCTGCGGTATAAATAGCACATAATGGCACTGCAGGAGGGAGTGTAATTAAGGCCCGTTTACCATATTAACACAGCTACATAAATCAGAGAAGTGATAACATCTTTTACTATGAGCAGGCTTTTGTTTTAATGTTTTTTTTATTTCGACAAATAATCAAGATTTTGTTATCAGTGTGCGTCACAGCTTATATCAGTATTAAGGGTATTTTTTTATCTGCTGTGTTACTTGTGTGTAATGAGGTTTAATACGACATTGGTGTTCCAATTGAAAAAGAGTTTGTTGATGAAAGAAAACAGTAAAGTTATTTAATCACATAACTTACAGAATTGTAAGCCTCTTCCTTCGAAGCAACCAAAGGTCATTATTTTTATAAATATCCCAATATAAAACAAAAATATCCCAAAGAAATACATTTAAGGGCAAAGGTCATGTCCCATTTATTTAATCTTGTGAAAGACTGTTTGGTATTTTTTAAGTTTTTAATTTTTACTTATTTATTTTTAGATGACTTTTGCCGATTTCCTATTTATTTATTTTTTAAGTTTTGTGATTGTTGAGCCACTTTAATCTACTTCTTATTTTTCAGATATAGAAATATATACAGTATATGCAAAAAGCTAGTACAAAAAGTCACAGAGTTCAAACACAAAGTGCCGTTTCATCCAATAACTAAAGAACCATTTGCTGAAATCTTGGCATGCGGTGAATGAGAGAGGAGAACGATGCACATCTCAGGTCCTGTGCATGTAGTTTTTCTTTTGGGTAATGTTTGTTTGATTAAATGGGAAAAGCTGAAAGTAAATTGATAAAAGTACTTTGGAAAGGCTGGAGAACAGTGACCACTTTGTTGATTGCGAATTGTCCAGCTCTTTGGAAGCAAAATGTAAGCAGAAATATGAAGTTATTAAATTCTGTGGGGGAAAAAAAAAAAAAACATGTTCAAACCACTCCCACATCTTATCATGGAATCCTTTCATCATTCCATCCCTTTTTCACTTACACAGTTATTTTTGTTTTCGTAAATAACTGGGAGAAATGTAACAGAGTTTCCCTTCTTTTTGTTTTCTGTTTGCTCCCTTACAGATAACTTCTGCTCTGGTGTTCTTGTTCCACTTCAATGTTTCAGACAATCAAAGAAATTTTAATACAAGACAAATGCAACCAGAATAAATACAAAATACAGTTTTTAAATGATGATTATTAAGAAATAAACCTATCCAAAGCAGCCTGGTTCTATGTGAAAAAGTTATTGTCCAATAAACTTAACTGGTTGTTTACTGCTTGGGGGAAAGAACAGCCATCAAACATTTGTGATAACAAAGTCTTTTAAATTGCTGCGGAGGAATTTTTCACTCTTTGCATTATTATTTTTACTTCAGCCATGTTGGAGGGTTTAAAAGCATAAAAACTAATTGCGTGCCGCAGCATCTGAATCGGATTTAAGTCCGGACTTTAAAAAGGGCACGCAAAATCCTACGCTGTGCTTTGCATCCGCTCAGAGTGGACTTGCTGGTGTTCTTTGGATCATTGTCCTGCTACGTAATAAAAATGCGTTCGAGCTTAACGTTCTTTCCTTTAGGGAGAATTTGTGCTTCAATCAATTGCAGCGAGTTGTACAAGTCCTAGAGCAGCAAAGCAGGCCCAGATGACCACCATGTTCTTTTTGTTGGTATGATGTCTTGAGGGCTGTCAAGATGTGTTTTTTTTGGAATGTGAGAAAGGCCTCTGTGTTCTTTTTGTGCCAAAACAAAGCCATTTTTGCCCAGTCTCTCTTTTTTTTATTGTAGAATTGTGAGAATTGTGAACTTTAACCTTTGAGGTGTCAAGTGTGGTCAACTTGCCTCGGATTTTGTTCTCAGTTCTGTTGTGAGATCCTGACTGATTCGGTGATGTGTTCTTTGGTTGTAGAGAGTTGACTCCTTAGAACTACAGTTCATAGTTTCTCCATTTGTGGATAATGGCTCTCAAAACCATAGAAATTGTTTTTTTTGCACTTTCCAGAAAGGAACATGTCAATAACTTTATATCTCACCTGTTGCTAATTTTTACCGTTCTATGTCAGGTTAAAGGAGAGTGATGTGATTCTACATGTAAGCATTAATTTGTATTTGTTCCCCCTTGTATTAGATGGAATAATCAATTTTACATTTACTATGGCTATCTAAGAATATAAGATATTCACATATAAAAATGTATTTGATGTGTTAAAAAAATGTCACTGCGCTGTACATATCAGTTCATGATATGTTGATGCTTAACACTGAGTTTTTTTAAACACAGTTCTTGTCTTTTGGGGCTGCGGAGTTGAACTCTTAGGAGTGAAGGAGCTTCTGCCTCAACACCAGCTTCAAAAACAATAGATTGCATTTTGACAGAAGAGCTCGTTGGTTGATTTTACCACCAAGAGTGGCTGCTGAACACCTCTATTAGCACTTGACAGAACTACCCATCTGCTGTGACTCAGAGCACAGCAAGTCTTCTCAGCCTGATGAAACTTTGCCAGTGTGGGAGAAAGCTGAACAGTCCAATCTTTCTCTTCCCTCTGCCAAGACAATCTCATTTAATCTTCCTCTGGCATGGTCCACCTCTCCATCACTCCCTTCCTCCGGGTTTGCAGACTTCGCTCACCAGTGTCTTCCACCCCATCACTGGGCTCTTGACTCCATTCCCCTTGCCTCTTCCGTCAGTTTCTGTCGCTGCCATCATAGCCGTAGTTTCTGTCATTACTCCTTATTAAGTTATTTTAGAAATCGGTCCACAGAAATCACCTGACTGAATCATAGAGAAAAATACGAGGATGTGATGAAGCTTCTTAGAGCGAAACGGCCTATTAATAATGACTCATGTCTCCTGGCAGCTCAGCCACACAGCTTGGCCATAATGTCCACTTACTGAGGTAGTAAAAGGAGGAAAATAATGAAGGCCTGGTGTAAAAGTGGTCATTTATAAAATTTGGCTAGCCATCACACCGGCTGACCCGACATGCACCCAGCTTGTGCTCCTGTATAATAACTGTCTGCCGTCATTATTCATGCAGTGTCTCCCCCCCGCTGTTATTACATATTACATCCTCAACCTTTCGAGTTGCCTCCCAGAGAGTTTCAGGACTAACAACCTCAGCGGCTCGGTTCAGGTGATCCACAGGAAGAGAGAGAGAGAGAGAAAGAGAGCATCAGCTGCTGTACTGTACACTACCATCCCATTTATCTTTCATCAGCGCTAATCAAAGGATTACAACTCATATTCCAGCAATGATGACATCAAGCAAACAAGATTCTGTAGGATAATAGACACGCTTAAAAGATCTTTATATTCACTTTACCTACTAGTTCTACAGATTTTGAGGGTTTTTTTTTCTTCTTTTCAAAGAGCTTCATATATCTGGAATGGGAGAACATTTATTTTGTGGAAGATTAAAGGATTTAAAGTGGGCTATTTGTTAAATTGCCTTTTCTGAGTAAATACAACACCCATTCATCCATAATGTGTTAGAGTCTGCTGTAGCTAAATGCTTAATAGTTTGGAGTGAATCAACCAGAAATGTGTTTGAAAAGGATCATATTCTGAACTGAAAGAGTGGAAACCAGCCAAATGTTTGTTTTGTTTTTTTCCAGGAACTGTTTGCAAGTAGGAAGAAAAAGAAAACAAAACCTTAAAGAAATGACTGCCTTTTAAAGCAAATGTTACAAAAACAGAAAAAAATACATATTGTTTTAATTTCAATGAATTAGAAATGAAAAAAAAAATCTAATTTCAGACTATAAGCATGTCAAAGGATGTTCTTTGCTTCGCTTTGAATTTAGTAAAAATCAGAGGAAGATGGCAAATAATTTAATGCATGACTGACAATGATTTTAAATTTTTGTCCTCTGTTCAATTTAAAACAACAAATATTATGAAGCACTCTTTTTCTGGTGAAAGTTTAATATATTGTGTGGTTTAATTTGTTGTGTATTGTTTTTTTTTCTTGTAAAATGCCAGTGGGTGTCTTGAAATGCATTTTTATTATGATTATGATTAATATTATTAATCAAGACCAAATAAGCACAGACGCTTGCATGTTATTCCTTTGAAATAATAAATTGGCTTAATTTAGAATCTGCAGCTTAGACCTCATATTGATGTCTTCACATAAAATATAAATTACTGTGTTCAAAAATGATAAGCACAAACTGCATTAAATATAACGTCTACACATCTGACCAGTCTTCTCACACACACACACACACACACACACACACACACACACACACACACACACACACACACACACACACACACACACACACACTATGCAGAAGCTCTCATTCGGTTGATATTTTTCATTTGTACATAATGTAGTTTTCACACCTTCAGATTGTATGTAGCAGAAGAAACACATGCAGACAAAAGCAGCTGTCTAGGGAATCCAAAGGCAAGAAATAGAGGCAATTAAACGGATGGTTTTTCTAGGAATAGGTAATCAGAGGCTTCCAACACGAAAACACACACACACACCCACTTGAAATGACCTGTCAGTGATACTGCCTGATAGAAATGTAAAGAATTATTTCCTCAGCGTTCCAAACAACAAACCATTATCGCTTCTTTGTCACCCACACAGGGAGCAAATGTAGTGCAATAAACTGTCCTTTACTTCAAGCTATATGCAAATGACGGTGGAGTAACAGAGAGAGGCAAAAGCAATTTGCTGTATCTTGTGGTTTTATGGGTGTAGTGTGAAAATAGCACAGAGGCTGGACTGAAAGTCATCTTCCCGCTCTGGTTTTACGCCGCCTCCATTTCCATTCATGTTTCTTCATTTTGTTCAAAAGAAAAACAACAAAATGTCATTAAGGGTACACAAAGACAATCACTGAACAGGCTTGTTTAATAAAACCAAACATCCGAATCGCTCAAAATGGCGAGCTCAAGGCCGACGTGCAGCGAATCGGTCAAAAAAAAAAAATAAATCACTTAATTAATTTGTAGAAGAACAAAATCTGAGGTGGCTTTAAGTGACACAACTGAAGGTCTTTTCATCTAAACAACTTCAAAAATACAAATAATAATGAAACCTCTTCTTTCAGTCATGCTACTGATTTAAGTAATGATTTGTGAGTGCTTCAAAACAAAACATCTGAGAGTTATAAAGGAGATTGGACTGCTGGAAATTCCTGCTTTTAGGATGCTAGAAAAACATCCAAATCATCTTTTGATGTTTCCGTTTGCTGGCAGCGCTTACGGCTGAGGAGGCTTTTCCTTCAGAAACTACTTGGTTCTGTGAGAACAAAAAAAAAAAATGTTCAAAAGAAATTTTTCATATATTCGTACTTGTGCAAACATTTGGCATGAGAACTGAAAGTCGTAACAAAAACTGAATCTTTAAATGTTTCTTTTAATTAGGTGCTATTCTAAATGATGATATTTCATTGCAAGTGTTAGCTCTGCAGATTTTAATTCATTTCCACGAAAAGAAGCCTCAACAGTGTAACAATTGAATCCATTCATCAAGAAGTAAACAGCCTTCTTTTTAAATTACAGTTGCAAGTCTCACAGAGTATAATTCTACCAATTCTGCAAATTGGCTTAATCAGATTAGATTAATTGCGTATGAGAAAATCAAATTTAAAGTTTTACCTCCAAATCTTTATAGGACTTAGGTTTTGGGCTTTGACTGGACCATTTAAACATAGGTATGTGGCTTGATCTAGACCAGAGGTGGCTAAGTCCAGTCCTCGAGAGCTACAATCCGGCACGTTTTAAATGCATTCTTCCCCCAGCACATGATTAAAATGAATTTTCTTCTTAGCTGGAAGGCTTGTTGAGTGTGCAGTCGCCTCATTTTTAGATGTTGAATTGAAAAGTGCTCTGGGAGATTTCCAAGGCATGTCACTTTATAACCTTATCCTGCTTCAAACTTCACCGCAACTTTATTGTTGGTTTTTATGATGCCATTTGTTCACTAATGTTCTCCAATATACATCTGAGGCCATCATAGAGCAGCTGAGATTAAATTACACACAGCTGGACTCTATTAACTAGTTTGAGTCACATTTGGTTGCTCGGGATTTTGCTTTGGACCATCTGAGTACAATTCAAATGCATTTCACACATTTCTTATTTTTATTTGTAAACAGTCTTTTTAACATTTGTTCATTTACCTTCAGTTTCACAATATTGCACCACTTTAAGCGGATCTATCAGATAAAATCCTCATAAAATACATTTAAAAGACCCAGACAAAATATGACATTCTTTCTTGACGATTTTCCCTAAAAGAGACTAAAATTACTCAAATTTCTTGATGATTTCTCCAAGTCTTTTAATCAAAGATGACTCAAAAAATTAGCAATGCTATATATAATGAGCTACAAGGGAAACTGGAGCCTCAAACAAAACAAAATGGGTTCATAACCAACCCTGCATTTGGTTGCTGCCTACATCTTGACCAACTAAATTAAACGAACTTCTGGAAATGGGCATTATTACATGTTGAAACTATGTTACCTTCAGTTGTCATAAAAATACTATATGACCTAAAAGAAATTTGACTTTTATATTCTAATACCATGAAATTGGGCCTCTGTCTCTTTAAAAACTCCAGCTTTTTCTGAAACTCTGTCTTCAGGAAGTCATCGCAACGTGGCTCCTCTATTAACCCTTTAACAATGGTTTTACCAGTGTTTCAGTGAGAAGTAGCACACGTAATGAGCTCAGCTGATGCACAGTTCCACCAGGTGTTTGCTAATTGCTGCTGGCTAGTCTGAAGGAGCTGAGTGAGAGAGTCACAAGGAAGGGAGCTCTGTGAGGCAGCAGCTTGGAAGCTTGGAGACTGTAGCTCAGAGGAAGAGGTTTTGAAGACAGCACCAGGTCCAACCAGGCAACACTCCAGGTATGCTCAAAAAAGCTCAAAAAGTCGATTTTTTTATAATACTGTCCCTTTATGGATGAAGTACTTGAGCTAAGTGTTTCTTAGCAGAGTAAAAGCTGCTCTTTTTGCACATGCGAACTTGCTGGATGGAGTACACCACATGCAGATGGGGAGTGAGTCCCTCCACGACCAGAGAAAAGTCAGACGTTATTACACACATGATGACTGGGAGTGACTGACAGAGGGGGGAGACAGATTTGCAGAAAGTACTACCAGAGGACGTTGCTCTGACTTTGATTCAGCGTTCAGTCAGTAATGATGACGGATGTTTCAAACTGGACACTGACTCATGAGTCTTCTGTTCTGCCCCTGATCAACGCTGATTAGAGGGAGACCAGTGCGAACGCTCCCTTGAATCAGTGATTGCCTTTACATTTGTTTGACGCATTCTCCCTTTAATTAAAGCCAACTGCGACCCCCGTCGTGCGCGTCCTTGCACACACACACACACACACACACACACACACATGGACACACACACACACACACACACAAAGCGAATGATATGCCTCATTAAAGAAACATGAGCTCCAGGCTTCCCACTGAGCCCTCTTTCACTTTCTTGCAGCTCTCCTCTGTCTCTAGAGTTGGCAGCCAGAGGCGTTGCTTGTGGCAGGGAGTTGCTCTATGAGCTGGAACTGCTGCAACACACATACACACATACACACACACGCAAAGCTGCTACAGTGTACAATTAAACCATTGTTCTCTCTGCAAAGATGACCTTTACTTTAGTCAAGGTCATCTTGACTAAAGTAAAGTCAAGATGACCTTGACTAAAGTAAAGGTCATCTTTACTTTAGTCAATGACTTTAGTCATCTTTACTTTAGGCCTTCCATGGTTTTATGGAAGGCCTCTTTCAAGGCCTTCCATAAAACCATATGGAAGGCCTTGAAAGAGGAGGAAACATTAAGTGTCATACTTCTCAAAAAAATTGGTCAATTTTTGACCATGTGAATTAGCTCATTGTATTTTGCTGCAGTGCAGATTTAGTAGCTTAAATGTTTGTGGGTGAGTAGCTATAAATTTGCATTACCCTTTTATTACAACTGCACTGATGCTTTCTGAATGTTTAACATAACATTCACTTTATGAAGACAAAAATTAAGAAAACAAACATGCAAAACGTATCTGAAACATTATGAAGCCAAAACAGTTTCTAAAGCCAAATGCAAAAGCTACAAGACATGGTCTGAATTAACTCATGACGGATGACTTAACTCTGTAAAAAGAGACTAATTATTTCTCATGCTGATGGCAGCGTGATGATAATAACTTTGCTAAATGAATTCCAAATAAAATGTCATTATTTGTGATGTTTCTCATAATAAAAACAAAAGATTCTTGACTTGAAAAGGTGGAAAATGTTGGAAGCACGCTTTCAGGAGCAGGTTTCCTGGGTGGAAAATAAATGAGAGAAGGCTGCAAAGGTCAACAGGGATTGTGGAGCAGTTGTTGCAGAAGACATCTGAAGAAAATCAAGCTGGGCTGCAGCTATCTGCAGAGATAGCTTGAGTCTGCACTGCAGGACAAATGTTTGCCTCAGTAGTATTTAGCTTTATAAGTACATTTAGGCTGCAGTTTGTTGTTATGTTATCATGTATCCGATTGGTTTTGTTGCAGAGAGCTGTCATGTATAATGTGTCCAGTTGCAACTTTTTCCAAATGTTTTACTAAATTCAGTGTTAACTGTGTGTATTTTAGAGGCTCTGTTTGTTATGTGCATTGACTTGGCTCTCCTTCAGGTAAAACGGCTTTGTGTTTTAGCATTCGAAAGAAGCAAACTAAAGCTAAAATGCCAAGTTGTCTGCTGATATTTCCTATCTGGAGCTGTGCTCGTCCCTCTTTTTCCCCACAGATGAGCCTGAGGACATCACAGAAGTCGTCCTGGATAAAGTTCTGTAGACAGACAGTAGATCTCTCTGGGAATGCAGAGCAGCTGTTTATTTATAGACAATAAAATAAAGTCCTTGAAAAAAGAACACACCAAATACAGTAAAACACAGCGACACCCCTACCTTGAAGTGGCTTTACTACGTCTGCAACAGGAATCACTGTATGTTATAAATAGATTTCAGTCGAAGCGTTTTTATGTCATATCACTGCCAGTCAAACCATAGTACATATTCAAACATACTTAATGAATTTGTTAAATAAAATTAACAAATTGAGTTGGATGATTAGAATATATTGAATTGGTTAAACTTAATAAATTAAGTTGGATAAACTTAATTGAATTGCTTGTTACCTATGGAAGCAATTCAATTAAGTTGGTTCAACTATTTAATGTAAGTTTTGAATTAAATGAACACAAAAAAGTAAGTTGGCATAGCAAAAGCAAAAGAATTAAGTTAAATTAATGTAAATAAGTCCATAAGATGAACTTCAGACAAAAATACACTAGTAAAAAATAAATAAATACATAAAACATAGTATCTTAAATCTGCATCGCCTTAAAAGCAGGAGCAACCCCAGTTTATGTGAGGCCCATACTAAAGTCCTCCCATAATCCTCCCATAATTTAATCCTCCCATAATTTTAAGAGTCGGGATTGTTTAGATCCCACAAGTGATCCTGTGTGCACTTTTACAAGTTTTTTTTTTTCATGGATGGAACATTGGTGTCCACCAAGTACTTTAATAACATATTTAAATGACAATCAGAAACAATAGAAAAACAAAACAAATGTATGTGCATTGTTTCCTTTGTCATTTGAGAGCATATCAAAGCAAAATATTGTTTTACAGTAAAATGGAGGAACACCTGTTAGTCTGTGTTCTTACGTCTGGTCTCCTGGTTAGTGTTGTCCTGTCTTCCCAACATTCATTTCATGCGATGCCCGCTAAATTACATTTTCTGAAAACATTTCCCCGAAGGGATGAACAGGTTGCAAAATATGCAACACGTTTCTTTCAATTTTCTGGTTCATGCGACCTTTCCCTGAGCTCATGAAAACTAATCACTCTGAATGACATGCCTGCTAATAAACACTCGTCCATGGTCCTCTTGGTGCATTTTCATTCATAATGAATTAACAGCTGGTTAGAGTCAATCAAAAAAAAAAAATCGTTGTGTGTGTCAGACTAATCCAATGTGAAAAGTTCAAAAACATAAGTGGAAGCAAAAAGGTCTTAGCAATGTCACAGCTGATCCAATCACATTTTTATTACCTAACCTCTGGGATGAACGATTACATAGCAGCACAAGCTTTCTTCATCTCAACGCGTTGTAAAACAAGACAACTGTCACACTCCCTGATTGGATCGCTTGCAGCACTTTTAATTACTGATGGAGCTCGACTCGACTACAAGGTCCTTATCAAAGGCCCAGACTTTGATCGATGGAGCAGCAGACACAATGAATATGAGGAAATGAGGACATCACTGGAGGTTGTAATGTGTATGTCAACAAAAGGAAGTGTAATCAAACCCAGATTTGTGTGTCTGGTTATCAGATCTCATCTCTGGAGACACAGATCATCGGCTGAGAAAATCACTGCTAATCGGATCAAAATGGCTCAGATACTCTCTGGACATAAATCATGTCAGCGTGTCATTTAGAGTTGCTCTGTTTGTATTAGGGACTGAGTTACACAGATTCGTGTCACAGTGAATGAGTATTGACTCTAAAGCAGCTTGAAAAAGCAGCAGCCTTTAGTTTCTCTAAATGTGTCATTAAACTGGTAAGACTGCTTCTTTTTTGGGCAGCAGTTCTCCAGGCTTTCAAAACGGCCACAAAGGTTTTATTTTGGTAACTTTTTCAGTCTTTCTAAGACATTTTTCATAATTCCTTTGGTTTGTTTGCTTGTCAGGCCCTTTAACCTTGCCAACTTTGGGACCTTTGACTGATGACCCTTGTCCAGTTGTCTTGCAGAGTCCACCAGACTTTTACTGAAAGTGTCCTGGTATTCCAAGCAACACACGATGCTGAGGGTTACCACAACATTTGAAATATAAACAGGACCGACCATCATGCTCAGCAGTGCACATAAGGTTTTTCATCATCTTTTGTTTTATGACCAAAACATGCAATTCCAGTTAAAGTTCAACTCCAGCTTTCAATTTCCATATCATTACATTTGTAATGGTAGGACAGAGAAGAGGTTTTTTTTCCTGGCATGCTTTTAAACTATCAAGCCTGGCAAGTAGATAAAGGCTTACGCTTGTTGCCGTTAATAGACATTTTACAAGCGTCTAATTCATGCTACAAGCATCAGCTGTGATTATGACAGAAGATACAGAATAACTTGTCATTAAGTATGAAATGTCAATGCTTCACCATTAGAAAGACAAATTTCCTCAGCTTATTCTGCCCCCTTCACATTTTCTTCTTCAGATGCTTAAAGAAAAATCATTTTACCGTGAAAAATCACCTCATCACGATAGGTGGAGAAAAGAAAGAGAAGAGATGTATCAAGGGAGATTATTTAGTGATTAAATGAGATGATAAACAGCCAAACTGCTAATGGCAAATCACTTGTGTAACAACAGGGTTAGTGGGAAAGCATAATGCTTCTTGTCCTGCCAGTCGACCTAATGTGCAGGACAAAACAGTCAATTATGCGGTGGTCCAGTGGAGAAAAAAGCTTCCACACAAATATCAGACTGTCTGAAGAAAAAACAAACAAACACCATCAATTTCTGTCTTCTTGGATGACTTTCAGCTTGCTGGTCACTGCTGTGTCTGTTCCAGTTTCCTAGAAACTGAGGACTCCTGCCTGCAAAGCCCATTTGAAAACCAGATGAATTTGCGTCGGCAAATTTTTTTGCCGCCGTATATGATACAATACACCACTTAGGTTTATTAGTCCACATGCTGTCTCTGCTTTATTGAAGTTTTATCGTTGCTCATGCAGTTGCGGCACTATAAAAATTTCACTCAAAGCAAACAGTGGGTAAAGTCGGGGTTAGACGGCTCAAACGCAGCCTGGGGAACGAGACACAGGTGAAATAAATGACATATTAGTTCAATAAAAGGTCACTGCTGTGGGATCAAGAAAGAGTAAAAGTTGGTCTTTTGAAGGAGTCATTTTAATTTTACTTTCAAAATAAAATCTTATTATCCAATTTGTGTGTCAGAAGTTTACATTTTAATTTTTTTTTCTAGTTGAAATCAAAAGTTCCATAATTTTTTTCACATTTGTGCTTCACAATGAATGTAATAAGATGAAATTATCAACCTGCTGACCTACAGTCTTGCATAATCCAGTCAAAAATAACCACTGATTTCTGTGAGTGCAGTTTGAAACACAAACCACAGGATGAAAATTTAACCTTTCTTGAAATGATCTCGGTTGGGTTACGAAACAATCTGTTTTTCCTAAGTATATATTTTGTTGAGACAGCAGAAAATCCTCTGGAGAATTTACACCAAGCAGGTGTGCACGTGTACTGCTTTGCAAGCTGTATATATATTTATGTATACACTGTATTTTCTGCATAACCATCCGAGTAGGAAAGGTAGAGAAAGCGGAAATAAGCCATCAATGGTGAGTCACAGTTATTTGCAGCCGTCAGCGAGCCTCATACAGATACGCCACTGAATCCGGTAAGTCCATTCCTTTCATGTTGTATTTTAGATTAATTAAAAGCATGAAGGCCAGCCCAGAATCCATCTTCAGCATTTTTTATTATGCTTATCAGCACTGAAAGTACACCATATTCTCCATCTTTATTCTGCAGTTTGCAGTAGATAGAGGAGAAATCCTGCCCATCAAGTCCAGAAGATGGGAGGGTTTTCAGTCTACTTTTATATCAGGCACAGACATAACTTTTAAAAAAATAGTTTCTATGTCTTTGTCTCAAAGAAATGAGGAATGAAAAAAAGTTTCAGTTGTTTTTAATTGGTTGTGTAATGCAACATGTTCACCAAATTCCATCTCTGATTGGCTGACCAGTTGTGGCGACGTCTCACTATGGCTCATCAGTCTCAGAAAGAATCAGAATCATAAGAAGCCTTTTCCGTCTGATCAGAACCGGGACTTGTCGATTAGGTTGGCAAAATACTTTTGGCTGCTGAACTGTTTTTTTTTTTGTTTGTTTGTTTGTTTTTCCCCTATCCGATTAAACTGGGGAGACAAGCTTCAGCTTAACTAGCAAGGCTTGCTTTTGCCTTGTACATCACGTTCCAGAGGAATCTGCATAGTGGGTAACCACTAATACCAAAGTCAGTTTCAAGTAAGAGGCGACACAGCAGCCTGGTTTTGGACCACATAAGGGTTTCTTTGTTCTGTTTGACTGTGGTTGATGGCCAAAGCCCAGGAGACATTTTCAAATGAACTTGAGAGTATGGATCCATCCTCTGCATTAGTTCCCTTTCTTAAGAGTAAAATGTGGTCTTAGGACTTCTGATTAGTTTAAAATCCATCGTCTTTAAACTTTTAAGAAAGGTCAAGAAATTCTTTGATTAAAATATAAGCTTTTGATCAGATTGTGAACATTCATTTCTTCCCACTTTTTCCCAGTAGATTTATTTCCCTAACCTTGTTAAAATGCCAGGTTCTGTGATGAAATAATGAGTCAATTTCAAAACTTAGTCCAAACATGTGACATTCATTAAGGCAACAACATGATATTGTATGCTTGAGAATCCTGAAATGAATACGTTTTGATGAACATTTTAACATTTTCCATCAGTTTGTATTTTTCACAGAAATCTGTCAGCGTCTGACATTTTGAATGCATTTCCCAAACGTTTTGCAGAAGCACCAGACACTTATTGTCCTCTTTACAAGACATTACAGACTTTCGACTGAATGTAGTTCTGAACTCTGGCCATATCAGTCTAAATTCATTTTCCTCATATTCAGACATTCGTTTGTTGTTTTGGATGCATGTTTAGTTTCACTGTGATGCTAAAACGGCAATTTCGTAGCAAAGATTTTCAGTCAAAACTGGACAGCATTTGGAACATTGTTAGAGAGATATATAGACACCCTTCTGTCAAATTTTAATCCGAGTTTGATGGATTAAACGTTATCAAAGCCCGCCCCCTTTAATTAACCCCTCCCCCCATAGGACGTTTGTGACCTCCTGACCTTCCCCTATGGAAAGTTTGTGACCTCGTGACCTTCCCCTATGGAAACTTTGTAACCTCCCCCCATAGGACGTTTGTGACCCTGTGACCTCTGATACCCTTCATTCAAATTTTAATTGGAGTTTGAAGGATTAATTGATATTAAACCCCTCCCCCCTTCCTGTGACCGGATATCTCCCCCCCTCCCCTCCCCCCACGAACAAAGACTTTAATCATACGGAAACTTTGTAACCTCCTGACCTCCCTCTGTGACCATCTGCTCAGCGTTAACTCCTCCCGAACTCTTTGAATTAACCAATAGGAATAATTTACTTGTAAGTGAATAAATAAATATACTATATTCTAAACCATGTTGAATTAGATTAGGAATAATGTAACTATCTCAGGTTTTAAACAGATTGTCATGCTGCATGTGCATGCGTGTGTATCTGTCATTAAAGAATGGGGCAGGAGAGCCTTGTTGCATGTGTGTGCGTGTGTGTGCGTGCGTGTGCATGTGTGTGCGTGCGTGTGTGCGTGCATGTGTGTCCTCAAGCATGAGGACACACACGCGTTGCCTCTGTGTGTTGCCTCTGTGCGTTGCCTCTGCGTGTTGCCTCTGCGCGTTGCCTCTGCGCGTTGCCTCTGCTTGTTGCCTCTGCGCGTTGCCTCTGCGCGTTGCTTCTGCGCGTTACCTCTGCTTGTTGCCTCTGCGCGTTGCCTCTGCGCGTTGCCTCTGCGCGTTGCCTCTGCTTGTTGCCTCTGCGCGTTGCCTCTGCGCGTTGCTTCTGCGCGTTGCCTCTGCTCGTTGCCTCTGCGCGTTGCCTCTGCGCGTTGCCTCTGCGCGTTGCCTCTGCGCGTTGCCTCTGCTTGTTGCCTCTGCGCGTTGCCTCTGCGCGTTGCTTCTGCGCGTTGCCTCTGCGCGTTGCCTCTGCGCGTTGCCTCTGCGCGTTGCTTCTGCGCGTTGCCTCTGCGCGTTGCCTCTGCGCGTTACCTCTGCTTGTTGCCTCTGCACGTTGCCTCTGCGCGTTGCCTCTGCGCGTTGCCTCTGCGCGTTGCTTCTGCGCGTTGCCTCTGCTCGTTGCCTCTGCGCGTTGCCTCTGCGCGTTGCCTCTGCTCGTTGCCTCTGCGCGTTGCCTCTGCGCGTTGCCTCTGTGTGTTGCCGTAGCTGGATTGAGTTAAACCGGAGATAGTTACATTATTCCTAATCTAATTCAACATGGTTTAGAATATAGTATATTTATTTATTCACTTACAAGTATATGATTCCTATTGGTTAATTCAAAGAGTTCGGGAGGAGTTAACGCTGAGCAGATGGTCACAGAGGGAGGTCAGGAGGTTACAAAGTTTCCGTATGATTAAAGTCTTTGTTCGTGGGGGGAGGGGAGGGGGGGAGATATCCGGTCACAGGAAGGGGGGAGGGGTTTAATATCAATTAATACTTCAAACTCCAATTAAAATTTGACTGAAGGGTATCGGAGGTCACAGGGTCACAAACGTCCTATGGGGGGAGGTTACAAAGTTTACATAGGGGAAGGTCACGAGGTCACAAACTTTCCATAGGGGAAGGTCAGGAGGTCATAAACGTCCTCTGGGGGGAGGGGAGGGGGGAGGGGGTAATTAAAGGGGGCGGGCTTTGATAACGTTTAATCCATCAAACTCGGATTAAAATTTGACAGAAGGGTGTCTATATATCTCTCTATTGTTTTGTTTGGAAAAAAAATAACAGTTCCATAAAAAGAAAAGTAATCCCAGTTTATGATGCTGCCACCACTATGATTTTCTCTGAGGGTTGTTGAGTGGTTTTTTTGCATTAAACATATCTTTTGAAATAGCGACTCAAAGTTGAGTTTGGTTTCGTCAGGCCAATTTTAGCCAAGATTAAATGTTTTCCTTGAAAGAAAAGGTTTCTGTTTTGCATTCCTACTAATTTGTCCAGACATGTAGAAAAGCGGGAAAAAAAGAGAAGATTTTTATCACATGTAGAACACAACCAGAGCTTGGCAGGAAATCCTGGAGCTCCTTCAGCGTTGCCGTCAGCCGGTTGGCATCTCTGCTTTGACTGTCTTCAGTGCACCATGGTATACCATCCGTGGTGTTTTTACATCTTCATGACTGAAACATTTCCAATACAAGTCTCTTTTAAATTGTATAACATATCACAAGCTCATATTGCAAATTGTGATTTAAGACAAAAGAGAAAAATGTGAAAAGGATTCAGTTTGTTGCAGTTTGTTCCTGGTTAGCAGATTCACTATGACTTAAGCTGGGTGTGTACTCAACAAGACAGAATATTAAAATAAAAATGGATTCATTAAAGTTTTAGTTTAAGGGTTTCTCACTATTGTAACCAGATTATTATTTTTTTTATTCTAACAGATTTGTTTTACAGTTGAATTGAGCTATATCACATTACGATCTCATTTTTTATGTAACAAAAACCTGAAACGACTGGTTTGTGTTCTGTATATCAATATAATTTAAAGAAGCCTATCGATCTGCTACTAAGGTTACAGCCAATAACTCACTTAACCTCAACCAGGGTCACAAACGTAGAGAAAGAAAAGTAAAACAGGCCAAGGACAGTAAGGAATAATAATAGAAGAAGGCAGAAGAGCTGATTTTGTTTGCACCTGTGCACAAGGCGTCTCCTCTTAATCCACTTTCTCCTGTCGGTTTGGCGTGCATGTGCGTTTCTGCTCTGAAAAGCCTTAAAACAAGGCCATGGGAAAAGAAGAAACTGGAGTGGTTAAAGGTTTTGGGTCATCTATTCTGGAACATGCAGGCTAAATCAGGACATGACGACTGTAGTTAACCTACTTTGATTTATCTCCTTGTTTCGTTTTCTTTGCACAGCAAGAGCGCAGTTTTTTTTTTTTCATTTCGGATTTTCTGCGAATAAGGCTGGGGGAAAAAAGTGGGTTACTATTTAAATTAAAAATGCCTCAGCTGAATAATGAATTTTGCAAAGTAACAAGATATGATGGGGTTGCAGCGTTTGGGCTTTGAAGTAGAGCAAAAGTTTAAATACGTTCATCATGAGCATGGACTTTACACTCATTTGTGGCATTTAATTATGTCTTTGAACCATTTTTTTCAGGGTGGCTTGATAATATAACATACTTAATTTTGAATTGTGTATTTTTGAGAATTATTTCGGGAATCAAACCCAGAACCTTCTTGCTGCAAGGCAGCAGCTCTACCAACTGCACCACTGTGCAGATGGAATAATACAGATGAACTACCAAATAAACACCTCAGCCCTATTGAAGAACTAAACCAACCAGTTTGATGGACCAGAGAAATTCCCCATTATGCTCAAATGTGTTCATACAGCTCTTATTTTCAATGTTAGATCTTACATCATTTTAAGCCACTCCCAAAAGGGAGACTGGTTCAAATGAATTATTAAAACCCAAAGTATATTAAATTCATGCCTCAAAACTTCACAGAACTATAAGCTTCCACAAATTTTAATCAAACTTGCTTACATTTTGAAACTGACAGAAATGTTATCCTAAGAGTAGTTTGAAGTGGTTTTTCTTCAATAAATGTCAAAATAATTTTTAGAATTAATGTACTTTGTGAAAATATCAAAAGTTTAATTATCTGAAGTTATGTCTTGCCTAAAGTCAAAGAAATCTCATTTGAAACTCGTCATGGTGAAAGATTCAGTTTAATTTATTCCCCTCCAGCCTTTGTGCCGAGATGCAAAGTCTACCTCAAAAAGTTAAAGGTTATGCTTTGTGGGTAATGGACATGGCATTTCCTGAAAGCAAAGTCCTAAAGCTGAGGTTTACAGTTCCAATTCATAGATTTGCTAATCAGGTTATTTAATGGCAGCAGGAAATGCAGTTTCTGTGCCTCTGATGAAAGTCTGTAACATCTAAACGCCATAACAGCAGAAATTTTTTCAGCTGAAGCTAAAGAGAAAAACAATGTTCACCTTTCTGAAACATCCAGCTTTCCTTAGCATTTGACTGAAAGCCACACTGCACATCCAAAGCAATTTTAACTTGAAGAGGCAGTCATTTAGAGGCTTTTATCTTCATTTTGTAAATAAGCTTTACAGCTAGTACACCCAAGACAATTAGATGATTCAGAGAACAGCTAAAGCTAGCTGTGAATAACTGCAAATGGAAACTGTGAGCTCGACTGAGCATGCAACTCTGCTGTTGTAACTCAATGTTTTGGGGCATGAAGCGGCCGAGCAGATAGCCGGAGGCTGAAAAGCGGAGAAATTGACCTTCAGAAGAGGGGCGAGAAACGGCATTCAAACTTTATCTGCCAGCCTGTGACAGATTTTTGAAATTAAGCTCACTGCTTCACTGAAGCAGGAATCTTAAACTTACAATGACTACAATGATTAAGTAGTATTTTCACCTGCTAAAGGTCATTACAGATACAATTTTAAAGCTTCAAGAAAAATGTTCACTCTTAAATGCCAAATTTAAACCAGTTCCAAAATTAAATCAGAAAATATTTTTGAACCCAAATCTGAACTTTACAGCTTTTGATAATGTCATTTTGACTGGAAGATTTTATCTACAGAGAACGTCCACGTCACTGACCAGGAAAGCCAAAATAACCTTTTACTTAAGTCACAACTATCAAGTCTAATTTTTAAAGTGTCGAGCCATTTTCTCAAACATGTTCAAGCCTTCATCTGGCCAAATATGCAGACTTTGTTCCAATCCACCCCCAAAGTTACTGTGATTCAGCCTTTAGTCATGTGCAGTTTTGTTCATTTCTATTGAGCGCCAACCAAAATCTGCAGCCCAAGCAGACGCACAAGGGCTGCAGGAGGACAGCAGCTGTTTGAGTGGGCAAACAAGATGCTTAGCTTGGCAATTAAAGGTCAATGAATAGCGGATCACTTGTTGTAGATGGACAAACCCTGCAACAGAATACCAAGTCAGTAACAGCTTTAGGTTAAACAAACTTATTTTATTGGGTCAGCGTACAAGAAATTCAGAAACTTAGTTTTCTCCATGTCCTCAAGTCATAAAATTAGTTTAAATAAAAGGGCCCCAATTAATCCAGCAAAACAAAATGCAGTCATTGTGTGCATTAACTTCTCACTGGTGCAGCCTCCAGGACCTCAAAAGGACAGGACTGCTTGATCCCAAACAAGTCCCGTAGGTTGACTTCTGGGTCCACATAGTGAGGGATCTTGCGTTCGTTGAACAGACCAGAGAGGTCCGCTTCCACTTTGGCACGTCTGGAAATCCGCATCCGAAGCGCAAAGAGGCGACCCAGGTTCTCCTCGACGAATGGCTGACTGTTTCCATTCAGGCGCTTCTGCCAGGTTTTCTTTGGCCTCTTCCGTTTCTGTTGGGATAAGATAGTTAAAATGAGAGAATTCTCAACAAAATGTTACATTTTGAAGCGTTACCATCATTATGGTGGCAGTGGGATCGTGACGAAGAAGGTGCCTTTGCAAACTCTCCTGTGCGATTAAAAAAAAAAAAGATATTTATTTTGATTCTAATCAAATTCAGTCACGTTTATTATGAAGGTGACGTTTTTTGGATACCAACCCTCATGGCGAACATCCGAAGGCAGTCGGGGAAGGAACACTTGAACTTCAGCAGCTGAAGGTGCACCTTGCGAATGTGGTGCTCCAGGTTAAAGGTCGTGGAGAAGTAGGCCTGGCAGTCGTCTCTTGGACACACGAGCACAGGCTTGTGGGAAGCATGGCTTCGTTTGTGTCTGCGCAGAGAACCGGCTTTCTTAAAGACCTTCTTGCAGACAGAGCAGGTAAAAGTAGCTGTGAAGCAGAAGTGATCAATCAGACGCTGCATCCAAGACATGATTTTTAGCCAGACTTGACCTAAGAGAAAAGCTTATTCAGGGTGAGTCACATATTTGCCTTTGACTTTCTGAATCGCATTTAAGTGATTCAGAGTTTGATACTGCACCAGTCACGTTCTGGAATAAGATTTCATGCAAAACTGCAAATCTCAAATTAATCTTTGCTCATCACAGTCTGAGCCAGCTCTCGTTCCAGCTGCATTTTTAGACATGGCAAGTTGTTTTTTTTACCTGGGTGTTTGGCCATGTGTTTCAGAAGTTTTCCCCAGGTGTGTTCAAGCACCTGGCAGCCATCATAATGGCAGCGATAACCTGACAATACAGATAAAAACCTGACATTTTAAAACGTCTCTTCACAGATTAAGAAATGCCAGCAGTCGGCCAGTAGGAATCAAACCTGCATGCTTCTTCTCATGGGCTTTACGGGCAATGTGGGAGTTGAATGTTGCAGTACATCCACCTTTAGTACATCTGTACATCCAGACAGTGAACAAACACTAAACATTAGAAAAATGTTACAAAAATCAGCAGTTAAAGTGTAGTAAACAGCATTTACTTTAAAATAAAAGCTAAATTAGTACATACTTGAACACTGCTGGCACATTATGCTCCTGCAAGTGAAACTTCAACATTCTGCGCTTCTTGAAGCTGAGGGTGCAGTTCGGTTGGCTGCACTACAAAAAAGGAAAGTTTTTTTTTTTTATTTATTGAAGTTACTCAATGGACTCACACTGAACGCTACTTTGTCGCCATCTAGTGGGCAAACGTAGCCGACACAAACCTCGAAAAGGTTTTCTTCATCTCCATGAGCGACGCGCAGATGCCTCTTCAGCTTGTGTGCGAGGAAGAAAGCTTTTGCGCAACCTTCAATGTTGCACCTGAACACCAGAAATAAGAACGAGACGCTTGTTGAAGTGCAGATTAAGTTTGGTGTACTTACTGGAACTGCCTCTTCCCTTCGTGCTGAAGTAAGTGGCGTCTCAGGTGGCATTTCCTCTTGAAGCTACGACCGCATCCAGGGATGGCGCACAGACACGGGCGCTGTGGAGACGCACGTTAACATGCGCCAGCTTTGAAAACAAGCGACGCGAGAGTCATTTAAAGCATTTGCCTTACTGCTCCGGTGTGCACGGTCTCGTGTTCTTTCAGCTTCCACTCCCTTGGGAAAGTCGCTCCACAGTCGGCGTGGGTACAGGCGAACATTCGTGACCTCTTTAGAACACCATTCATCGTCATCCAATATCCAAAGTCTTGGCGCTGGGAGGCCGACGCGTTTTCACAGCTTCTCTTATATTATCTCGATCACAATTAACTCTAATTAGTGAGCAGCCGGTGAGTGAGGTTTTTTTTTTAAACTTCAAAACAAAAGCTGAAACAAATTAACCTAATTAAACGAACGGGGAACACAGACATCAGACACCAGCTGCTTATCATGCCTCCCACATGGGACTCATGAGTTAAACGCCACAAGGTGTTGACATGGTTTAGATGCTCATAACCCGAAAAAAACAACTCTTTCTTGCATTACTAAACAAGTAAAGAATGATTTTTATTTCAGCCAACTGTTTTAAGTTAATTCGATTTCCAGACGACGTTCCATTTGAAGAAAAGTTCAAAATCTGCCTATGCTCTTTATTTTTTAAATGTAAGTGTAATGTAGCTTTGTAAACGACAGAGGGCAGTGTGTCACTTTCCTGATCACAAGCGTAGCTCAGTAAATCAAAAATACATAGAAAAGTGAAATAGCTACGTTGACTCATCACACATTGGAGTGACATCCGTGATGCGTTTATTTCTACCGATTATGATTTTTTATTTTTTTATTTTTTTGCTTACAGCTATGGAAATTAACTTCCTCATAAAAAATAGAATGCCTTAAAATACCTGCAAATGCTTCCTGAGCCTTTACACCAGTGTTTCTAAACCTGGTCTTCAGGGGTCAGTGTCCTTCATGTTTACATGCATCTCTGCTCCTGCATGGTATCAGGTGCTGCAGAAGCCTGTTAGTCACCCACTCAATCAGCTGTTTGGCAGCAGGGAAACATCTAAAATATTCAGCGCTTGGGTCCCTGAGAACCAAACTTAAGAAGCAATGCTTTAAGCCACAGGCGACCTGCAACTTCCAGAGTTGTCTCTGCAAAACGCGTGATGCAAATCTTTTGCAGGACTCTGGAGAACTTGACTGCATATTGAGGAGGGAATTCTCCAATTTGATACAGGCGTGTTAAACCAAGGACCACAACTAAAGTTGCAGAAGACCGGCCTTTGAGGACTGGAGTTTGCTCTGCACTGCAGCTCAGTCCGATTTGGTAAAAAGAAAAAAAAGGAAAGAAATGCTGACTGTTAATCACCTCTGGCACAGTGTCATCGTATTCCAGCAGTTGATTTTATTTTCTGGGAGGATTCTGTATATAAAAAGAAAAAAATATTTCTTACTGATGAATTTGCCTTGCCACCATCTTCCTGCATGTCTTCTCTCCCCAATGACGTCTCAAGAGGTTGAATTAAATATTCAGAGTGCACATGTTCCTCCATTAGTGGGAAGTATTAAGGCTGAGTACTAGAAGAATTTGCCTCAGCAGGGGACTAGAGCCTGGAGAAAACAAGACTGAGACATCAGCACAGTGCAGATTATTAAAGTTCATTGATTAAGATCAATCAATGAAGTGCTGGCTTAAGTAGGAAATCCTGAGAGACGTGTAGAATTTTCTGTCCACTGCATAATGTTTATGTAGTGGCACATTCAGATTGGTATTACTTTTACCCTTCTCATCTCAGCTTTGCAGCAGCCATACTGAAATCAGAAATAGGATGTCGTTTATTACTCTAACCATGTTATTTTAACCGGGAATGAATGTAAAAACTGCTGTATTTGACTTTGTTCTGACTATTTTTTTAAAAGAGTATGCCAAAATACCTTGCTTTAAAATATAAAATAAGATTTCACAGAAGACATCCCACATGTCCTTTATATGAATATGAAAAATGTTAAGTATTTAGTCAATACATGCTTCCTTGTATGAGTTACTGCATCCATGCAGTGTGGCATGGAAGTGATCAACCTGTAGTTACGCTGAGACCTTGGATAACCCAAGATATTTTGCTGGCCAATCAAGGACATTGATATCTTGGACTTTAAAGTTGGTATTTGTACTTTTTGAAGTGTGACAACCTGCCAAGTTCTGCTGATGAGAAAAAAAAAAATCAGTAGCTCCATAAACTTTGTCAGCAAACGACATGTCCCCTTAGCCACTACATGAATCTGGTGAATCTTGGAGAAAGTGACTCCATCCACAGTGCACCTCCCCCAAACTTTCAAATGGACTTTGCTTCACGCATTTTCTGAAGGTTTCTGTCACCCTTACTGCTTTTACTGCCACACTTTTTCCTTGCACTAAACTTTCCTTCAATATGGTATGCTTGGGTGCATCACTCTGTGCACAGCCATTTTCCTTAGCAACGACCTTTTGTGGCTTACTCTGCTCTTGTCGAGCAGTGACTGCTACTGCTGGACAACTGTCAAGTCAGATGTCTCCCTCTTAACTGCATAAAACATGTCATGATGATAATAATACAATATGTATCTATACGTTATCCAATTGAATGTTTTATGCAATAATCTAATTAGAGAGAAGTTTGAAAGATTTTTGTTTCCTTTCGCAGATATATGTTCCTCCTGTGCATCAACAAATGAGAAAACGATTTCAGTTTTTACTTACCTGACGCTGTAAATCCATTTAACGCCTGACAAGGCTTTGTGATATTTTTATTTATTTATTTATTTTTTTACACTTCAGTTTCAGGAAAAAAAGTAGATCGCACATTAAAGAATTTTGATTCAAATTTTATTGGAAAAGTCTACCTGAATCTGAACTGTCTGAGCTTGTTACCACAGAAACAAACTTGAAGCATTAAGGCAGCGATGAGTCAGGGTTGTTTTCGCCTGATAGTCGGGACACACCTTAATCCCCTGCAGACCTGCAGCCTTGTCGAGATGGCAGCCTGAAATGTGTGTCTCCGCCGTTCACATCCGCACATTAACAACCCGAATGAACTTGTTGTTCGCCGATCTCCTTTCTGGCTCTTCTTAGGCCGTGCTCTCCAGCCGTCGGACTGCCGCATCCTCTCCCTGCGCAGCGCTGCATGGCAACGGGAGGAGGAGGCTGCGCGGGATAAGGGAGGGTACCGCGGCCCCACGTGTCCTCCTCGCCGCAGACCCTTCGCAGTTCTGCTCGGTTTCCCATCCCTCCGTTTCCGCATACCGCACACACACATATACAACTCCAGTCATACACCCAGCGCCTACTACGCATCCGCGCAGCGCTGCGGAGCGATGCATCCGCGATGCGCGCTCTCTCGTTCCTCGCCGATCCCATCGCCGATCAGTCTGTAGGCCCGGATCGATTCATTTTTCATCTTTCTGATATGCAAATCCGGACTCTCCGTGGCAGTGCTGACCGGAGCTGAGAGGGCGAGAGGTAGAGAGGGGGGAGAGATGAGAGGACGCGCATCATCAGATGTTTAGCAGATTAACTTTGGATCCTCGCCATCATCTCTGCTGTGCGTTTTTTGATCTTTTTCCTCCTCTCCACCTGCCGGGCTTCTTGACATTTGGCGGGGGTTCTCCATGCGGTAATCGGAGGGAATATGTAAAGATCATGCTGGCGGTGTGGTGCTTCATGGTCTTTGGTGCAGTGGGCGAGAGGCTTGCGGTGTCAGGTAAGCGAGGGGGAGGCGGAAGAGAAGGGGGGCTGTTCGGATCGAGAGCGGGAGCACCCTTTTCGTTTCCTTAGCATTTTTTCCCCCCACTTGAGCGGCACTTTTCTTGCCCGGGATTTTATTGATGCAAGATCTCGGTGCCAGAATAGCTCACTGATCACCCTGTAGATCTGCTACATCAACATGTTTCCACCGCAGGGCTTTCCACCTGCTTCAATAAACGTCTCCTTAACACTTAAACCCACAATGTTTAACAAATTACCTTCAAACCAATATTTACTTATAAAAGGACCCATTATATGCCTTTATGAGAGTCAGACTCTGACATAACTCCATTCATTTCCATCATAACACACCGTCTTATATCCAATAAAGGTCTTAAAATAGCAGCTGATCAAACACTATCAACTACAGAGTGCTAAATTAGGTCACCAAGTGATCTTCCACATACATTTCTATTATTTATACTACATGCTCATTAAAAATATCAAGGCATTCTGTTGGAATTTGATGTTCCTGTCCAGGTGCAGATGGAGGACTGTGGGACTGGTTTGCCCCCTCAGGGCAGCTGGATAATGGGGAAACTGAGATCACCTTTCCAAAGCGACTGGTGCAGCAGATCAAGTCGGAGGAGGAAATGGCTCATGACTTCTTGGATACCAGGGTGAAGAACAGCAGTGGGGACAGCTCGGTAAGTCACCTCTCAAATCCACTCGTCTGTTTCCCGACACCTTTACTTGCTCGGCAAGTTCTCAGTCCAGCAGGATTAATCTGGCAACCCAGGGAAACCCAAGAATGACAACTGGATCTCATTAAAAACAAAAACATCCCTGAATATACTGGATTTTTCTTCTCCAGTTTTTACCCTGTTGCTATGTAATGCAAAAACTATTAGGCAGGATGATATTCATGGGTGTCATTTAAACATGTGCAAGAGATGGGATTTTTGTCATTGCTCAGCAATCGACAGATGAAATAATGACAAATCAAACTTTTCTTTCTTATTCATGGCATTTGCTAAAACTCAGAAAACCCGCTGTTTTTTGTTGATAAACACATGAACCGAGTGCATGCTCTTTGAAGTGCATAAAAGCATGCTTTCATGCATAATCTGTGATAATGTCATAACTTGTTCATGTCCTGTTAGTGTTATACTTGTGTGTCTACTAGGAAACCTGCTGCACAACATTCAGTTTCCTTTAAAAAAAACATGACTTATCAATGTGCATTGATATCAGTAAAATGGTTGTGACTCATTTAAATGCTAACTTCTGCGTAAACTATCCCAAACAGCCTGCTTTGATAAGGTTTTTTTTTTTTTTTTTCAGCATTTTGACATTTCTTCTGTCATCACCACATGACTCTTCATCAGATATTCGGACGTCATGTTCGTTACCATACTGAGCCCCTCCCAGGCTTTTTTATTATTCATTAGTGTGTTGAAGTATGTCCCATTAAATATGAAACATGTCTGTGCGAGAAGTGCTGCATGGTGCAGGATGGTTCGAACACTCCCCGTCATTTATTTGAGTCATCTCTCCGAGTCTCTCTATTTGACAAAGAATTACCAAGAATGTCAGCATCACACGACAGTGCTGCTGCACAATTAACAACACGTGGCTCACAAAAGAGATGCCAGTCGCAATGGTGTAAAAAGCCGAATTTCTACGTTTTTCACCACATGCTGCCCTTTTCTTTTTGAAATATTGAAGATGCTTTAAATAAGGAGCAGATAAATTTAGAAACAGCTGGGCTTGATGATGATCTAAACCCATTTCTCTTCTCGGCAACGTCACGTTTTGCTCAAAATAGATGAATTGATCACTCCGTTTACCGACACTATCCACTTGCCAGACGGGCATCCAGAAAATAAACCGAACAATGATGCAGTAGTTTGGCTATCGCATTTTATCCAAAACAGAAAACAATTCAGTGAAACATAAAATCAATGCTAAGATTGAGTAAAGTTGTTCCGGTGGCCAAACACAGGTGCATCTCAGTGAATCAGAATGTAACTGATAAGGTGATTTATTTCAGCAAGTCGTTTCCAAAAGTTAAAAGCAGTATGTTGATTTAATAGACACAGTAACATATTTCAATCTTTTATTTCCCTTCATTTTCATTTATTTTTTTTTGGCAAAACATAAACAAGACTCAGAAAAAGCTTCCATTGTGAAGAGGGAGAAAATACAATTTATTATTTAAAGTCAAACGTTTTCTCGGCCAACAACAGAATCGCCAGTATTGTTTGTTTTTTTTAAATGCAGCCGATGGGGGAAACTTCTCATAGTGCTGACATCAATGCCACACGGCACCTTCTGTCGTCCCACACTGCAGGATCCATTAGCTTTGTAAACACAGCTGTGTGGGATATCACCGTCGCCACTTGGGATTTCTGAATGAGCAGAGGGAGTTCAGAGGCGGCTCGCTTTTGGAAGTTTATGAAGAAAATGTTTGGAGAAAGAGGCTACAGGCTGATTTCCTGCATGCCACTTTGCATTGATGCCTTAATTCATGGAAAAGAAAGCCTTCACTATATTGAGTTCATATACGCAACAGTACTTTGACATACTTTTAAATTTACTTTAATAGTCTGATTGTGGTAACCAGGAGAATATTTGGGTTTTCATGATCTTCTTTCAGTGAGTTTCCAATTTGCAAAAAAATGTCAAACTTAAATGAACTTATTAATGATTTTCTGCTTGACTGAGCTGCATCTGTGTAAGACCAAGTTTATATATTGAATAATATTAATATTTATTGATGGAACATATTTAGTAAACCTATGTTTATTTCCTTCCCTTGGTAAAATTGTTTGATTTTACTTTTTTTTTTATAAATTCAAATGGAACTTTGCAAAAAAAATGATAAAATTACAGTTTTTATTAAAAAAAAAGTGATCTCTCAGTGGAAAGTGCCAAATTCAACATAAGTTATCTGGATAAGACAGCCGATGAATTGCATGAAATCTTCTTTTAAGCTAAATGCACTACTCTTATAGTGCACAAGGCAATGAGTGACAGGGAAGCCAACTTCATAGGGAGGTGAAAGGAAAGTCACTAATTCAGAAGTTCAAAAATGCAAACTTTTTTCCCCCATCAAATTTTTTTTAATTATTTATTTATTCAATTGTAGCACTTTTATCAGAAGATCCCAGTTGAGACACAAAACTAATAATTTTCAACCTTCAGAGCGGCCTAAACGTTTCCTAACTTAAGTCCTCATTTCGCTTTGTTTGTCAAACTGCAGTTGTCTTAAACTCTTCAATTGACTCCTTTGTTGCCTTCTAGAAACAAGAGATGAAGAGAGATTTTATGTTTTTAGTATCGCTGAGCATCAAATAGCCCAATTCCACATAAACATGACTTTCTGAGCTGAAATTTAAAGTTCTGCAAACGCCAAACCAGAGCCAAGAGCTAAATTTGACGCAAAACTGTTGAGTCGTGTCATCACTCTCTTTGAGATTTTGAGACCTTCTGCAGGGTTCAGCTGGCAAATACACGTAATGCTAAAATTGAGTCACAACAGACTTTTTAAAATGTACATGTATCCCCCATTATCTTTATTTTCAGCTGAAATGTACAGGATATGTGTCCACATTAAAAGTGGAAAGGCTTTCAAGTGTATCGCGTTTTCGTTTTTTGGAAACAAAGCAAGCATTTTAACTCGGCTGTGCAAACATCTGAGAGTAGATGAGATGGTTGCCAGCGGCGTGCGAGCGTTTTGACACAATCCAATGCTGACAAAATAATCACTTGAGAGTGATCATTCGTTTCAAAACCACGAATGATGTGACGCTGCAGCGATCTGGCAGGAAAACACACTTTTTAAACATCTACATCTTTATCTGCTTGTAAAGTTTATGTTTCATCAATAAAAGCTCCGGGACGGTTTCCAAAAATGGCCTGAGTGATGAAACTGTCCTGTTAGACAGCTTCAGCACTGCCACAATATTACTGTACTGTAGCAATGACAGAGCGTGTGCAGTTACTTCAGCCTGTCCAAGACAGTGGTGAGAAATATGTTGTCTGTGCTCGCTGGAGGGAATAATTTGTGGACAGTGAGGCATTTTATTGAAAAGCCCAATGATTCACTGGGACCCTGTTCCTCCAGACAGAAATCAAAGCCAGGTTGGCACAGTCGGAGCTGCCTAGTGTGTAGTAGATCCCTCTCCGTCTCTTTCCGGCCCTACTGTCTCCTCACCTCCGCGATGCTGGCAGCTGTCCACTGGGGACATCGGCACAGCTTGACTGATTATAGACAATCAACGTCTAGTTCCGTCCTCCTCCACCTACTTCCCTTCTGTGACTGTCAAGTCCCCCTCTATCATTCCTCTCACAATGCTCTGTCACACATCAAACAGGCACAGCTCTGTCAATCAAAAGGGCCTTTATCAGTCAACGTAATGTTTTCCAGGTGTATTGATCCTTGCTGAATTATTCAAGAGTTTATGGGGAATCAGCTTAGTTCCAGCTAAGTGGCAAATGTAATAACTGTTTTCCTGCAGAAGTTAATGTGTGTCTGAGTAATATTTGATTCCGTCTGCAGCCCGTCCACCTGGCTCTGAGCTGCTTTCAAGTCGAAGCCTTCGGACGCACCTTCACTCTTGACCTGGAACTAAACCAGTTAGTACCATCAGATCTGTGTGTGTGTGTGTGTGTGTTTTCCCATCCTTTCTTGTATCAATGAGCACACCTAATCTTCTGCAGCTGATCTCATTAGCATTTTCCCCGCTCATACGCAAATGCACTTAGCGCCTCTATTATGCTACACGACAAGATGGGGAATACCGACGCTGCACTCTCACAGGCACACACACGTTTTAATAGCAAAGCATGTTAATAGGTCTGGTAATTCTGTGTGGAATACATCTGAGGGGAGAACCTTTGGTGTGAGATATCCCAGAATACATTTTCTCTGATCTTGGCACAGATATTGATGGTTATCTCTCCTCTTCTTTCAGTCACCTGCTGTCTTCAGATTATGTGGAGAGGCACTTTAACTACAACGGCAAACCACTTCAGTCTGTGGTAAGAGTTTCTCTCTCTCTCTTTCTTTTTTTTTCTTTACATCTACAGGGGGCAATATTTGCTGATGCCAGTGTTGATGGGGGACTTGTTTTATTTAGTGGTTTGAAGAGGTGACCAGAGTTGCAGTGCAGCATTTCGGCCTGTCTTTATAGTCGTTCTTCCTGGATATCAAAGTTTGAAGAAGCACAACTTGTTCAGAGCAGACCATTTAACATACTGGTCCGTTCACATTTTAAAACGATTAACTTTTGTTTTTATTGCGATTTTAAGTGGCAGTCCAACACAAATTAGTGTCCAGTTTCAAAGTGGAGTTGTATTGATTAAGTTTATTTAATATAAAGTGGAATCTGAAATTCTTTATTGTCATGCAATGGAGAAATGTGGGTGTGTCATCCAGGCTCACACATCACTAAAATCATAGAAGATGTTATTAGGCTAAAAGCTGTAAGAAATAATAAAAATAAAAACATAAGCCACACAAAAGTTTTAATTGGCTTTTTAGAATAGTAGAATAAAACCCAGGATTTATACTGTGTGTATAAAAAGTCATACCCAGGTTAGTTAAATTAAAGGTACAGCATAGTCAGGTGACACTGATGAAAGTATCTCCACTCATTGCCAGTCACCATAAACAGTTGCTGATAAAACTGTTGCTACCAAAGGCGTCACAACCAGTTATTAGATTTAAGTTCAAACCAGTGTTTCACATCGGGCCAGGTTGTGTTTTTAAAAAAGATGATTTATTAATTTGATTAACATGAATATTTGTTCACACTAACATGCTCAAGTTGAATTTTCTGGTCTCATTGCTTGTTGCTGTGTGTGTGTGTGGGGGGGGGGATAGATGCATATTTGTGTAATTTTACTAAATTTAGAAGCAGAGATGCTTTTTGTTTGCATTCCTCTTTTAAGGCCAATTTTTAGATTCATGGTTTGGCAGTTTGATCTCATCCTGGTGGTTTGTCTATTTATAGAAAGTGCATTATGTGCTTTCTGCTCTAAAGTAGGCTGCCGTGCAGACACTGATCAGGAGTGTTACTGGTGTGCACATATGAGAGCTTACCTGGCAGTCGGCCGAGACCTTTCTAAAACACTCAATGCAAAAAAAAAACAAAAAAAAAGGTTGTGTCACAAACCCACACAGACTCACCAAGATAGCAGCGTGTGACCGAATAACAAACTTTACCATACCATTGGCCCTGGGATAGACTTAAGCATTTTAAGTAGTCTGATCACCATGTGGGATGGTTGTGATTTTTATACTTTTATTTTTTTTCTACAAATGTACCACTTACTGCCCCTCAAGCGCCCACCTACCCATCTACCCAGCCAGCACTACGTGTCCCCACCCACAGTCGCTCCAAACTCTCCTTCAGTCCCCCTGACCAATCACGGGCTTGTTTCCACAGCAACCGGTTAGCTCAGCAGCATCATTAAGTTCTTGGCAGCCAAGAGAATGAAAGAAGACCAGGAGGGAGGGATGAGCAGAGCTGTAGCAAGAGGAGGAGGAGAAAGGAATAAGGAGTGAAATGCCAGTTAAAACAAAGGCATGATGTGCTTTGGCATTACGGCCATGTACGTGTGTTTGTAGGCAGGCGGGAGGGAGAGGGAGGCTGGCAGTGGAAACCTGCAGTCTGACCAGATTGTCACTCAGCTGGATGTAGGCCTCACGTGTCGGCGCTGCTGCGGCTGGACGTGCCAGGCGTGCTGCTTTCAGGGCATGCCGTGCTTTGGCACCGATCTGTGCCATCGTTTCGGCCCGGGACCCGCCCCGCTGAGCTCGGTTTGACTCAGGTGAAGCCACATTTCTCTCCCGTAACTAGTGGCACGTCCCCCCCGCGGCTGCAGCCTCGCAAGGAAGCGTGCGCAGATAGTAGTGTCCTTGAATTTTAGCCTGCTTCGTCCACACTTCATTCTCAAATCAAAACAGTGCTGGCAACATGAGTGTTGGTTTATTGGAGAGATCCTTGAGCGTGCTTTACCTCCACCTCCAGCCTTATTGTGAATGAAGAACAGGAGAGTGGAGTAAACTCAAGTAGGTCACCAACTATGCTGTAACTGATGGTGAGGGAAGAGGAAGAGTGGTGGCATCTAATGAAGTAGAAAAGCAGCTATATAAAGCCTGGGGTCTTCTATGAAGTATATATTTTTTGTTTACCTTACAGGGAGGAGAGCACTGCTACTACCAAGGAAGACTAAGAGGTTTACCAGAGTCCTGGGCAGCTGTCTCCACTTGTCATGGCCTCTGGTGAGAAACCAAACCATTATTTCCTTTTTCCAAATCCTGCTTCTTTTCTTGCTCATGTTTTTATTTTCTGTCCTGCATCCACTAATTTATCTTTCTGTTGCTTTGCAGTGGGATGTTCTCTGACGGTTTCTACTCTTATGGAATTGAGCCTGTTCACAATGCGAGCCAGAAGGTAAACTTTAACTTAAATGCACAGTAGGGAAAACTGAAAAGGGTTTAATTAGGAAAACATCCAAAAGTTCTCAGTTTCCCCACAAAATAACAGTGGAAAAGAGTTGTTTTACTAAAAAGAAATTGAATTTTTCAATATAGCAACGTATTGTTTTTATCTATTGGTCAGATTTCTTTTTAACCCGCTTTAGCATTTATAGCACAATTTTATTTTTCCAAGTTATTTTATTATTTGATTTTTTGTTGTTGTTGTTGTTGTTTTTGGTTCCTAATACCTCATCCTTCCTGGTTAGCAAGGGTGAGCTTTGGGAACCATTTTGTTAGAGAGCCTATGCTAAAATATGTGATGAATTTTGGGTTTTACCAACAATTCAGGTAAAATTTAACTTGATCCGGAGCAGACCCTCCTGTTTGGTGGAGTTTGGTTGAATACCTGACGTTTTTCAGAGAAATGTATTTTTTCTAAAGACATTTAACACTGAACAATTATTGAGGGATAAAGACTCCTGTTGTCTGTTTTCTACTTTAGGAAGAAGGAGCTCACTTAATTCGCAGGATGCCTGATATCAGACTTTCCCAGCACTGCCCAGGTGAGCAGTCTCAAAAACAGACCTTTCACGTAAAGCAGGTCAAGACTGAATAAATGTGGTTTAGATACACAAATATTGGCAGCTCTGGCAAAGATGTGTAAAAAGACTCAAACCTTTAAGTTGAACACATTAATCCAAATTATTTGTTGTTACTACTTTTTTTTTTTTATAAATCCCCTTTGCCAATAGGACAGCACTAACTTTGCTTATTTCACAATGTTTGAGCGTACAAAGAAAAATAATCTCTACATCATTGCTCATGTTCTTCACAATTAACTGAACAAAAATGCGAAGGATTTTCAAACTAAAAGCAAAAAGCCTGACAATAATCTGAGAAAAATAAATTCAAATGCAAAAGAAACCGAACGTAAGAATTAACTGAGTTACTCAACACAAATAAATGTGCTTATATACGGCAACACCATTTGAGCAATAATTCACATAAGATACAAACACAAAAGAAACGAAAACCCAAAGGAGGAAAAGTGTGTCCATGTCGCCCCCAATGATAAATGTTCATACCTGCAGCTCTGAATATGTGCTTTCAGAGTGTACAGAGGACAGTGAGCAGGACAGCAGTGAAAGTGTTGAAGACGACGGTAGACCAGAGCAAACGCAGGACCGGCAGGTGACCGGGGGGCTGAGAAGATCCAAGAGGTTTGTCCGCAGGCCCTCTGTCCAGACTGAGACCAAATACGTTGAGCTCATGGTGGTAAATGACTACGATCTGGTGAGTTAAGGGTGTAATTCTAGCGCTCCGCATCGCATTTTGTTTTTAATTTTTTTCCCCGTTTGTTGTCTTTCTCCTCTGATAGCAGGACAAGGCACATTTAAGGGTGTTTGGTTATTGATGCAGCTGTACCCAAATCAAGCAGTTTGCCGTTGTTTGTTTGATGAATGTAATGCATGCCAATCCATTTGTAATTTAAAAAAGTCCTAAGAGACTAGGATTGTAAAAATCGAAGAAAAAATAAAAACGGTAAATCAAGACTGCCTGAATTTTATAGAAATGAACTTGGATTTACTTTTTATGTCAGTAAAGATCTGTACCATTGTGTGCTGGAGTGCATGAGAGATCCATTTCCTAAGCCATCTGTGGACCTTTTCTCTCTCCTCAGTTTGTGCAGCTGCGTCGCTCGAGCAGCCAAACCAAAAACTTTGCCAAAGCTGTAGTCAACACAGCAGACACGGTGAGAAACTGTAAATCCTCCTACACCCTAACGCCACAAACACCACCTGTCGGGATGTATGTTCTCATTTGGGAAAGGTCCACGTCTCCGCAGTGGCGGTAACAAAAGTCGATCTCTGTCGTCAGATCTTTCAGGAGCAGCTGAACACCAGGATTGTCTTGGTGGCCATGGAGACCTGGACCTCGGAAAACCTGATGCCGGTCGTGGAGGACCCGCTACTCACGCTGCAGAACTTCATGAAGTACAGGAAGGACAGCGTCAGGGAGCAGAGCGACGTTGTCCATCTTTTCTCGTACGAGGACGACGACAGAGTTTGTGCTGAGAATCTCGACTCTAGATCCCAATGGAGGGTTGATTTTAAACGATGGGTTTTCTGTGCTTTTCAGAGGGCGTACATTTCACAGTAGCCGCAGTGGGACGGCCTACACAGGAGGGGTGTGTTCTCCAACAAAAGGAGGAGGAATTAATGAGGTGCATTTGGCATTATGCTCATAATTTAGAAAACGGCGATTATAACACTGCAGTCGTATTTGTTTTGAATCTGGAAGTTAAGAGTATAATTTGAAATCAGGATGAACGATCTTAGCTTCTCTGTTGCAGTTTTTATATGTATTTTGTGTGTTGTTCTGATTTATAATTAAAGCTACGGGTCAAAATTTCCTTTAAAATTGTTCAAACTGTGATGGTTGTTATCTGTGGAACAACGCGTCATGGTCAGTTTTTCTATTTCTTTGCCATTTTGTTTCAAATAATTATTACCTTTTAGTAAGTCTGTTTCTACCTTTCAGTATGGGAGTGTCGGGGCGATGGCCATCACTCTGTGTCAGAGTCTTGGCCAGAACATCGGGATGAGATGGAACAACGTAAGAGCCTCGGCAGGTAAGACAACTTAACACACAGAGGTTCCACATGATTTCACCCCTTTACCGTTTCATATCTCCAGTTCATACTCGTCACTATTTCATCCCAAGCTGTTGCACTCGCATTTATATCCACAAACAATTTCATACGTCTCAATTTTACCATTACTTATGAGTTTTTTTATGTTGTCCGTCAAGTATTTTTGATAAATTATGGAGATAACATCCAGGAATCTGCAAAGAACTGATCATACTGAAACATCGGTTCTTTCGCGTGACTTTATTTTCCCATTCTTCCATCTGAATCCAAATTACTGAGAACTCTGAAAACAGATGGAATTGTGACCTAAATAATGTGCAGGAACCCAAAATAGCCGGCCAGGCTTTTTCTTTTTTTTTTTTTTGACAGTTTCTAAAAAGTTTTTGTTTTGTAATATTTTCCTTTCATTTTCTGTGGTGTTTAAAAATAGAAGTTATTCTTTGTATTTTATGTTGTGTTTATTTTTCTTCTTCTTCTTCAGGTGACTGCAGATGCCCAGATGCCTGGGTGGGCTGCATAATGGAAGACACCGGGTAAAAAAAATGGCTGTTTCTACCCTATTTGCTTAAACAAGTTAACACCTTCATGAGATTTAAAGTTTCTTATTTGAAGCCTAAATACATTTTTGCCTTAACAGGAGACGCCAGATTGCTGTGTAAAGTATTACAAAGTGAACTAAAAGTATTTACTACATGAGTGAATTGGACTGGGCTCCCCCGGACAGATGGGACAATAAAGATGTGAATTATTTGAGATATATCTTACTGCAGATGGGAACATTTGTGTCAGATTGCAAAGTGATGGCACACACACACACACCCACGGTTGATCTGGCATTCCTGACTGGCCAAAAAAGCATTGTACTGTTTGTGTTTTAGTGTATGTCTTGGTCTTCATGCGCCTGCGTGTGTGTGCGTGTGCTTATGTGTGTGATCACAGATTTTATCTGCCCAGAAAGTTTTCTCGCTGTAGTGTTGACGAGTACATCCAGTTCTTGCTCCAGGGCGGTGGGAGCTGCCTCTTCAACAAGCCGAATAAGGTGAGGATGATGAGGAGTGTGATGTCCATCTCTGAATAGATTCATCTTATAGATTTTATTCATTTGTACACCTTGCCTCATTTATCTCTATATTTCTACACAGTATTATCTTACAAATATATATATATATTTATTATTTTAGCTGTTGGACCCTCCAGAGTGTGGAAACGGCTTTGTGGAGCCAGGAGAAGAGTGTGACTGTGGATCCCAGGTGGTGAGTAGCCAGCTTTCCTTCACATTAAGCTTTATATTTCGACCTGAGATGATGTAAAGTTTAGTGGAACAGATTATTTTTCTATTTATTTATTTCTTCCTGTCTGTGGCTGTAGGAGTGTGTCCGCAGCGGAGGAGCCTGCTGTAAAAAGTGTACTCTTACCCATGATGCCATGTGCAGCAATGGACTCTGCTGCAGTGGCTGTAAAGTAAGTAGAACAAGAATCAAAGTTGCAGATCTATAAATTATGAAGACGGGTATGATTAATTTATACATTAGGCACAAGCAAAAACAAGAAGTTATTTTACCTGACTATAATAATAATAATAATAATAATAATCAATGTAATTTTTAGCGCACTTTTCATTAATAAAGATCTCAAAGTGCTACATGGTGCAGCTAAAAACAGATAAAATCAACAATCAAAAACAATAAAAAAAAAAAGACAGTCATTTAAAAGTGGAGTAGGCTTGTCTAAAAAAAGTTTTCAAGCCAGTTTTAAAAATCGGACAATAATTGCAGGGCTCTCAAATAGTTCGGGAGAGAGTTCCATAGACGAGGAGCCTTTTGCCACATTTTTCTGATAAATTTACTACAAAAATCTGATGATCATGTTGAATTTGTTCAACTCTATTTGGACTTAAACTTAATCCATGCTTGTTGGTCAAATGAAGCTAATATTAAGCTTTTTTGCAACAATAGAACACTGTAAGGCTGTTTGATGCAAAACGAAGTACACGTTTTTGGAAATGCTTCTTTTTCCAAGTCTTGTTTTATACACGTTGAGTGTAGCAACACATGAATCCACATCTATTTATGCATGACCTGGTATGCACGTACCACATACATTGCAAACACATAAATATTCATTTTCATCTCTCTCCAATCCATAATTATGCGCTTAAGTTGAAATAAAGGTAGAAAGCCATGCCACTTATCGCTTTTCCTTCCACAATGCTGAAGAAAGGGTTAATTCTTTATCAAAAGAAACTCTACTATGCCACCTAGTGGTAGATGTGAGAAAAGAGAAACTCTTGTGGCTTCCAGTTTAATTTTTACCCAAATTAAAATGCAGTCAAAACATTGGTGGAAATTTGATCAGCCACATACATAAAATCAAATGAAGATTGTTGCTAAACCTAAGCATAGTGAAATTTGAACAAGCAAATAATCCTGTCTTTATATTTTTTCATCCATTTGATGCTATATAAATAGATTTGATCCTTTTACGTCAACCTTTAAACTTTAAACCGCCAGTATGACACCTATATGACGTTTTCAACAACTTTAAGTCTCTCTCACTCTGCCTCCCAGTATGAGCTGAGAGGTGTTGCGTGTCGAGAGGCCGTGAACGACTGTGACATTCCCGAAACCTGCACAGGAGACTCCAGCCAGGTGAAACTTCCCGTGGAGAACGCTGGATTAAACTGATGCATGTTGCGTGAACATTTATTTACGGGCTTTTGTTCTTTGGCAGTGCCCTCATAACGTCCACAAGCTGGATGGTTACATCTGCGACAACAGCCAGGTAAGATCTGGATCATTATATCTTCCAACTCTACTGCCGGGGCTTTTTATGCTTTACCTGCACTGTTTCACCTTCATAGGGACGCTGCTATGGTGGACGCTGCAGGACTCGTGATGGACAGTGCAAAGGACTCTGGGGCTATAGTGTGTATACAAAGAGACAAAAACAATTACCTCATCCTGTGACATGAACATGTGCATTACATTGACCGCTCCGCTTTTTAATCCTTGATCAGATTCAGCAGACAGGTTCTGTTATGAGAAGCTGAACGCTGAAGGGACAGAGAAGGGGAACTGCGGTCGGGGGGCTGAAGGGAAAGGCTGGCTGCAGTGCAACAAGCCGTGAGTCAAACAAGCTGCAGAGTTCTGAGCTGGATCCCCCCCAAAAAGCACAACCTGCTGTTTATAACTAAAGCATTTATTTCTCTCACCTCAGGGATGTATTATGTGGCTTCCTTTTCTGTGCAAACGTCACAACAAAGCCAAAATTTGGCGATCTGCAGGGTGAGGTGACCAGCTTTACCCTCTACCATCAGAACAAGTACCTGGATTGCAGGTAAGCTGCTGCAGCACATCTGCAGCATTTAACAGTGCAAAAAAAAGAAAAAAGTTCACTTTTAATATTGTAATTCCATTTGTCTTCTTCCACTTATGTGACGCTTGTGGACGCTTCACCCAGAGGCGGCCACGCCCTGCTGGAGGACGGCTCCGACATGGGCTACGTGGAGGACGGCACACCCTGCGGTCCCAACATGATGTGTCTGGAGAGACGCTGCCTCCCCGTCGCGGCGTTTAACCTCAGCACCTGTACAGGATCTAAACTTGGACACATTTGCTCTGACCACGGGGTAAAGACATTCTGAACATGATTTGATTTTTAGAGGGAAAAATGTGGGTGTTTATTTATTAAACTGGTTATTTTTCACCAGGATTATTTTAAAACAGAGGCTCGATATTTCAAATATTTTTTTAAAAATCCTAATAAAATCCAAACCTACGTCTATGGATTCATGTTGTAAACAATATTTATAAAATACTCATTGAGGTAATATAGGTTGTTGAAAGTCTGGTGCTTTTAATTTAATTTAGTTTTATTTTCCACATTCTATTGATTTTTATTTTTGCGTAGACAGGCATTCAGGAATAGAGTTGATGTTTAAAATGTATATAAAAATTCTGATATTTGTTATTAAAATTTATGTAAAAATAACAAGATAAATCAAATAAAAAAAATAGACATATATTGGTGGTTTTACAATCCCAGAGTTTTTTGTTGTTGTCTTTTTTCAATATTTTTTAACCAAAATACCTTATTTGTGAAAGAATCAGCACAAAGAAACGAGAATAAATAAGCTAAGGATTTCACTCCATATTTTTATATTTCAAAAACAACTCATTTTACAAAGTAGATTATTTCAGCAGTGAAGTAATTGAATATGTCTCTTTTGTTCTATAACAAATCTATACATTTAAATATACCATTTACATTTTATATGGATTTAATACCAGACTGTTTTTTTTTATATAGTTGACTTTAATTTGTATTACTTTCCATATTTATTCCATCTTATTGAGACATTAAAAGCTAAATTATGGCATCTTGTTTTGAAAACTGACTAGAAGATCAAATATGGTTCTGTGAAAAAGTATTTGTTCACTTACAGAGGAGTCCCTCCGTTTTTAATATTTCATATCATCAAACACATTTAATAATATCAGACTAAAATAGCCTGAGTAAATACAAAATCAATAGAGTTTTGAAATGTTTTTATTTATAAAGGGGGAAAAAAAATCTTTCTGGAACATTTTTTGCTGATTTTTCCCGTGTTTGCTTACTGTTCCCCCCAACCGCCCCACAACAACAACAACAACTGCTTCTTTCCTGCAGACCTGCAGCAACGAGGTGAAGTGCATCTGTGACCGCGACTACACAGGAAAGGACTGCAGCGTTTTCGATCCCATCCCTGAGCCCACCGTCCCGACAGGCCCGGAGAAAAAAGGTCAGCGGCAGAACTCAAGCTTTCCCATCTCTCTCTCTTCCTCTCTCTCTCTCTCTCTCTCTCTCTTCCTCTCTCATCATATAATCCCCCGCTCATGGTCTCTTCTCACCACCTTCTCTCTGTGCTGAAACCACAAAGTGGGATAACTCACCTGACTGTCATGAGGATGTTGAGCCGTGTGTTTTCCTTCCTGCTGAGTCTTGCTGGTGTGTGTTGAGCGTATTGTGCTGAAATGTGAATATGTGTGCGGTGCTTAGAGGTGTTTCTTTCGGGGGGGGGCTTTTTGTTGTTTTTTTTCAGGCACTGCATTTTTTTTTTTAAGTGTCTCTTACTTTCTTGCAGTCTGCCAATGAGACAGAGAAATTAAGCAGCTGCTCTTTTAGGCCCAAAACTGCCATCCTGAGCAGGAGGGTGTCCAGCTGAGAGAGCAGGAGAGGGGGAATGAGAACAAAGTAAAACATCTCTCTCTCCTTTTTTTTTCTTCGTGTAACTGTTGTCCCCCCTCTTGACCCCGTCCCACTGAACCTCCCTCGCTCACCTGCCACCCAACGTGATGGTCTCCCCCTCCCCTTCATCTCTCTGTCTGTCTCTGTCTGCAGGTTTCTCACCATCTGCCTCTCTCTCTCTCTCTCTCTCTCTCTTTCTCTTTCTCTCTAGTTGATGTTGTACTGTGTTGATGCGGTCTTCTGACGTGTGTTTTTTAGTGGTGTTGTTTTTGTTTCTGCCCCTCCTCTTCCTCCGCACCCTTCCTCCTCCCCTCCCCCCCCTCTGCGCAGGTCCCAGTGGCACCAATATCATAATAGGGTCCATCGCAGGTGCTATTCTCCTGGCAGCTATAGTCCTAGGGGGAACAGGATGGGGATTTAAGTAAGAGTTCTGGCATGCCTTTGTGTACCTGTCTGCTTCTACCTCAAGAACCCCCATCCACTCCTCCCACTATCACCAGTCTGAAATAGCTGCAACTCATTGCCCAGTAGCTGGGAGGGGAGCTGGGGGAGTGAACTCTGAGACGCTCTCACGCTTGAACGCTTTATAGGCTTTGAGATCAAATCCTCACCGGTTGTTTTTGCTCACGTTTCTGTCTACGTAAATGTGTTTTCCCGCTCGGCCTCTTGCAGCGACGGCTGAGCGGGAGGGAGATATTTCTCTGCCAGGATCCGTTAGAATCAATCTGATCTACACCACTGGTGCCACGTCTGGAAGTTCCCCGTTACTTTTGTTTGCCTTTCTGGACTTGCGTTACCTTTCAAAAGTTCTGAAGAATCCCGAATTTATTCAGAAGACTTTCTGTTAACCTTCAAAAGTGGTCTCTGTTAATGGTTCACTTGAAGAAAGTTCAACACCTTGCAAGGAAAATAAAAAAAAGAAATGAGGGATGACTCAAGACTTTTCCACAGTATTATCCATGTCGGCTTAACCTAAGCAAACTGTATTCTATTTCTACTTTTATTACATTGTTCAAGCCTCCGTTATTCATTTTTCCTCAGTAGGCCTCATCCTAACCCCGAGTCCCCTCAGTCTACTGCAACAAACCGCCTCTGCATGCTCGCTTTGGTTCCCTCTGTAAGACCTGACCTAAAAGGACGGCTCCTACTGGCTAATGAATTAGATTGCCAGTGAAAGGTTATGCATGCTGTCGTTCCTTTTAGGGTCAGTGGGACAGTGCTGGCCACATTTATTAGGATTCCTGGTAAGGATGCATATAAAAATGCTCAAGTCGTGTATCATTTTCTTTGGATGTACAACTTCTTATGCAGCACAGTTTTTCCTCTATGCTTAGCAGTAAGGATGAGGGGTTCTCACAAATTGCAGACCAATCTAGAGTGATTGTTGCCAAAAATCTCAACCTTTTTCTCTTGCCAAAATTTAACAAATGCAAATGTACAAATGTACAAAAGAGTACAGTTATTTTAAAATATTATTTCGGAGCCCACAGGAGGCTTTCTTAAAAACTATTAGTTCTTTACGTTGGTTTTGTTTCCTCTCTGAATAGATGTACTCAAATGTGGCTGGCACTGTGTGCATGAGCAAGTTTCTTCCTACTAGTTAGACTTATTAACAGTTTCTGCTGAATGTGATCTCGCCACTTTATTCTGACGGAAGATCATTTCAGGGATATCATACTGAATTATCATCGTTGGATTTATGTCTTGTAGTTGAATCTAACAGTGCCATTCAGCAGAGCTAATTCAATAGAAACAATTTGAAGTTTTAATTCAATTCTAATTAATATTTCGTCCGTTTTGTGCAGCTAGTGTTCATGCTTCTTCATTTTGTCCCATTTTACGCAATGTTCTAACAATCTAAAAAAAAACGACAACAAAAAAAAACACTGTTGTAGTAATTGTTTGTACTTTCCCGTTCTTGCTGATTGAACATGTTCTGACTTTTTGTCTCCTTTCTTGGCTTGCTTCTGTGACGCAGGAACATTCGAAGAGGAAGGTACAATCTTAGAAAATATAGTAGTCAACCTGTAACTTAATTCGTTAAAATTATTTGGATGTTGTTTTTTTAGGATTATTTCACTCCTGCTTGACAGCGATGCATCTCGATGCAACCTCTGCTTTGACTTTAAAGCTAAATTTGTACATTTTCTGCCCGTCTGTGTTAATCTTCCTGCAGCTGTTTTTTTTTTTCCTTCTGTCCTTGTGTTTCAGATCTGGAGGAGGATAAGATCACTGTCTGTCTCTCTGTATGTGTCCTATCCATGCTCGTCTTCCTCCTCGCACCGTGTCGTTTCCACGATAAAGAAGAGGGGAATGAAAAAAAAAGAACACACAAGTCTTCCATTTCAGCCCCGGGATCTCTCCAAATCTACGTAGATGATCACTTCCTCCAAACTCCCGTCTGCTCCTTCCATTTGTCCTTCTTTGGGATCCCCACCGCCCTGGGGCCCGTGGGGCTCCTCTCGCCATACCAGCCAGATCACACTCATGTGGCTGCTGCCAGCTGAGGATTGTGTCCAGGCTTCACCTAAAGCAAGGATGTGGCCGTCTCTGTGGGAGACGCCAGGGGTCCTTATCCAGTCTAGAGGCCCTGTGAATGTGCTTTGGTGTCTTCTTCTCACAGCTCAGACATTCTGGGGGAACAAAGTACACGTCGATGGTGGACCAATTTGATAAGAGACTCAAACCTGCCACTATTTCAGTCCAAGATTCAAAGCTGGACGAGTGCACAGACCGAACTAATGTGACAGAAGATGAAACGTTGGCTGTTTTTTTTTTTCCTTCCAAAAATATGGACCTGAGGTTCAGTACCTCCATAACTGGCCGTGAGTTGGTGCACCTTTAACTATCAGTTCAACATTTGGAGATGAGGAAATGACTGCAAAAGAAATCCTACAATTGTCTGTTTGCATGTTTTCCAAAGAGAGGCTAAGGAAAGACTAATTGCCAAAATAAGTCGTTCGCAGTGCCTTGCAAAAGTATTCATACCCCTGACAACCTCTTGTCATGTAACGAAAAGTTTGCAGATTAAGTGAAGCTGAATAGCTTTTCACTTTTTTTTAAAACAAATCTGAAGTTTGGTTTTCATTTGTATCCACTCCCCTTTTATTAAGATACCCTTAAGTACTGGTCGCCTTTAGAAATGATCTAATTAGTAAATAGAGAAGCTGTTGACGCCACAGCTATTAATTGTGAATTTTACAAATCTTGCTTTTATGAACGAAGAAGCAAGAAGAAAGTCAGCTTTGAGCAAAAAAAAATACATTAGTCAGTTTTATAGTTTGTAACAGGCCATAAGGCACAGATGAATTTAAAATGGTATGCGCGTCAGTAAACCAACACTGGATATGAACCTGAAAGATGGTAGTATCATGATTTGTGGCATGCTTTTTCGACAAGGAAGCTGGTCAGAGTAAAAGAGAAAGATTGATGGAGCAAATCTGGAATAAAATCTGTTGAGACTGAAAAACTTTTCAAATTGGGGTGAAGGGTCACCTTCAGCAGGACGACAACCTTACCTAAATCTAAAACTGTGGTAAGACTTAACTTTCTTTTCAAAAACATTATGTATGAAATTTGACTGCAATTTTGTAAAGAATAATAATAGGACATCATGTTCTCTAGATGTGCAAAGCTAGTAAAGAGGTGACCCATAAGATTTCCACATGTAATAAGTTTAACAAGAGGCAACTCTCCATGTTTTTACCTAAAGGTATTAATACTTTTGCAAGGCACTGTGTCAATAATTCTCAGCTTATGAGCATCTTATGCTCCACTAACTTCCTCCATATGAGTTTTCAGGTAAAACGAGAAGCTACGTTGTTATGGTTTTGGGATCATTTTTTAAAAAGAAACCACTGAACTACGAAGCAGCAGAGACCGTAACTTAGTGTTTTAAATGTCAGAACGACCAACGTACATTCCACTCTACCTGTCCGTGTGCCCTCACCTCTTCCAAAGTGTGTAGAAGGTTTACTCTGTATGTCTGTGATTGTGTGAGTGAAAGATATTTTTAAAGGAAGCCAGAATGTACAGTATTTGTGTTTACATTTAATGTAGGGGGCAGTCGCGTCCACGCACACGTGTACACTCCTCTTAGGTAGGCAGGTTTTACCTCTCGTCTCTTTCTACGACCCGCTGGCGGCCGCAGCCAGGCGGCGCGTTATTGCCAATTTTTAAGTCTTACATTGACAGGAAACAAGCACCTGCCCACTGTACGCACACCCATTTGTAAATATGTGCAAATTTTACTGAATGTTAAATGCAACCGATGGAGCTTTACTGAAAGCTGTGTTGAAACATTTAGTTTTGTTTCTACTAATGAATAGCCTCTGATCTCTCGTCACAGCCTGCATTTGCAAAGCCCTCTAAACACGACCCCCCTTTTCATGTATCTCTAAATGTGGCTTAACAGCCCTGTCTTTCACAAAATCTTTTGTATGTTTGTTGATAGCCACCAAGCCTCTGAGAAAAAGCCACCCACCCCAAACCCACCTACCACTAAAAAAAAAAAAAAAAACTCTGAGGACCCTTTGCTGTACATGAGATTAAAGTTTTGGTTTGGGGTCCAAGAGGCTGTTTGTCTGATGCTGTCAGTGTAAATGAGGTCAGTTTGGTTTGAATGAGGTTTGCACTTTGCCAGATGCACTATTGTTATTACAATATGTACAGAGGGAGCATCAGATATGATCAAGAGGGGGTTAAAAAAAAAGAAAAGAGGCATCTTTCACCATATTTTTAGACACTATCTTTTTGGACTGAGACAATGGGGGGGAAAAAAAAACATCAACTGATGTTGTAGATGGACTGAAATGAACAAAAATAAAATACTGAAACATGAAGTCACCTCTTCTCTTACATTATTCTGCCTGTCTTTAGCTTTATACCCATAAAAATACAAAGTATTACTATGATTTTTGAAGTGCGTGTACACTTGACATGCAAAATCCAATCTCATGCTACTTCTATTCAAAGCGTACATGATTCTTCTAGATCAGATTATGGGGTGCCACACAACATCTTTCACAATATCTATGCTGCTGACACATAACCTTAGTCCACTGCTGTTACTGAACCAAAATATTCATCATTACTTATGATGTCCTCTATCTCAATCTAAAAAAAAAAAGACCAAAGTCAACGTTTTTGCCCAAAGAAGGCAAGTTGAGAAATCGGCCTTTCACTAGACCCAATCAGTCTGAGGTCACAGATAATCCTTGGACTCAAACTTCAAGGTTAAAAACAAAATGTTCCATTAATAAATGAAATAATTATCACATTAAAAATGTATAAATGTTCATGTGTTTAGACAGGACATCAAATACTGATGTGTGCTTCTAATTTTAAGTAGTTTAGATTATTGTAATAATCTGAGGGTATGTCTGTCCCTAAAAAAAAATAAATCAAATTAAAAATATAAATAATTTTAAAATCAGATGCATGTCATTCAATATGCTGCTCGAGAGTCCTGACCTACACCAGGAAAACATCTCCGTTACACTATTGTATTAAACAAAATATGTGAAAATTTTTAAAAATTGAGAATAAGGGTTCACATTTTTGGCCTTCTAGAGAGACAAAAACCGAAATCGTAATTATTAAAATAATATTTTAATTGCAAGAAACATCTCTTGAAAACCAAACTGTTGCTGGTGGTAATCATTCGGCATGAGAAATGTTACGAGTCACCTTGCTTATAAAAACGGCACACGGACATTCAACTTTCTTTAAATAAAAAAAAGAAACGAGGACAAAAATTGCAGAAATGTCGTGAACACTTGGCAGCGCACAGGCCGATGAACGGCAAGAAAATAACGGTTTAAATAAGGTTGAAATCAGTCTCATGTTGATCAATATGACTGGGTGGGAAAAAAAACAGGAGAAAATCAGTTTTGCTGTTTCTTCTTAACACTGTAAGAAATGTAAATGTCTGTCAGTTGAAAAGTCTTTTTGGTTTTTAGCCCTGGGGGGTGGGATGGAGTTGGAGGAGTTGGCCCCTCTGCACACGGATAAAAACGGACATCAGTCGGCTTCCTCACCAGCGTCCCACTTAGATTTCGGTTCCTGCCACCACTCTGCCAGGAAGGACTCCTCATAGTCACCCATTCCTTCAAATTCAGCGTCAGGGTGCTCAGAGTGAGAAGTGGCCGCTTCTTCTGGACTCACCACTTCCTGGATAATAGAAGAACAAGGCAAGTTCACATAAGGCAACACGATTACTTCTTTAGCCTCATTCTTTGTAGACAAAAATAAAACATTTTCCTTCTTGGTTCCCATAAATCTTTCACACGTGCTCCCTGTAATTCAGCCCTGTCCTCCTCCCCCCCTCTCGGGTCCAGGAGGTTTGCAGGACTAGGAGGAGCTGACCCGAGTTAAATTGGACGTGGCGCAGTGTGAGTGGTCGACACCTCCAAGCCACACACCGCACGCTGCTGGTGGAAAACACAACACTCCTCCCTTTCATTCTCACTTTACCCCATGTCTTTTAGCATTCTCAACCACAGCTTGCATTTATCCGACAACTTGTATTGCTGTGTTAGAAGTGTCATTCCCACCGTGTCTGGTCATGCAGACAGTTCAGGTCTCATCTGCTGAGACATAATCATCTCTGGCTCAGGAAACTGCCGCCAAGCCAACTCATTGTGGCTTTGTGGGAATTTTGATTGTGCTGCAAGACAGAATCTCTGGCATGGAAAATCCTCATGAGGTTGTCTTAGAGCCCCTACAAACTTGTCCTCGTGTCGTCTGATATATTTGATGAGTTTTTGTAAATAAATAAAGATGGAAATGGACAAAAAGGCCCGTAATTACAATAAAATTTGCTCGACGATAAATTGTCCCAAAAGGTATTGCGATAAATGATAATATTGTTATTTTGAGACCATTTTAATGTAACACATCCTCAAAGATCAATAAACTTTACATTCTAATGAACATTTAACACTGGAACTGGAAGAGACAATATCCAAAATAAAAAATAAAACAGAAACAACAAATAAAATTAATTATGAAGTCTCTGTAAATATTGTCCTTCCAAAAAAAAAAAAAAAAAAAGGCTAATTGAGACCATTTGTCATCCAGTTTTTGGTAGAAAGAGAAAAACGATAACTCATGTAAACAGAAATTATTTAGCTTGTTTTATTTTTATTTTTTTATGCGGTTAACTGATTTATTGCTTATTGCAACAGTACTATGGACAAGTGATGCTCTGCTTACTTCGCCTATAAGAAGTTTGCCAGACCCGTCGCATCTCAGATTGTCCACCAGACTTAACAGAAGGTCCTTCTCACATATTTGTCATTTTTTTGCATACCAAACTACCGGGATTGTTTGTTACCAAAAATACAATGTCTACATGCTCAGACGTGTGATGGTAGGACAAGAAAACGGTTATTTTTTCCTGGTCTGATGGACATCATGGAGACTTGGTCACCTAAAGGGGCTATAGTTTCTAATATTCCAGTTCGGGAAACACCCGAATCTCTTGAGTCCCTCAAGAGATTAATCAATTTTTGGATTACTTGCAATATAGAAACGTGAAGCACAACGTGCAGTCAATATCACATCTGAACAATCCTGGATCAAATCTTTGGTACACAAATGCAATATTTATATGTTTATTTCAATATAGTATGATTAACAGCAAAGTTTAGAATTATTATGAGGCTAACTTAGCATTACTTTATCATTTTTTGCTATTATGAAACAGAAATCCCAGAGGAAACGTACCTCATCGTCTGTGTGGAGGTAGTTCAGTGCAAACTCGAGCATTTCTTTCTGTTTGATTGTCTGGTTGTAAAACCTCAGGGCCTCCTGAAACGTGAAAGACAGATCAGCACTTGAGTTAGCTTAGTAAACAACAAAAGTGTTTTATAACCCAAATTTGGTCTGTGGTCAGGTTTTTTTTCCCCCTCTCCTGCTACAAAAGTGCCACATTTACAGTTTTACAGCTGGTACTCTGAAGCTCCTGCCAAATTTACACCACGTAAAAATGCAGAAAATACAAGTTTGTCGCGATTACGTGAGTTTCTAATTACAGCCCTGTGATTGTGTTAACGATTACGCCAGCGCTGCTTTTTACAACGTCGCTGCCCTGCTTTGCTGGGTTTGTTTTGACCAACAGCAGATGGATACAGCAGATGGATACAGCAACGGCGGCGGCGGTTTGCTTCACTCACAGGCCGCGGCTGGAAGTCCTCCTCCTTGAGCCCCCACTGCTCCCGGTAGAAACGATAATAGGCGACGTTCTGCTGCATCACCTGGTCGCTGGGGTCGAACAGCATGTAACTGGCTGCACAGGGAGCCGCGTTCTTCACGTCGTTCACTGGTAAAGACGACAAGAGCTCATGGCAGATTTGTAAAAGTCAAAAGACAGACACCTGAATCTCGGTTTCGCTCCTACATTTATAGTATGAAAACTGAAGGTAGTGGTACATGGTGGCGACAAACTTTTCCACAAAGAACCCTCCGACGCTGGGCGTCAGCTGCTCCTCGCACTTCACTTTGCATTTCAGCACATCAAGGAAGAGATCTGAGGGCAGAGGAGACGAACATATCGTCACGCATCTCCAGCGCGCTGACATGAAGCTGCTGCCGTTCGCCCCGGTACCTGCTAGGGACGGGTAGAAGTCTTTAAACTCCAAGATTTCATACGAGCCTTCGCAGCCTGCTGAGCAGAGGTTGTACACCTCGAAGAACTGCGTGATGGCCTGCTCCATGTTCCTGGCGCTGCTGCTGAAGTCTCCACTGTTGTAGAGCACCACGCTCTTTAGGAAAACACTCTGCCAGCAGAGAGACACAGTGGTTATTGTTTTCGGGAGGCTCATACGTCGATCTGTGTGTTTTTGTGTTTAAGGCTTTGCTACTGACTTCATACGGCTGCTCCTCGTGGTCGATGAGATATTCATCCACATCAAACAGGCTTTTGTAGTAGTTCATGTTTTTGGTCAAATAGGGCTCGTCCGGGTTCTTCTTGAGGAAGGTGTGGGTTGCAGACACAGCCTTCTCCACGTTGTTAAGCTGAGGAGGAACACAAGACATGATCACAATCTCCCCAAAACACACACGAAGGACCTCATCCTTACCGGTGAATGGTGCAACAGGAAGAAAGTCCTATTTCCTACGTTTGTAGTGCAAATGTGGTGCTGGCAGTGAAAGACAAGCAGTGCTCAAGTGAAGATATTCTTGTAATCCACTCATTATCCATTTGATTTAAACCTGCCACCTTTTTCAAGGAGCCTGCGGTTGTTGTTGTTTTTTTATTCTTCTATGATCAATGTTATTTCATCAATTATAGTTAATTGGTGAAATTAATACAAGTTTTCACAAATTGTATGGGTGTTGTACCTTAGTAGAGAAACTGGAATCAGTTGATCAGCTCTCAAAGAAAATCAAAAATTGGTACTGTTGACCAAAATCCTTATTGTGATGTTTTGTTTTGTTTTTTATTTCGAGTTTTTGAGACTTAGGAATATCATCTCTCTTTACCTACCTTTTCTTTTTTAGAAAAGGCTTGTAGAAAATCTTTTTTTCTACTTGAGGTGGAAAAAACAATGTTCTTTCTGAACAGCCCATTTCATACTTGAACTCTTTGGAAGCTTCTTTTCTTTTTATTTATTTATTTAAAGAAAAAAAATAATTCTGTCCAGATGATTAATCCATGTCTAGAACAGGTTGCAATAACTCCCAAACAAACACATTTCTCTGTTCTGGTGCATTGTGTGTTGGTCTTTAAAGTTAAGATCTGAATGCTAGACGACAAAAACAAAGTTAATAGGAGTTTTAAAATAAAAATAAATAAACTTAAGAAATAACTCATAAGTGATTGTAAATGCTGATTCTTTCAAGCTTTGATTGAACATAGAAATACTAGCCGTGTTATTTATTTGTATTTAAAGTGGTAGACTGCAGATATTTGAGGAGCTACTGACAGAAACGTACATAAAAAGGGAGTTGATGTCAATCGGCCACAGGTTGATTACAAAATATGAGTGATTAATTCATTCACCTCCAACTAGACCAGTCAAGCTGTAGATTCTGTTTAACAGAATAATCGTATTCATTTTTAATCTTCACATTCTTGCCAATAGTATGTATTGAAGCTGTTGTTGTTTCTTTTTGTGCCATTAAGCTGTTTTACTCAATTAGAAGCATGCTGGCTGATCAAAGATACATCCGATCAGAGATTTTATTGGGGATTAGCATTAATCCTGAGCTATTTTAGATCAATTTCAGAATAACTGATCTAAAATTATAATGTTTTGATAAAGGTCGCTTCCTGGAAAGACAAAGTTCATTCTTCAGGTTTTGAAAAGCCATCACTGACTTGTAAACATCAACATAATCTCATGTCACTTAACTTCACCACATATATCGGACCTGGCAGAAAAAGAAAAAAAAAACTTTTAAAAATGTAATGTTGAAATGTGTAAAGACTTTCTCAAAGACTCTTCAGAAAGTCTGAATAAATATTGCACAAAGTTTAAGAGGTTACAACAAAACATTAAAAAGTGAGAGGCACATTTCATTAAGTGGTCTAGCATGGCTAAGGCAGGACTATTAAATCCCCCACAAGTCTGACTGACAGAGAGGAGAATGGGGGGATTGTTTTCAGGGGGACACTGGAAGAGACGTGGCACATGCTCAATTCAGTCTGCAGGAGGGCGCAACAAGGCAGCAGAGAAACTGCCCTCCTCACCTCTGACTACAAGTTTCCTCTCACTGAGTCCAGTTGGGTGTATTCGCTATAGGGAGTCTGCTATTCATATTTTAGCAAAGCTACAATCATACGCCAAGATTCCAGAAGGAAAGCAACCCTGACTCACACTCTCAATGAAAAACAACGCAAAACGTCAGCATCCAGGCGACATCTAGACCCAAATCAAAGCTCCCAGGTCTCACCTGATAATAAGCATACTGAATGTACCGATACGGTATCCTTTTCTCAAACGTTTCCAGCAAATCCCTCCGTGGATAGGAGAATTTAAAAACTGGGAAATCTGCCTTGCACTTTTTCAGGCAGGCAGCCCTCAGCAGGATGTGGCGCACAACGCGGAGGCTGCTGTCGGGGAGCGGGGAGTCGCTGTCCCGGCTCGCGGAGCTGCAGTTTCGGCCGCAGAACGCCTCGCTGTCCCGCAGCAGCCGGTGGAGCCGCAGGCTGAGCTCCAGGTACTTGACGCTCTCCGCCCAGCTCTGCGCTGCGTACTGCTCCAGCGCGTAGTTGTACGCGGACTCCAGCGGCATCATGTCCTTCTGGGGGAAACTTTTGAAGCTGTACTTCTCATACTGAGCCTCCACCAGGAAGGGCACAAGAAGGGCCAGGCACAAGTTTCTCGGGAGCATCATCCCCATTCCCCGGCAAGAGCGGGAGTCCTCTCCGGCTTTGAATGGATCCAGGAGACTTCCCTTTTTCGCCTCTTAACAAGGTTTGCTCATGTCTGCCTGCACGTAGCCAGTAAAATCCCTGTAGGAATAAGACACTAAAAACTTGAATCCTTGGGCAATATTTTCAAAATAAAAGCTTTTCAAACATTGTAAATCTTTGAAAAAAAAAGTTTAGTTTTTTGAATACCAACCTTGTGCTCTTTTTTGGATCTAAATGTTTTAAACAAGACACATTTTCAAGCAAAAGTTATGCATCATCTTTAATTCAAGAAAACTGATCATTTCTCGTTTAGAAATTCCAATTTCAACTCTTGGAAATTATTCTGAAGGTACAACTTCCTGCTACCCGTGTAAATGATGATAATTTTTTCTTGCTTGACAGCAAGCAAAAGTCTGGACCTCAAGGAGGAAAGGCTCTAAATACTCAGTTTTGTCACTCAGCAGGCGTCTAACAACCCCTGATTATTACAATATTAAACATCCTGTTGTATTTTTCAACAATGTAATTTTACGTGTTCCATTCGCAACCTATACAAATACTTATCGGCAGATTTATTTGAAAAGTTTTGAAAGTATTTGGCCATACAGCCCCTACTTAAAGTCTCAGTAAACTTGCAAGATTGAACATTATGAGTTTGAAAACCATTCTGCGTTTTAACAATGGGTACTTTTCAGTCTACACAAGAATACTCTTCTTTTGGAGAATAACATTGAATGCACACTTAGTTACCCAATGAAATAAATTTTGATAGACTTTCTAAAGACTACGGGTTTAATCCCACTGTTCTACTCGGGATTTGGCGTTTCCAGCATTAAAAACATGGGGACGGTCGGCATCGTAAGCCAGCCTTTACACGTTTGCAGAATTCCATTAGAAAGTAGGAGGATCTCCTCCTTCTCCCTCTGCGGTTCTTTGCAGCGCAGAAACTTAAGGGTGCGGTAAGTTAGACAAAAAGAGATGCAACAGAGCCGGAAATGACGACTCATTTCCATCTAAGTAAAAGCACAAGGTAAAAACTATTTTCAGTAGCCTTGCATGAGGTAAAATTGGTGTGATTTTTACAAAACTGTATTTCAAAGAAAGAAAAAAAGTTGATCTTTTTAATTGTGGCTCTTCAGTGTTGTGCTTTGCTGATTTGTGGAAACTGTGTAAGTTATTCACTTGCCATCCATTTTAACAACAACAAAAAAAAGCCACATAATATTTAGAAATCTTGGTTGCCAATGACAGACATGCTGGTTTGTATTTCAGACACTGAGGATCTAGTTTTTTATTTATTTTGGTGTGTTTGTTTTTACCGTCTTTTAGAACAAAAGGCAGAACATTGTCTAAAAAAAGAACTGAAAAAGAAATCCAGTAAGCAACAGTCATAATAATAATGCCTTGCTGTCGGGGGAGATTAGCTAAAGTGGGCTGAGGATAAAGAAATGTAAATCCTGATGTAAACTAAACTTATTATTGTTATTTTGAAAACCCTGACCGGAAGCTGATTTGCTTCTTCCCGCAACCTTTACATTCAAACTGCCCCAAACGTTCTGCGGCTCTTTCTCCTTACTCCACCCCGCTTTATGAGTCGCATCATCCCGCTATCGGCTCCAGGAGATCTGTGCTCTCCTCTGCTGTTGTTCCCCCCGAGGTTCCAAATGGATATAACGAAATGCTTCGGACTTCTGCTTTTTGTTTCCGTTGTGGACTGCAACCCCGGCCCGTTGGCGGACATTGCTGTGGATCGCTACGAATTACCGAAAGTTTGTGCCAGAGAAGTTCAAACGGAAGATTTTATCCGATATCACTTCAACGGGACCTTCTATGAGGACGGGAAAAGGTTTGACTCCAGGTGAACGTAAAGGGAACGTAATCACGTTTACTTTAAGGCGATAAATAGAGCCAGATTTAGATGTCTGTAAAAGAAAAATGCAACAACAAAAAAAAAAAAAAGTCAAAACATGCGAAGTTAATAACAGAGTTCAACTCTGGACGAGGTCTCAGAATGATCTTTGGCAGCTTGTAGACGTGTCAACTTTGCAATAATCACAACGAGAACCGTCCCGTTATCTACACAGAGTAGATTTGCATTCATTATTGCATATTTGAGTAGATTTTCTTTTCCATCGGTGATTATTCATTCTTAATTCACTTGTAACAGGAATTGCAAACGCATGGATTTAATTTGCGTAGGTCCAAAACTACACACGCAGGCATAAAATCGTACACGCCCCCTTTATTATTGGGGCTTGCACAAATATTGGGTCAGAGGGAAATGCGCAAAAGCTCAATGTTGCCTTTTTTTTTAATTATTCCAATCTCAGTTTTGATGCGTGACATAGATCATCTGTTGGAACGAACCCTTTCTTTTCAAATTTCTGTGATTTGATGCTAAACACTTTAATGATCCCACTCTGACTGTGGACAAATGGTACAATCTTTGTTGCTTCTCATAAAAAAAAGAAGCTATTTTCTCAGTCAATTCCAAAAGGTAACGTTAACTTATTTCATCCACTCCAAAACCAATTTTGATATGTGGTAGAAATAATTTTATCCAACACCCATAATTTGTTCCACATTTCAGCCACCAGATGTTGATTTGAAGTTGAAGAATTGAGAGTTAACTTTATGACTTATATCACATTGACTTTTGCAATGTAGCACTATTACTATCAGCAAAACAGCATGACACCACTACCACCTGTGTGTTTTGATCGTTCGCAGTGTTGTAGGGTTGAAAGCAAAACACAAACTTCTTCAAACATACTTCAGTCTATTTTTTGTCTCAGTACCACAAAACGTTCTCCAGAAGGCGTTGAGCATTAACAGTCCCCCCCCCCTGCCTCTGCAGCCATGAGCGAGGTAAAGCCTTCGTCAGTCAGGTGGGACTTGGCAAGCTCATCACAGGGATGGACCGAGGTCTGCAGGGCATGTGTGTCAACGAGCGCAGAAGGATCACCGTCCCGCCACACCTGGCGTACGGAAGTGTTGGCACAGGTGCGGCTCAGCACCACCACACGGGACAACTTTTGTTTATTGTTCTTGTTTTTCCATCGTCTGTATGTGGTTTATGCCAATGTGTGTTGGTGGGCCCACAGGTGGACTGATCCCACCCGACGCCACTCTGGTGTACGATATCCTCCTGCTGGACATATGGAACCCTGAGGACAAGGTCCAGATCCGCACGGTCAGCAAACCTGGGATCTGCAGGCGCACTACCGCAGTGTCAGATTTCATCCGTTACCACTACAACGGCACGCTGCTGACTGGTGAAGCGTTTGATTCCAGGCGAGTCAGACTTCACTGTCCTTTGGATGAAAATGTTTGATCCGTGTCTCAAAAAAAGTTCTAACTTTTTTTTTTTTTTTTTGCAGTCACTCAAGAAACACAACTTATGACACCTACTTGGGGCAGGGCGACATCATCGAAGGCATGGATGAGGGTCTTCAAGGCATGTGTGTTGGGGAGAGACGGATCGTCATTGTCCCACCATTCTTGGCGTATGGCGAGGCCGGCCATGGTAAAAGATTTAAAAAAATAAAAATGAAATCACAATTCTGGCCTAAAACTATTTGCTTTTGCCAACCATGTTTTTTTTTTGTTAACTTGATGTGCATAATATTTGAAGTAAGTTGTTACTGCAACCATTGTTCTCCTCCCTTAAGGTACCAAGATCCCCCCACAGGCGACACTTGTGTTTGAGGTGCTGTTGGTTGACGTGTTTAATCCTAAGGATGATGTGACTGCAGAGGTGAGAGAGATGCCTAAAAGCTGCACACGCAGGACAGTCACTGGGGATTACATCCGCTACCACTACAACGGCACCTTCCAGGACGGCACTTTCTTCGACTCAAGGTGAACTCCAGCAGTTCTTCTTAAAGTCAATAAAGTATCTTAACGCTAAGCCCCCCCCACTGTTCTTCCTCTAACAGCTACCAACGAAACAGAACCTACAACACATACATCGGAATGGGATATGTGATCCACGGCATGGATAAAGCTCTGCAGGGCCTGTGCATTGGAGAGAAAAGGAGAATTACAATTCCTCCTCACATGGCTTATGGAGAAAAAGGCGCTGGTGAGTTTGACGCCTGCATTTAGGAGCTTTTAAAACAAACTGAGAGGGCGTGATAAAACCATAAGTTCTGCCTTTTTCTTTTCCCTCCGCGGTCGCAGGAAACCTCATTCCTGGCTCCGCTGTGCTGATCTTTGACGTCCACGTTATTGACTTCCACAACCCCAAAGATTCGGTCGAGATCAGAGTCACCCACAAGCCTCAGGAATGTAACATGACCAGCGAAGCCGACGATTTAATTCACTATCGCTACAACTGCTCCTTGATGGACGGCACGCTTCTGTACTCCTCGTGAGCGACCCCTGCTGTTCACTCTGCAACACCACACCCTCCACGCTCGTGCATGTAAACATCGCTGGCTCCTCGTCTGACAGATTTCAGAGTTTTGGAGTAGACGTAACCGTTCATGCATCCGACAGGCGTATACGGCTGCATGTTTTACTGAGCTGGGATTTTTAAAAATCTTCTGTTAAAAGCTAAAGCGGATTATCTCTGGCTTTTCAGGGACCAGTTCGACTCGCCTTCTGTCACGACTCTAGGAGCCGGTAAGGTGATCATGGGCCTGGAGGAAGGTTTAAAAGGCATGTGTGTGGGCGAGAGGAGAGAGGTGGTGGTCCCTCCGCACTGGGGTCATGGAGAGGAAGGAGGTGAGTTTCTGGATATGCTTAGATAAAAATAAAAAAAATTCAATTTCACATTATATTCACATATATAATGTGAATTTTTTTTTTTTTTGTAGCTGTAGGAGTTCCAGGAAGTGCAGTGCTCCTTTTTGAACTGGAGCTGGTGCAGCTGCAGAAAGGCGTGCCAGAAGGCTTCATGTTTGTCTGGCTAGGAGAAATCCCCAACCCTCTCTTCAATGCTCTAGACCTCAATGGGGACAAAGAGGTCCCTCTACAGGAGGTAAGCAGGAAAGTTTGGTCAGTTTTTTTTTCTTTCTTTTTTTTTTTAGAATAATCTGACAACAAGCAGTAAGATGCTCTCCTCTTTTCCCTCCCACAGTTTTCAGAGTTCATCAAACTGCAAGTCAAAGAGGGCAAAGGTCGACTTCGGCCAGGCGTCGACATCGAAGGCGTTGTTAAAGATATGTTTGATAATCAGGACCAGAATAAAGATGGAAAAATTGTAGAAGATGAACTGAAAATTAGGGATGATAAGTCTGAACAAGTGAGGCGAGATGAGCTATGAGCAGCAGCGAAGGTGAGCGCGCGGGAACTGGAAATATCCGCTTCACAACGATCCGGCAAGAACTTTTCAAAAACATTAGAGGTGAATGAAGAAGTCATTGGAAACCATGTCACTTAACGTTACTCATGTGCAACTAAATGGTAAATTGTTTTATTTATATATGTATTTTTTTGATACGTTTAAAATTGAAACCTGTATTCACTTTTAAAAAGTCATAAAGTCCCATGAAAATCTGTGTTGAAGTTAATGGTTGAAAAGGTTTATTTATGTAAACTTCATGCTGTGCTTGAACTTTACATAAGTTCAAGCACAGCATGAATTTTCTTTTGTTTTGATAGAATAATTAAGAACTACTGGCCTATTGGATTATAACCATGTAAGCAAAAAATGAACTTTTGTAATAAAATGAAGTTCAGTTTCTTTCACATGTACTGCACATAGTGACGGGTTCTTTTCTTTTCAGAGAAACGAGTTTATTGAAATGAAAACATGTTTAATGTTCAGGAAAGTAAAAAAAAAAACATTTCTTAAAAGGTCCAAACAGAAAAGATTGCTCACAAAGACTGAATAAAACCAAAGAAAACCTTGTAGGAATCTTACACTGCAATTCAAAATGTATCACGAAACACAAACTGATGTTTTAGGATGAAATTAAATGTTGGGTGTCAGGTTGAAAGTTTATGGAGAGGTGACTTATGGCGCATAAAATGGTTACAAATCTTGTTGAACCAAATGTGGAAAATAAGGTGCCACATTTTTATTGTGCGTTTTATTTTTAAATATTAAATCTAACATTAAAACAATAAACTGAACAAAAAAAAAACACCAATAACCTCATACACATATATTTGGCTGCCACAAACAGATCCGGAGTGGTTCAAAACAACAGCGAGGTTTTCAACAGAATGTAGAACAACTTGAGGTCTGACACAGACTCACTCAGGTATTCTTAGTTTTTTTTATGTTTTTTTTTGTACAGTAAAATACAATCATATACAATGCCTTGCAAAAAGAATTAATACCTTTTGAACTTTTTAATGTTGTGGCTACAACATTACAAAATGTGAAGAAGTTCAAGTGGTGTCAATGCTTTTGCAAAGCACTGTGCTATTTATTCTCATTGAGTCTTTGACAAGAATCCCGGTAACACTGGGAGAGCAGGTCGCTGCTCAGCCGATGGTCCTGGTGTGTTTCACAGCCAGGGATGAAAAACAGTTCAGTTGTTACGCGTAAGAAGTTTTAGGACAGCATTAGGAATTTCCAAGGATTCATCTTTCACCAACACAATGTCATACGAGTCCAAATAGGACTGTTTGCTCTCCTCAACCTAAAAAGAAAGAAAAAGGCAAAAGGTCATGGCTGGAAACCCTTGGGATTAGCTGAAATATATCAGGTTTTTGCTTACCTTGTCATTCAGGAACCCAATCTTGAGGATGTGCTTCATATTCTGAACTCCATCAGCCATGTTCAGGTCCCCCAGAGAGTCTCCCATCAGCAGGACATTTGGTCTCGACCGCAGCTCCTCGAAATGGCCCGTGTTTAGCAGCGCACCTTCTCTTTTATTGTAGACGTGAATCAGCTCTCCCTTGAAAGCCCTCAATATCCCCTGGTTAATCAGAGACGTCTTAATATCATAGAAATCTGTATTTTTGGAATAAAATGATTTTTTTTTTTTTTAAAGTGCTGAACAACTCACAAATTCGTCAAAGTCCATGTAGTTGGAGATGACTTTGACGTTAGGGTGGAAGACGTTGGCTTGCCGTATCACCTCTTCCAGGATGTCTCCGATTCCAGCGGAGAAAATGAGCAGAGGGATGGCGTGCTGGTTCAGGCGGTCGAAGAACAGCTCGTAACCCTCCCTGTTGTAGCATCGCCACATTTTATTTCAACTTTCCCCTTATGTATCAACCACAACTTCCAAGTCTTTAGATATCCTTACCTCAGCATTGCATCAGACTCACGCACTGCCACAGCCAGCTCCTCTTTTTTAATTTTCTGCTCCACAAGAAGGTCATGAGCTTTGGTCCACCTATGGGAAAGTCTCACCTTTTCAAACACTATCCCCCCAAAAAAAAGCCTAGAAACTGGAGCATATCAGTGAGAAATACTCACCACTCCACCATTAAAGGCAGCTTCTCTTCAACTGAACGTGAGGTGTCAATCTCTATGGGATAATAAGTCTGCAGAAGATGATTCAGCTGTGGAGGACAGGACAGGATTCTGAGATCTAACTACAGAAATAGGTTAGGTAAGCACAGATACCCTTTATATACCAGGAATAATCCATGTTTAAAAACTTAAAACGTGATCCAAAAAACAGGAGCGAAATAAAAACAGTGTGGCAACAAAGACATTATCAACTATAATGAGATTTCTTTACAGATCAACCAGCGCAAAAAATATTTCAGAATAATCTGTCCTACCTTTTGGCGGCACTCTTCAGAGATGGCTTTGCTGTTGTCAAGAATATCTGCCAAAACAAACAATTCAACAACTTATGTTGGAAAATGTCTTTTTTCCATATGGTTGCAATTATTAAAATATTTTTTTTTATTTCTAAACTCTCATTGATGTGTCCTTCACAAGGGAGTCTTCTAGCAGCACATATTTTATTCAAGCAAAACTAAAGGATGATTTTTACAGTTTTATGCCGTTTGAAGAAAAATAAAATTAGAACAAATGCTTTAAAAGGGACTGATGTTAATGTTACCTTTAGAGAAACACTTAACAGTTCCATTAATTTATTATCAAACTTTATATATTTTAGTCAACAGCTAAAAAAAACCCCAACTAAATGCATAGCGACACTAACTGTGTACTTACTGTGACACGTAGGACATCGCTTCCCATTGTATTGGAATCTCGACAGGGTCATGTCAAAATCAGAGATCACCTGAAAATAACAAGAATATGACGTTTGATTTTCCACCTAGTGTTCCTGAAGGCTTTCCAGTATTTCTGAGGAGTTTCAGTGTAGATACCTGCAGCGTGTTGGGTCCAGCGTCTAACAGGGACTTCAGGATATCTTGTACCCTCTGAGGATCCTTCATCAACACGGATCCATTTGACAGCTCTGGAATCTGTTCAGACACGTTTGAAAATTGTAACAGCAATTCGTTAACAGCTATTACATACCACGATAAAAAACTAGTTTTTAAAACCGAAACCAAAGCAAACTGGACTAACACATGATTTTAAAAATGTATTAGTTGTATAGTCTTGTCATCGCCCATTACTAAAACGTGACTTATAAAGTCAAATTAGTATTTAAGTCGTTCTTTCTTTTTATGTGAGTTACAAAGTTATTAGCTTCACCATCGTGGTAGCTTAGCATAAAGTTAAATACAATTTAGCTACCCCAATGCAAATATTACTTGCGTGAAGTAAAGATTTACATGTTTTTAGGTTATTCTGAATGTTTACAGAGTAGCATTACCATTTTTAAAAACAAATTGTGCGTTGCGGCTTTTTCGGGCAAAGTCTGCAGAGCAAGAGAACTATGTGTACCGGCTAAAAGGACACTGCTGCATTCATACTACCGTGTGTGTCAGAATTTTTTTTACAAGCGTGTTTACTAATACACTGATTAGGTTAAAATCCCTATTTTATTACAATTAGGTCAATTTTTAAATAATTCTTATTTCTATGTACTCAATGTAATCTTAAATTTTGATATATTTTTGGAGTTTTCCCGTTACCGTTTTAAATACGAGCCAACGAGTGACCCGTGAAGGCAGCACTATTCTTACCTAACCGTCCATGTGCAACTGTCCCCCTGAAGCAAATCCACCCATTCCAGGTTCCCACCAGTCCCATACACAAATACATATCAATACATTTGAATATCACCGAAAATGTAAACGTTATATAGAATCATTACACATAGAGTAATATTTTTCTGTCAATCTTTATGATCGAGGCTTCTAGCAAATGAAAACAGCAAAAATAAATAAGTAAATAAATAAAAGCTGTCATAAATAAATAAATCGGTTTATCAAAAAGTAAATAATTCATTTAAAAAATATATATTTTAAATTATTAAAGTACTGATTAATTAAAAGTTATAGTAATAATAATAATATAATAATAATAATAATAATAATAATAATAATAATAATAATAATAATAATAACAGAAATGTCAGTTTGCTGAAAATCATCTCCATGTACTGTGCAAAATATGCACACCATACTCATTTTTGCACTTTATTTTTTTAACTGCATGTTCATGAGAACCAGTTCTCATGAACAAACATGGTCTAATTACTGCATCAGTGTGTTGTCGAAAGGAGGCAATCAGCTTGTAAGCTTAGTGAGTTAAGAAAGTCTGTATGGTAACTTTTAAAGCACAGAGTTCAACTACAGTTCCCACCAAAATAATCTCACCATAACTCTTTAACTTTACAATCTTCTCAACTCTTCGTGTGGGCCTTTCACTACGAAACCTTTTTTGTACAGTGAACAACTTACTCTGTTGTCAGACTCAATGATTTTCTTCTGGTCAACTCTAAAAGTCAGCAGAATAACATTTCTGCTATTTATTTTTTTAGTTAGTTTATGTCATAATCAGAGATGGTGAATATTAGTTTTTTGTTTTTTAAATAAGTTTGAAATATATCACTATGTATGCAATAAAGCACTTCAATAACCATCTAATTTATTCAGATGAACCTGTAAATTGATTGGTACAGCTTAATACAGAAAAGTAATCGAACACTCATGCAAACTTATTTACTATTTGAGTGAAAGGCCTGAATGCTACTTATTCTTTATTCAATTGGCAACCTACTGCTGGCACCAAAACTATGCTGCGTCTAAAGCCAGTTAAAGAGTATGAGTAGGCATTGAACAGAGTCAAGAGTCAAAGTAACAATACACATATTTATCTTACAAAAACAGCTTTAATTGCAAGTGATGCCATTAGTACTTCTTACATCGAAATATAAGGACACAATGTCAGACTATCACATGCAAAGCAAATACATAGCTTATTTCAGTTAAGATCTGCAGTGCTATTTATATTGGTCATAAAGTGGAAATGAATATCATTTCTACGCTCTTTAACCTTGGTACTGCACAGCTCCTGAATGTCAGTCACAACAAATTCATAGCAATCCCTTCTTTGTCTTTAGGTTTGATTCCTTTTCATTACATCTTTACGTCTCTTTGGTGGGCAACAGGAGACAGCTCCAATGTACACCCAAGTCAAAATGGAGTTAACAGAAATAAATTTTTTTATGAGATATTTAATGTTTGAAACAATTCCATCCATACTGATGGCAACATCTTTGCTTAGAGTTCAAAACTTGCTTGCTGGAATCCGGTTTTAAAAAATGGTATTTCCAAAATACAATCACCTTGTCTGATATGACAAAACTGAAAAAACTGCTAAATCAAGGTGCAGCAACAACTTTAAGACTTTACAACTAATAAGAGATTGAAAAAGTGCAGTTCTACGAGACAACCTTAACCATTCTTAGCAAAACAATAACCGAACCCTGTGCAGACACAATCCAGACATACATACGAATAAAATTTTTTTACATTTTCTGTTTGAATTAAGAGGATAAGTGGAACATTTTTAAAAGTGCAAAAGAAAGGAATGATTGAGCCATTGATTTTGGTGCTTAATAAAGAGGCAGGAAAAAAAGAAATGTACTGCATAAATAAGTGAAATGTTGTTGCAACTTACACATTACTAGAGCCTGGACGTCATACTGCCCCTCCGAGAACTGTTAAAGCATTACATGTACATAAATGACCGAAATACACTACAATTGTTGAGGACAAAGGGAGAGCATTCTAGAAGCTTTTGTGATGAAAAGTCTTTCTGGACTATCCAGAAAGAAAAGACCAGGTAACCTATCTGTTATATTCACAGTCAATGTTGAATGTTTGAAGTAACAAGCAAAGTCCTTTTTTAGTAAGTTCTACTTTTCATGAAGGGATTGTCACAGTGTTAGGAAGGAAGGAATGATGGGACTCTTAAGAAAGTAGGAATGCAATACTAATGTTATTACTGATGTCACATATTCCTGCCAGTAGAGGCTTATACAATAAAGGAATGTCAAGTATCAATTTAGACATATACAGCTTTATACTATACAAATAGATAAACAGCATCTTTATCAACATTAATTACTAAAGCATACTTAGTTTTTTTGGCTGCTGAAAAACACTCTTATAAACATGTGTACATCTGCAACATACCGCCTGAATGACCTGCATACATATTTCATGGCTTTAAGTCAGCGATTAATACAACAACATGGGAGCTAATGCCACGCAGCTTAGATGAGCGACAACCAACGAGAACAACACATCATTCACAGCAGCGGGTTACGTATGAGTGGTGGAAATCTTCAGACGCCGCCGGCCCAGTTCAGCACTCTATCTGTGACTGGAGCTGTCGACGCAGGGTTAGGGTGCGCCTGTGGAGCTGCTGCATCTGCTGCATACGATCTCGCTGGCGAGCCAGGTTCTGGGGCATGGGATACCGCTGGCAGCCGTACAGGAAGCGGTACGGGATTCTGACGTGGCAGGCGGTCGCCCGACAGCGGGGCTGCGGCATGGGCGGCAGCAGCATCCAACGCTTCCTCTCCGCACAGTAGCGGTAGGCCTCTTTGCGATACTGCTTGTCAACGTCGTCGCTGTTCTTCCAGCCTCCAATGATGAAGACGTCCTCATCAAAATGGCAGATGGCGGCACCCTCTATGCTGGTCACTTCTGGCGGCAGGCTCTCCAGGATCTCATCAGAGATGCGGGCACTAATCTTCTGCCTGGCGACTTCGTCCCGCACTGCGTAACTCTTAGGGCAGCAGGAAGCTGTGTGGTAGAAGTTAGTCGAAGCCACAGCCATCTGGAAGATGCAATAGTTGTCAATGAGTGGCAAGGAGTCGACATCCTGCCATTGGCGGCTTTCGGTGTCATATCGGGTGGTCACCGTCTTCAGTCCATCATCATTATCTGTGTCCACAGGTGTGCGTGCCGTCACATACACATAGCGATCCTCCACGCTAACCGCTTTCACATCTCGCAGAATTTTAGGAGCCGATTCCAGATTGTGCCACTTGTCCTGCTCAGGCTCATACACACTCACATCCTTGAAGCCCGGACTGAAGTTTCCGTGCCCACCAATGCTGTACAAGATATCCTTGATGCACGTTAGCCCAAAAGAGTGCTTGCGCGTGGTTAAGTTGCTGACCTGCTCCCAAGTGTTGCGATTGGGATTGTAACGTTCCACTGTCTTTGCAAATCCTGGCTCCATCGATCCAGCTACATAGACATGGGACTCTGTGGTGGCGATGGCGTGGCCATCCAAGTGGTTGTGGATGTGAGGGAGGTTCACCCATCGATCCTCATAGATGAAGTACCCCACACACTCACTCAGATAGTCCCCGCCCTCTGACACCCCACCCACCACCATGATAACGTCCATGTTCTGGCCGAACCGAGGTTGAAACGAGGCCATGTGCGAAGACCAGAACTCCATATCTGCTGACTTGAGGTTCTCAAAGCGAATTGCGTGGCCCTCTACAGCCTCTGACACCAGTCGCATGCAGGCTTCATTGGAGGCCACGAGTCGTTCATTTTTCACCACCCTGGCCAAGTAGGTGGGTTTTATCTGGGGAAGCCTTAGGAGACGAAACAGCTCCTCGAAGTAGCGACTTCGCTCTTCTGGGTTCTTCTGCACCCACTTCACCACGGCCTCAAACAGCACCTCCTCTGAATCCACAGTGATCTCCGCATCCGACAGCCAGTCACGGACCAGGTGAAAGGGCAGCGTGTAAAACTCCTCATCCTGGATAACCTTGTGGAAATTGCGGCGAATCATGTCTGCGGCTCGCAAAGCCAGCTGGTCCAAGGTATACATGTGAGCTAGACTGTGCACTGCCACACAGTTGGTCAAACTCAGCTTCTTCTTGAGGAACTCACCACAGAAATCTTTGAGCTGCAGCAGCAAGAACCTTCAAATAAAGTAGCAGAGAAAAAACACAATGAAAAACATCAGAGGGAATTGAGGGGTTTCAAGAAAAAGAGCTTGCAACTATCATACAACCAAAAGTGCAATGTTAGGACATGTAGCATATTTAATTGGGATTTTATAGGCAAGACTAGCAATGCAAATAGCATATTATGTTGAGTTGAAAGGAAAGTGCACAGGTGTTTCAAATTTATCTTGCAAATAAGAGTCTGATATCCCTAAATACAATTTTGTACAATCAATAGCCATCAGAAGTCGCCCAATTGTTAAATACAGTTCACCTGTGTCTAATGTAACATCTGTATACTATAAATATAGCTGTTCTGCAAAGGTCTCAAAGGATTGTTGGAGAACTATGATGAACAAAGAGCATCATGAAGACCAAGAAACAGCAGTCAAGGCAGAGATGAAGATGCTGAGTTTAAAGTTGAATTCAGTGAAAACTTCAGTTCATTATTTCAAAATAGAGAGAGTAAGTCACTATTACAAATCTACAACATGGCTATCTATCTAAACTGACAGACTACACAAGCAGAGTTTTAATTAGAAAAGCAGCCAAGAGCCCCATGGTAACTCTTGAGCAACATTCATGCATTGTGCTGATATTTATGGAATGCCACTGGAAAAAAAAGTCAAAAGTAGTTACAGTTTGCCACAAGCCATGTATCAAACAAAGCATGTGTTAGAAGGTTGCCTTGGACAGTTAGAACCAAATATAATCTTGTTGCAAAAAACAGGGATTGCGCGCATCACCATTAAAACATCACCCCTACAGTAAGGCAGTATCAATAAACAGCTATACTCCACCTCACCTGACCAGATAATTAAACTACCACACAATCAGCGCTATAAAGGAATGGATTAGTGTGTTGGTATGGTCAAGTCAATGTACAGAGCTGAAGCCAAATGAATCCAAATGAAAATTGATGTTTATAGATGTTCTTCATCCCATCTGATTTTTTTGCCAGTGCCATTGGAGGCAGCATTGTATTCTCTGGAAGTGCTTAGCTGATTAAGACATGCCTCAAAGGAATTGCTGCAAAGATGGTTTTACAAAGCATTGCCTCGGGTGTATACCAATTAAAAAACCCATCTGTCGTTGTATTTCCACTTTACAACTATGCATTGCTTTGTTTGTCTATCACATAAAATCCCAAATAAAAACACATAAAAGTGACAAAATATGAACAAATCTCGGGAGGCTTAGATCCGTTTACGGGTGCTATGTGCATTTCATAAAATTACAAACAGATTGATACCTGTCTGCCAGCTCCAGGACCTCATGTACATTGCAGGTGCTGACGCGTATTTCTCCGGTGTACATGTACTGGATGACACTCTCCACTGTCTCCGGGTCTGGCCCCAGCTCTGAGCTCCACTCCTTCATCTCCACCCGTCCGGAGAGAGACTCGGAGAACTGCCCGCCCAGCAGCGGAGTGAAATAGTCGGTGGCAGCAGCCAGTACAGACCTGTGGGCCGAAAACTCGCAGCTCTGGACGCTCCCGGTAGCCGCCCCGCTGCTGAAGGCCAACGTCACGTCGCAAAACAAGCCCTGCTTTCTCTGCTCGTTCTGCCGCCGAGAGAGCTCCGAGCAATGGGAGGTGGATGTGAAGTCCTCGGCCTCTTCCGCGTCACCGTCTCCGGCTAGTGCACTGGGAGTGCTGCTGCTGGTTCCGCCACCGCCGCCGCTGCCACTCCTGGCGGAGTCCTCCGGGTTGGGAGCCGCCGCTGCCATTCTGCTACCAGCTCTGGAGGTGAGCAGAGGTGGTAGATGGAGTAAACTAGAGAGGGAAACAAGGCGACATACGCAGCCGCACATACATGGAGTCCAGGCGGGGTCAGACAGTGAAACGTAGTCGTTGCGTCATTTCCGTAATTCGAAAGGGGATCCTCAGTCTAAAGAAAAACAAATCCTTCTGTGTTTTTGTAATTATTCTATCATTTTACTACACCAAAACAGATGATAAAAAAATATGGTTTATCTTTTATGCGATGTTAGACCAACTAAGTTTTACCAAGAGTTATGGATGTAATCCAATGTATAATTTTGCACACAAAAAAAGTACGATGAACTTTAAAAGCTTTAATATACTCCTATTGATAAAAATTACTCTAACATAGAATTTATTTATAATAAAAAAAAACCTAAAGGCTTGAGTGGCCATTATATCATTTAATGGCTGTAGTTCATATATATTCCAGATACCCCAGTTGAAATGTAGAGTTGTCATTCAGATTTCTATTTTTTAAATTTACACTCAACATTTTACATATTTCATGTTGTTCTTACAGGAGAAATAACTTTTAGTAATTCTCACGTGTAAAGACTACATGCATCTACATACAGGAGCAAACTAAAAAAGCTATAACTGAATGAGTTCATTCAGACATTCATTAAAATTCTCAGGCAAATAAATACAAAAGCACAAAAGTGGCATAAATAGAAATAAATAAGTATTGCAAGTAATTGAAACTGTTCAATGGTGCCAGTGAAGAGGCCAGTACATTTATGTTGCCCACTCTTAATTGTGCAATTTCTGGCAATTATTTTTTGTATAGAATCCATATTTTTATATGTGACTCAGTTAAGAAAAAAGAAGGCACACACCCTTTGAAATTCAGGCTTTTTTGTATTTTTTACAAATCTAGGATTTGTAGGGTACATTTTATTTTTGAAATGCTTTTGTGCTGTAGCTATATATTTGATAAATAATGACATGGTGGAATCTGTGGGCTAAGCAAACAAGGAGTTAACATATACTGTACATTTCTTCTTCTTTTATCAGGACTACATAAGGACTGATAAAATAATGGTATTTGGTTCTGCTTTACAAAACCAGGGAGAAAGTTTTCCCATTTCAGACTCTTTGAACATTCTGACATTGGAGGCAAAAGATAATGGAAATTACAAAGTATGATTACATCATGTTCACTTTATTTCTTTTATCTCACAAGTGCAATTGTGAACATACAGCATGTAAGCACAAATAAGCACAATTAGTCCACACTGAGAAGGTTAAAAATAGACACAAAAGCACAAGGTAGATGAAACATTCTGTCTCACACTTAAGAAACTAACAAGCATGATTTGATCATTTAATATACTGTGTATGACAGTTACAGATGAAGAATGTGAAATGATGTTTAAAACCAGCATTTAAAAGGTAAAATAAGACATGGAGCCTCAAATAATAAACATGTAACATCTCAGTTTGGCACACAAAAGCAAACCACTGCTTTAGGAACATTACATCGACACGGATATGAAGGACTTCAGCTTTGATCTGTATTATTGCACTGAACTTTGCCATTTCCAAATGGCACAATAACAATAGTAGGTGTTACACAAGAATAGGACATACAGACTTTGTAAACATGTTAATGTAATATTTATGGATAAATTACAGCACTTCACTCGTCGTGACTGGTAGTTGTGGTCAGCGGCTAAATATTCACATGTATATCTGAACCTATTGCATCTCTGCAGCACATTGACAGACCTTCAAGCATCACATTTAGGCAGGTTTTAGCAGTACTCACAAAACTGCTGCAATGACTGGCTTTTACAACTATAAATATACCCTGAAGCATCTTCTCGGTTTCTCACATTGACGGCTATAATATTTGTAACATGTACCTTTAGTTTACTGCCACTAGTTTCTGAAGTGGCAGATCACAGTGTGGATCTAATGGATGAGGTGTGGTTTCGCCTCTTTGATTACATAGACATGTGCTCCGGCAGCACATAGGAGATATCATCCCAGGGGTGGCGATACAGACCCTGCTTCAGCCTCTTCTGGTCCAGGTAATGACCTGTAGGAAAGATGAAAACAGTGGAGTTGTTTGTTTTCTGCTGCTTAAGTCTCCATTCTACCACAATGCTTCCACCACTTGTACCAGGCACATTTTTCATTATAACTGCAGCCTTAAAACTTTAACTTGATCTCTGAATGCAAATGACCTAAGTGTGGTGGGCTTTTTTTTATGTGCATTGTTCATTTCAACTTCTTGTTGGAGTTCTGTGAACATTATGCAACCTTGGAATGAGGCCCATGTAGCCAGCCCAGATTTTCTGATACACAATCCTTGCTAGTGAGCCACACCTCAACGATAAGTTACCGCTGCTCTTACCAGGCTTTGTCATGGCACACTTTAGTCTCAAATATGAACGATCAGAATTCCCCCATGGGTTTGCATGCCTAAATAATCAGGAGAATCTTACGTAGTTTTACACATACACACACATGTGTTTTTGATGCACCCCAGAAACACCTCTCCAAGACCACGAAAGGCCTTGGATGCATGGTTTTGGATGATCTTTTAACATTATTGTAAACGGTTAGTTTGATATGAAGGGGGAGAAATGTTTGCTGTTGTGAAGATCTGACCAAAGCAACAGAAACCACTCACCAATAAATCCCATGCTGCGTCCCAGGACAAAGATGCCATTAAGAGCACCGATTTCAACAAACTCATCTGCCTCATCTCTGTAGGATATGTCAGGAAAATGGTTACTTTATATTATGCAATATGTAATGTAATATGCAATATTGTGTATTTCTTTTCTGACCTTGTAAATCCTCCACAGGTTCTGAGCAAGTCCACAAAGGCCACACCAATGAAGCCGTCCACATTCAAGATCAGGTTGGGCTTCTAGGTAACACAGGCACAGCGAAGGTTCATGTAGTGAAAAAGATGAGTGTTGCCAATGCAGGAAAGCAAACACTTTAAATCCTTACTTTAGAAGTGGTGATCTTCTCTACTTCTAAAGCATAGTCCAGAAGTTGTGAGGAAGGAAAGTTCTGCTTCACAAAGTCCTTTAAGATCTGGACTCTCATGTCAGGATTATTTATCTGAAGAAGCAGAGAAAAAATATTCAGTTGAAAACTGGAAAATTATCCGAAGACTTCATCTTATTTTAGAACTCTAACTTTGTCTACCTTTGAGCCATAAATACAACTCACCGACTTAACTCTGTGTCCGATGCCCATGATCAGCTTTCCATCCTTCTTCATCTTGTTGACAAACTCCATAGGCAACATGCCGCTATCAAAAGCATGGCTGAACTGCTTTGCAGCAGCATCCAGAGCTCCTCCAAATCTGTCTCCCTTGAAGAAACAACAAAGGAAAGTCAAGGTTTTATTGTGCCTTTTGGTAGATCTGGGCAGATATGTAATATTAAAAAAAACAAAAACAAAAAAAAACATCAAAATGTCTCACAATGGTGAGGAGGCCAGAAGTGAGACTGGAGATTAAGTCTTTGCCAGCCCGGGCACAGACAATAGTGTTGTGTGCACCCGAAACAGCAGGGCCATGATCTGCAGTTACCATCAGGCACATCTCAATAAACTGGCAGGCGTACTTCGGGAGCCTGCGCAGGAAGAGGTGAAATTATAAAAATAAATCTGTATGTAGGCCTGTAAACCCCCAGGCGGACGTTTTTCTAAGCACTGGTGGATAGGTCTGACCTCCGCTGGAACCACAGAAGCCCCAGAGTTCCTCCTAGGCCAATTTCAGACTTGAAGACCTCAGTGATGGGCATGCCAGCATAGAGGAGCTCCTGGCCTCTCTCGTCACAAATGCTGGTCATGAAGGAAGCTGGTTTACGTATTAGGCCCAGCTCCTGCACAACAGCCAGAAAAACACAGGTAGTACCATCAGTCATGTACTAATTTACTGTGTTTCCAAAAAGAATTGAAAACATAGTTCATGCCGCCTTACTCACTCGTGCCCAGGAGTAATCCATTGGTACAGTGGGAGGAGGCACCTCTTCAGCTGGCTGGATTACTCCTTTGGAAACAAGACCATCATACACAGATCTGTACAAAGAATAACATAAAACAATCAAATAAAGAGTATACTAGTTTACCAGTAGGAGCACCGTGCATCCGGGAATTAAACAGGGTGTTTCAGTTTTTCTATATTTTGCTATGCTACATTTTGTAACAGAATAAATGCATTTTCCCCTTAAAACTAATAGGGCTGTGACATAAAAAAAAACAAATATGTGGAAAGTGGAGCACTGCAAATATTTTCTGGATGTGCAGTATGTCCCATAGCTGTGCACTCACTTGATGATCTGTCCCAGCTCATCAAAGCTCTTGGGAACGTACGCTCCAGCCTCTTTCAGAGCCTTGTTCTTGGCTACAGCTGTTTCAGAGGCCTGGTTGGCACAGGCTCCTGCATGGCCAAACTGTACCTGATGTATAAAAAAGTGCCAGAAAACAAAGTTAAAGATACCTTTAATTTTATTTCTTATTTGACTGAAATGAATTGGAGCCTGAAGTCAACCTTTTACCTCTGAGGAGAACATGGTGGCACAGGTACCAATGCACCAGCTCACTACTGGCTTGGTAATTCTGCCCTGTTTAATAGCCTGGCCAATCTTGTATTCTTCTGTCCCGCCAATCTAAAAGAAAGTAGATACAAAGCTAGGTCTGGGTTGGTTACAAGTATTAAGGCATACCAAGGGTTAAAAGAGCTACACATTTAAAACTGATTTGAAAAAAAAGCCAGTTTTCTCTGACTTTATGTAGCATGAAGCAACACAATATTACCTCTCCCCACCCCCTTGCTGCACACAGCTTGTCAGCTGGCTGCTAGAACACTGTTCCCTCAGTTCCCAGCAAAGAGGGAAGCTGTTTCTCACCTCTCCAAGTACGACAATCATTTTCACTCCCGGAGTGTCTTGGTAGCGCAGAACGTGGTCAGTAAACACGGAGCCTGGATATCTGTGGGAAAGTCCAGCAGAAGCTTAAACATTTCATATATACTGACTGGCCACTTTATTAGGTATACCTGTTCAACTGATTGATAACACAGTTATCAAATTACATGGCAGCAACATCTACATGTGGTGAAGACAGATTGTTGAACTTCAAACCTAACAGCAGAATGTGGAAGAAAGGGGATTTAAGTAACCTTAAATATGGCCTAAGTTGTTAGTGCAAGAGTATTTCAGAAAATGTTTAATCTACCGGGATTTTATTACACAACTATCTGTCAGTTTTACAAAAAAAAGTGGACCAGAAAATGACACAATATCTAAAGAGCAGCAGTGATGTTGGGAAGAATCTCTTGTTGAAAGCAGCAGTACCTTAAGTAACTACTTCTTACAACTTAGGCATGCAGAAAACTAACTCTAAATGCAGAATACATAAAAACTTGATGCAGATGGACTACAGCTGCAGAGAACCACACCAGGTCCTTCACCTTTCAGCTAAGAAAGGGACACTGAGGCTACAGTTTACACAGGCTCACTAAAGTCAGACGATAACAGATGAGAAACTTTTGCCTGATCTGATGACTCTCAATTACAACTGCAATGTTTAATGGTTCGGGCAAGTTGTAGTGTCATTGATATTTTCTTGGGAAACTTTGGGTCTTTTAGTATGAATGGAACGTCTTTTAAACACCACAGCCTATCAGTATATTGACAGTGTACCTATGGTGCTCACTTCCGACAGGAGAATGCACCATGTCACAAAACTCAAATCAACTCAAAGTGGTTTCTTGAATTGGACAGTGACTGTTTTCCAATGCCACCAAGAATTAAGACACAAAGGCAAAGAAAGGTCCAATCCAATAAAGTGGCTGGTGACAGTACATCAAAAGTTACACACCTGTCCCCTCCGATGGCCACACCCTCAAAAACACCATCGGTAGTGCGGGAGATTATGTTGTTGAGTTCATTGGACATGCCGCCTGAGCGGGACACGTAGGCCACGCTGCCCGGACGGTACAGCTTGGAGGCGAGGATATTGTCCAGCATGCCTCCAGTGTTACCAATCTTGAAGCAACCAGGCTTTATCCCTCCAACCTGAAACAGAAAGATGACCTGTAGTTTCCTTTCATTGATATATTCTAAGTTATCCAAGAGTGAAAGACTAACTGTAGCAGGGCCAATGAGGGTGACACCCTTCTCATCTGCAGCTTTAATGATCTTTCTTGTGTGTGCTTCGGGGATTCCCTCAGCAATAATGGCAATGGTTCGAATCTGAGAATTAAAGAGAAGAGCTTTGCTCAGCCGCTTTAAATGAGACAACTCTCTTATCCTGCTGCAGGAGACGTATTTACCTGAGGGTACTGCATGGTCTCCAAGGTGCTTTCAAAGGCTGAGCGCAAAGAAGCAAAACTGATGAGCACGTCCACGTCGGGGTGCTTCCTCATGGCATCGCTCATGTTTTTATACACTGGGATGAGGATCTCTTTATGGCCCCAATAAAATTTCTGTTTGTGGTCGCCACTGGAGGGCGTCCAAGAGCAAAAATATTCATGACACACCCAGTTACAGAAGGTTCTTCAAGAATTAAATGTGCAAGAAGGAGTATCCTTACGTGAAAGGGTAGATCAGGGCAGAAACAGATGGCTCTTCTCTGGAACAGACATAGTCAAAGTCCAGCATGCCCTGCACTGCTCTAGTCTGCATACCCCACACCAGAGCTTTGGTGTGTTTGGTGAAGAGGGTAGAGGCCTTAGCTGAAAGGACAGAAATCACTCAGAGATAGAAACTGGCCACTTAAAATGTTGTAAATAAATTTTTATAAGGAAACTGTTTGTTTTTAAAAAAATAAACTTTCCTGTAATTAAATTTTCAGAATGAGCATTATTGTTTCAATGTTTGTATTGTAGTTTTCTCTTGCTGTCACAAGAGGGAGCCCCAACACTTTAGCTTAAGAGTGGTGGTACTTTGTGATGAGATGTTATAGCTGAAAAATTTAGGATGCAAATGTTTTTTAGTGTGCAATGGGGTGCAAGTATACTCACTAACAGAAGCTCCAGTTTTCACCTTCTTAGCTGGTGAGCCCTCAATTTTAGCTTTGTTTTCTGAAGGGTCTTTTCTTCTGGATGTTGGAGTCTGCAAACAACAAAATGGGGAGTGGAAGCTCTTGTCCTTTATTCACTGCAAACGTAATAATGGGGCAGAGATACATCAGGCCTTCAGGTTATTCGATAAAACACCACCTACACTGAACATCCATTCCAAGCTCTGCTATTCTTCACATGTCTGCCATCGGCTTTCTAAAGGATGACTTGCAAATTTCAGAGCAACCTTTGAGTTCAATTTAGTTTAGGCCTAAATCATCCTTAGAAACAACTTTTTAAAATATTTTTACTCTTTCAAGTGCATATTTCATGATTTTTTTTTTCAATGTACATTTCAGGCAAACTAAGCACTGTACACACACACACACACACACACGCACACACACACACACACACACACACACACACACATGTAGACACTTGCACACTCATTTTGCTAGAATCCGTCACCGTGCACATTTTTAATGGAAGCCTCAGGGGGAAAACTGCACGGCTCTGCTGACTAGAGTAAGAGCGGTGCACAATCCTCTGCACTATACTTACACAACAGAGCTACTGGGCTTCAGGTAATCTGATTCACTAAAAGTACAAGACAGCAGGAGCTAAAACAGAGGCTGCTGTGCCAGTCCTCCTTTCACCAAACTATACATCACAACTGGAAGAGCTGATTATTTAAACACTGCACACTGTGGGCCAACATGGCTGAGTGCATGTCGTACCGATGTGCTGCTGCTGGAGTTGAGGAGAAAGTTGGCAGTGTGGGCAGCAACGGGAGGCTGATTGGGAATTGGCCGGTGACCCAGAGCCATGCCAACAATGGCAGTCATGTGTGTTTCTGTGCCAAAGACATGAATCGGGATTCCGGTGGTTTTTCCTGTGTGGGAATTAGCATCAAAAGACAATCAGCTGGTGTTTGCAGAAAGTTTTTGTTAAAAAAAACAACAACAAAAAAACCATAAACAGCAGAGAAAAAAAAACATACCAACTTCTCCCATCACTCTGAGGCCCTCTTGATAGTTGGGGCCGCCGCGGCGGACAAATATAGTGACTTCATGCTCCTTAAGTGGCCCCTGATAGTCTCTAATAGCTCGAACAATTCCCTGAATAAGACATATATACTTGCGGTGACTAATTTGAGACAGGCAGGTAATAAAAACTTACATACAGAAGAACATGTTTCTTATTGCACAACAAATCTATGGAGGTGCAAAACAATCAAAATTCACGGAATAAATGAATAAACAAATAAACTGTCAAATAAATACTGAAATGAGTCAATAATTAAAATTAAAATCATTAAAAAGTTTAATAAATATGCAAAAGCTATTATATATTAATGATATATAATAACACATTCTGCATTATTTTCAGTTGTGCATCACGATGACACTAGATTTTTAGACTAAGGTAACTAAATATTGAAGGAAATAAGATTTTAACATAAAATTCTTTTTTAATCAATTTGATTGAAATACAATTACTGAGTTAAATTTTATGGTTGACATGTTTAAAAACAATCTTTAAACAAAATTATCTCCCTACCATTGAATTTTAATATTAGTATTTAATTTATGTACATTTATTCATCTGGTAAATTTATTGGATCACTTCCAAAAGTAAATGCAAATAAAGTGGCTATATTAAGTTGACCACAGTCATTTCATTATTCATGAATCACCATGACTTCTTGTTTCTTTGGGTGCATATTCTATGTGACACATGGACCTATTTCCACTCTTCAGAAAGGGAAAGACAGGAGAACAACCCATTAAAGGGGCTCAGCAATACTGTACCTTAAATGTTGCTGCTACATTTGTGAAGTTTGCAATGCTTCCACCGATAATCAAAACCTTTCCTGGAATTTAATAAATATATTTAGACCACAATAAAGAGGAATGTTACAATTCATGTATTATAGAGGAACCTGACATTCCCTTACCATCGGGATGCTTCTCTCTCGTCATCAGAGACAGGATGGTCTTTGCGTAGTCGTAGGTCTGCTGTTCGCTTGGCGCTCCTGAATACTCGCCATAATTGGCCAGCTCGTCGACTCCACCCAGGTCACAAATTGTATCACTGGGAGTTTGTTTTTTTTACCACAAAAAACAAAAGCGACTTTTCTTAGCTCAATTTAAGAAAATAATATGTGCATTGAAACAGTTTCCGTCTGTTTGGATCCCACACTGCACTGTAAACACATAAGACAGTGCACTCAGGGAGTAATTAGTTGCGGCTGATATGTCAGCATGTTACGCTTTAGATCCTCCTCAGCAGACGGAAAACCAACGATTCCGCCTGAGTCTTTCTAAAACAGCAACATTTAGAAATCTCATTTAGCAGACAGCTGAATGGGCAGTCTGAGTGGCTGAACCATGAGCTGCCATGCTGTCCTTAATCTTTTATATGAGTATGTGTAATTTAATTCACTGAGGACAGAGTTTGGGAGCAATAAAACCAACCAGGAGAAACGTTAAATGATTTATGAAAAGCATGTAGATTCTGCAGTCTTATCTTTTCAGGGATTTTAAATGATGTTGTGTGTAGGTACCTGTACACGACTGAGGCGCCTCCTCCAGCCACCATGGTCCAGATTCTGCCTCGGGGATTCAACAGAGTCAGTTTGAGACTGGCACCGCTCTTTGCATCGAGATCAGCGATGTAGGCTTCCTGAAACGCACAAAGAAATTAGCAATACCTAAAGTTATTTCTACTTGAAGCAGGTAGTTAGATTTATCTCTAGTTAGGTAGTGGCCGACACACACAAGCACTGATGACAGTCGATGCGGTGCACATCTCCAGTTGTTTGTGACAGTCTGGGTCACAGCTGGTGCTTCTGGGTAAAAAAAAAAACTAGCTCCTAATCAAAGACACCCACTGAGCCTGGTTTCTGCTCTCACCTCACAGCAGCCCAATTAGTCCAGACCTTCTGCTTCACAGACAAGACGTGCCTTCAACATGCATCAGCCAAATAAAAGAAAAAAACACCACTACATTAACCATATTTACTACGTTTGTTAGGAAAACTGAATTGAAAAACATAATAAGGTATGAAACCACCAAAACTGCATCGGTACAACTTGGTGAGAGGGAGACAAAAACATCAACTTTTGACCCTTCACCAAAACAAAACATCTATGAGAAACTTCCTCCCAGTTGGTATGGATGTCTGGAAATATATAAGCAAATATAATTACATTAGATTAATTAGATTGAGTAGAATTACTTCGAATCATCAAAGCAGGTACAAAACGTACCCAAGGGAATAAAAATTGACAAATGGTCAAAATAGCAAACAGTTCAGTTTTGTGCACAAAATAATCGGGTAAGAAATGACCAAAATAGGAAGGAAGCAAAACGATCAGTATGCGGTAAACAAACAAATAAACATTTTGAGTAACAAACATCAGGAGAAAAGCTGAGTTATAAGCAATGGAAAAATTTCACCTCAGCTGTAGCTCGTTGCTTTCATTAGAGATAAATGGATCAGAATAGCTATAACTTTATTAAAGGTTACTGACAGATGGCCTACTCAACATTTTGAGTAAATCTAATTTGAAATGACGAGACGTGGAACTGTGACGCTGTTCAGACTACTGATGTCGTCGTCGCGCCTCCCGCTCGACATCCTCTACTGATGTTGCCCCTCCTCACCTCGGGGTAGGCCTCCCTGCCGAAGGGGGGCGGGAACTCCACGTCACCCCACTTGGATTTGCAAATGTAGTCAGCAGTTGCGTCAATCTTCGCCGCCATGTCCAGCACATACACTCCATCTTTTGTCACCACTGTCACGAGAAAGAAACACCATGTTCTATGATTTGACCATTTACAGCTGTGGAGACTGTCTGAGTCGACAGAAGGAGCCTTCCTGTTGCCCCAGCAGGAGGCATGGAAGGAGTGAAGAGGAGGTGGAAGCGGCTAGTTATCAAAGCAGCAGCGCAGCCACGTCAACATGAACAGCTGCCACAGGGCATGTACTGATGCCCAATTACTTCATTAGAAACACAAGCTGCCTTCATCAAACAGGACGCGTCTGAATTATTTAACGTTTTCTTTCCTGGATGTTAAGAATTGGCAGAATCTTCCGTTTTAATAAGAAATACTGTTTTCATCTGCAGTTCCACTTTGATGTCCTCTTTTTAATTTTAAAATGCAATAGCATATTGATGAAGCGGCGTGGGAATAAAGCAAAGGAAGCATTTATGAAAACTTTTACAGATAGGCCATGCAGACATGGACACATTTGTTGCACCCTGGGTAAGAATCAGTGAAAGTCTTTAAATTAATTGAACTTTTACTGTAGCAAGATGTTCTCAAACTGAAAAAAAAAATTGAGAATTCTATTTTAAGTTTGAGTACATTATTTCCATGAAGAAAAAAACACACACATCTCTACAAAAGCGGCCAACAGAGTTAACCAGATCTACATGTTTTTGCAGAACTGGATCGATGAAAACCTACCCAGAGGGTTGATCTCCAGGTATGTGAAGAAGAGATCCTCATACAGGTTGAAGAGTCCGACGATGAAGCTGGCAAGAATCCTGCAAAAGCAAGACGATAAAGCAGATTTCTTCTTGTACAGGATTTCAATAATCAATGCAAAGATTTATCTTTAATTTTCTAAGCCGTTAATTATTCTTTTGGAACATAAAGTAATGTGTGAGTATTTCTAATTGGCTATAAGTTCTATAAAAGAAAAAAAAAAAGACGTTCAGCTGGCCTTGAAAACTTGCCTGAAATTAAAACATCGTACAAAACAGAACTTCAGCGGCTATAACTGTATACAGTGTGTAAGATTTTACACTAAATCAAAGTTTGTGCCAAACTGCATATTTTTGTTTTGCATCTAAAAGGCTTGTGTAGAAAGTATTTGCACACCCAAAAAGCTATTTTTGCATGCTGGTTCATAAATATTTAACATACAAAACAAAGTCACAAATATGTGATGTGTTTTAAAGGCTGTGTCTGTTTTTAAACTTTGAATCTTTACACATATTAGGGCTTAAAATTCTCTGTTCACATACGTACATTCTTTATTTCTATATGTCATGACTCATCCACAAGTAAAAAAACTAATGTACAAAACAGAGCATGTTCACTGAGTCACATCTCCAGGATATGCAATCCAACACACCCTGTTTAATAGTTAGAATCTCCTCGTAAATCAAAGACACACTGTAGCGCACATCACTTAGGGTTTGCCGAGGATCAGCAGAATGAGAAACAGTCCACCTGTAAATTAGATGCAGGCACATTTGATTTTCCTCCACCATCACATCTCAAAACAGGGAGATGGAGGAAAAGGAGGGTAAGGAGGAGGAGGAGGAGGAGGAGGAGGAGGAGGAGGAGGAGGAGGAGGAGGAGGAGGAGGAGGAGGAGGAGTTACGGGTTGGATGGGGGGCATTTTGCTGCCCTCTCCTGCCTGTCAGTTCAGCAGGCAGCTCAGAGATTTGTAACCACAAAAGGCCCCGGGTGAAAACCGGAACAAAAACCCTGAGCGACTCTGCCTCAACCACGTCAGCCTCTGATGGGAAGGGCAGCAAAACAGGAATCCTTTTTTCAGTCTGAAGTGAGTGTTTGGGCAGGGGAGGCGAGATAGGGCCGGCAGAGTGCTTTCAGGGGTTGCTTCTTCAATGTCAGCCAAGACAGCGAGTCCGGCCAGAATCTGCTGTCACGAGAGCGCCGCTGAGGAGATGGATCGTTGGGGGTCAGGGATGGGGGGATGTGAAACTGTATCCTTTCTATAAAAAAAATAAAAAATGAACGTGCTTTGAATGCTGCTGGGACACAAAGAAAGGCTGTGGGTGGAGGCTGATCGAAGAAAGGCAGAGCTGAGGAGGAAAATGTCATTTGTTTAATGGAACCACACACCCATTTGTTCCTCCTCCCTGGCATTTACTCCTAATGTGAGAGTGTTGGTCGTCCATCCATTTTTTTTTACCCTTGTACACAGTAGTTGTATAGTTTTAGAGTAGAGTGATGGAATTATTTATTAAATCCAGATTGTTATATTTATAGGTATTTTTTCATACTTACGCTTTCTTGTCATTGGGAGCTTTAGTCAGCAGTTCTCTCTTCACCTGATCTTCACTGATCTTTTCATCCACCCCAATTAGCAGCTTTTGTGCCTTGGCGTCCACGTCTCCGACATCCACCCCTCCCTCGTGGTGGAAGAGGACGTAGTCTCCCTCTCGGGCAGCATAAATGCACACGTAGAACTCCTCTGTCTGAAGGACAGAATAGACTGCAAATAAAAATACAAATACCCTTCGTTGTCTGACAACAAAGACATTTCTGTGGAACAGCAGAAAAGTAACAGGCAATAACAGCAAATAGATCAAATAAAAAACTAAATAAAGAATAAAAATTCTGATGGATGAAGGGTTGGAAGAATTTTGTTGAATTTTGACATGAAAATTGTGTAGGATTCCTGAAGTAGGCAGTCAAAAAGAGTCACGAGTCCAAGACGGCTGACTTACCTGCTTATGAGGAACAAATGGCTCTATAAGGAAGTTTTTGAGAATGCATTTTGCTTTTCCCACCTGTAAACCAGCAACAGAACAAAATTAATGCACTGACACAAACTCTATGTGATTATAAAATAACTAAGGTGTTTTTACACACTTTACATAATAGATGTTTGATCCCTTTATTTGTTTTCAGACTGGAGTAAAGTAACCAAAACCTAACACTTGACTGAAGGAAACTGACATTATAAAGAAAAAAAAAGCCACAGGCACATTTCATTTGGTGGAAGCCGTCAAGGCTCCTGTTAAAGGCCAACAGGCAAAAAAGCCTAATAAGGGACTGAATGAGAGAAGAAAAGAGAGAAAGAAATGCCATTTCAAATAATACGGCGAAAGAGGAAGTGGATGATCAAAAAAAAAAGGATAGAAGATTGAAAACCTCACATGGGACCTGAAGCCCAGACAGATAAATGAGGTGCTTCAGAGTGAAATGCAAATGATCATAAATGAATGTCAACTGTAAACAAGAGCCATAATTTGCCAACTTTATTGAAAAATACCGAAAATTCAATATTAAAGCCCAGCTGGGGCAAATATAGAGTATTGTAGAAATCTAGGGATGTATGGTAAACATGATAAAACCCAACATGCTCTTCACACCACAACAGCATTTATCCTTATTTACTGCCACTGACAGTTTCATCGGATCTGTGAAGAGACTCTACAGTCTGACGGCGGCTGGATAAAACCACTCTCCTTTATTTATCTGTGAAACAGCCTATTCTCTAAATAGACCCGTCTTGGTTTATGAGGCAGAGCAGCATCTCAGAGCTACACTGACGGACCGACTACTGCTTCAGCGGCAGAGCTCGCCTCAGCTGACTGGACTGATTTAATACCTGCGCACAAACACACAGCTGTTCAAATATGAATCTAACCGATAGCATGGAGACTACATCCCTGGTGTAACACAGGGATGGTAGACAAAGGAAAGAAGAAGAAGAAAGGCATAGTAGAAAAACTGATGGGTGAGAGTTCAGCTATGTTTAAATGGAGGTGATCAGTACGGGTGCGTGTCGTACCATCGTCTCTTTCATAAGGCGTGGCTTGAGCCACTCTTTGACCCCGTTCAGGTCCAGATTGACGCCGACCAGACCGAGCTTCCCTCTCCTCTTAATCAGCTGGTCTGGCTTCACAACGAGCCTCTGCAGGAGGAAAACAAAACAATGTGGATGCAGGGAGCAAGCATCAGCACTGATGATGTTACATCATAAACGCTAAATAGTCGGAACTATTAAAAAAACTCACTGTAGAGGCAAATTTAATAGAAGAAATCTTAAAATACCCAAGGATTCAAACGTAGTTGTCATACGAACACGTTTAAAATCGAACAAGATATTTTCTTTATTATTCTCTGGTCTAAATAAAGCAGTAAAGTCCAATTTCCACAGAGATCCAACTGACTCTGTTTTTCTTTTTTTCGCCCCAATATTACAATGTTCCCTCCATACTTTTAGCATCTAAACATCTCAAACTTGCTTTAACCATCTCCAAAACTTCTTTTGTGACCTTTCAGCTGTTTCTTTGTCTTCACGATGCTATTTGTTTACTAATGTTCTCCAGCAAACCTCAGAGGCCTTAACAGAGCAACAAGATTAAGTTGCACACATGTGGACATGCTAATTAGGTGACTTTTGGTTGCTGTTGATTTTATTTAGAGGCATCAGAGTAAGTAAGTAAGTAACTGAGATAAAAGTTTTGTTAATTATTAAACTAAAATAGACCTAAGACTCAATTATTGTGAGTGTGTTTTAGAATAAGAGCACAGAAACGTATTAACTCACGCAACTCACAAAAATCACTCAATTATCAAGAAACATTTTCTTCCAAAGTTCAAATTTAAACCTAAACTGCACATGACGCAAATACAAACTTAGACTATATATCCACAACAATCTAGCCCACCTACCTTCTCTTCTAAGTTAAATACATGACGTCTGACAGTGGAGTCATTACTATCTGGGTGCTTGGCACTGAGCAGAGGAAGAGACGGTTGAGGGTGAAAGTTAATGTGATTTCTTAATCAATTCTAGCAGAGCTGGCATCTCCGTGGATCTGCCCTCTGCATCCTCCGTCTACCTTCCTGATAAAATCCTTCAGTCGTGAGGGAGGTACAGGAAGGATGACCTTTTTACTCTAGATAAGTAGCCAAGTAATTCAATTAGCTTGTATAAAGAGCTAGTGACAGCTTTGCCGAGAGGATCGGCCAAGGAGAGGAGGAGAAATCATTCATACTCAGCTATGGAGGTAAAGTGGGGATTTCTCTCCAGTTCCACTAACAGAGCTGAGGCATCACTCTCTTCTCTGTGATTTCAGCTAATGAGCACCAAGTGACCACTCTGCTGTCAGCCTGAGTAACTGTCTCCATAAAGCGGAGATCGCTCTCCAGCTTTTCCCCACATTTATGCTCCAGACGTTTAATCGTCTAAAGAAAAACCGTCGTCTACGTGTATTTTAGTTCAAACGAGCTCCTGCTGTCTCACCTCTGTGAGCAGCCATGGGTGTTCCTGCGTCAGCCGCTGAAAGTCCGTCTCGGTTGTCACGTTGGCGTAGCGGAACCTGTTCTGGACTGGCGCCGACGTGCAGATGTACTTGTAGAGATACTCCTTCCCCGTCTGCTCCGAGATGGCTTTGGCCGACATGACTGCTCAAGACGGACTTGTCTGGCGGAGGGCGGCGCGGGGAGGGGTGGACGGGAAGATAAACAGATAAATAATGAGATAAACAAAGACAGAGGTGCACAGAGACTTTGTGGATAGGATTTTTTTATACTACATTAACAGAAAATGTATGCAAGGTCTTTTTTCTGTCCGAATTACCAGACATTTTTAATAGCAAAATTGCTGGAATATAGCTAAAAAAAAAGTGTTCTGTCTGGAATAAAATCCTCAAAAATAGAGAGAAAAGTGAAATAAAATGTAGAATCAGAAACACTGGGAAGCCCACAATGTTTGTGGAAAAAGCCACATCTGATGCAGGCTGATACAAATTCCCTAATCATGCAATGTTGCAGAGATGTTGCCACTCATCACAGAAAATGACTTTATTTGTAAACTACATTGGCAACTATGGATAGTCTTCTTTCCACTTTGAAAATATGAGCTGCATTGTGTTGGTGATCCTGACCATAACATGCAGATGAAACACATCAGGTTTTGTTGTTGTAAAAAGACAGAAAATGTGAGAAATGTTTTAGAGGTTTTTGTATTGCTGTTACACACTTGTCATACTGGTCAAGCAGCCATGGCAGTGGGAAAACAAACAGCAGCAATAAACAAACAAACAGCAAATGATGTTAGACCAACAGTGTTGCACCAAACCACAAACCGACAAGAGCAACGGATGACAGTCTGCTGAGATACAAGTGGATTTAAATGGGACAAAATCATTACCATGGACGAAACAGCTGGGAGTACTACAACAATGTTTACAGTGCATAGGGAGCAAACAAAAAAAATAACACACTTAATCTAATATCAACAATTATTCCACAACTGTCATAAAAAGCACTATGTTGCTAAAGCAGAACCCATGAAATGTTGTGTCTGTGCGCTCCTCCTATAGAGGCTGGCAATATCATATTTTAGTTCCTGAAAAAAAAAACCTGTTTGCTTTTATAATGTCACAGTTAAAAAAAATACTGAAAAGTTCAAAGTTAAAAAATGTTGGTCTATTTGCCTTTACCAAGACATACATTCGCACATTCCTAGTAAACGAAACAACCCAGCTGAACGTCCAGTTGCTGCATCGTTATTCAGCTGCATGTGCTGTGCAGGTGTTGTCCCTGGCATGTAAAATTAAGATATCTGAAATCTAAATGTAACAGTACCACATTGTTACACGCAAAGCAGTAATAGACATAGCTAAAAAAAAAAAATTTTTTACATATTTTCCTTTGTGTCATCATGAATCTTGCAACAACCAGACAATGGACTTACTAAAGTGGAATCTAACGTGATCAGCCGACCTTTGTTTGGTCTTTTGGTGCTGCTGAGGCGACGGGTGGATATTTGCCTGTTAAACAGTCACATCCTGCTGAGGCTTCAGCAGCTACACATCTCCACCCTGTAAGAGCTCAGGCCGATCTGACGTCAACCATTTTAACACCATAACAGTGAAATCATGCAGGTCAGACAACTTACAATTAGTTGCTTTTGGCACTCAGTTTATTTCAGCTTGTGACGTCAGTAAAATGAAGCATACAATCAATAACCAGTAAGAGCATCTATAAATTTTACAGCCGAACGGGTGAAGATGTGACCTTTGCACTCTGCGCATACGTTTCGACCACTGGCATAAAGTTTCCGACCTTTGTGCGTCATAACAGCACTGCAGTTTCAATTTCATAAAAGCTGAACACGCAGTGAAGTCGAACATTAAGAATTTTAAGTCTCCCAACAAGGTGAAGGTCAGACACAACATGAGTTACACTTTTAGGAATCCTAAACGCCGACCAGTTTACTTTACAGCATAAAAATATGTGGGTATTACACTGGAAATACTCTTATAGCTTCAAGGTTGGGTCAGCTTTGCCTTTATATTAAATTTAACACAATTATATAATTTGATAATTAATATGGATACATTAGTTATTCTTCAAGCTTTCCTTTTATTGGATGTGACCTGAAAGCTAAAAAAACGAATAGTTTTTTTAAAATTATTCATTAAATGCATAAAAATACTAAAAAGAAGTATTCCTTGAACATTCAACAACCAGATACAATCTTTGATGACATATGCAATTTAAGTTCTTTAACCGATTCAATAAAAATGAGGTGCCTTTGCATTGATATACATATATATTAAGAATATCATATACTTTCATTTTCTGTTGGATTGAAAACATCTGGGAACCTGCAGCACTGTTTTCCTGCTAAATGTGATTTATGAAATAAACCAAAAAGAATACATATGTTATGTATATAGCTTGAGTTCACAAAATCTAAATTCCTATGCTACTATTTGTCACTAAACCAGTGTTACATATGTTATAAATCAGCTGTTAAACTTTCACAATTATGTTAAGTCTATTGTAATAATCAGATTTTAGAGTCGCTGTCAATGTTTGATAAAACTGCTGGGAATTTTTTTACCTTTTTACTCACCATAAATCTCTGATTAATCTGACCTACTAGGTTCCCAAGGCCATTAGATATGTTATCACGATAGATATGTTTTACTTACTTCTGTGGGCTGCACTAATTAGCAGCTCCAAAGGCTGGCAGCCATCTCTTTCTATGCATTTCATTAGGCTGAAAGCCCTGATGTCTACCCTCAACTGTTCCCTCTCCTCTGCAGCTCTGGCAGGCATTTCTTAAATGGATTAATATGACAGCCGAGGACCGCTCTCGTTATTGATCGCTGTTGTTCCAGAGTCACCACAGAACGGGTTCCAGGCCAGGATGATGTTTAATCCAAAACTGGGTTTTCATTCATCTTGCAATTTATTCTCTGTACCTGGGCTGTCAGAGGAAAAAAAAAATATCACTACTACACATCCAAAATAACACTGGTACAAATGGCAGAGAGTAACAGTGTCTCTCAAAACAGGGGATGGTGGATGGCTGGAGAAGATGCACAAAAAGAAACAATGCTCAAGAGAAGAAATGCCCCAACAAACTTGTACAGGGAAAGATGTGTGGTGGTGGTGGGGGAAAGTCAGGCACCGTTTCAACTGATTTAATCAACTTGTTTCATTAGTTTGCAAAAACAAACAAACAAAAAAATTATTTTGCTTAAACTACATGCTGGATAAAGTAGATTCGCTTTAAATCTGGTTTAATGTATTTTCTTAATAAAAAAAACCCGGAGGGACACTGAAATACACAACAAATGGAGATTTAAATTTCACTGTTCAAAGTTTTACCTTGCTTTCTTTCTTTCTTTCTTTCTTTCACTGTTGTAGACGTGAGCTGTGGGTGGATGTGAGCTGTGGGTGGATGTGTGGAGTTCCTCGGCAGCGCTGCTCCACTCTCCGCCAGTGGAACCTGCCTGGTCTGAGAATGAAGCTTGTTGTCGTTTTCTCCCTCTACCTCTCTCCTCATAGTCTAGGCTGATGTTTCCTGGCTTCTGATTGGCTCATCCCACCAGCCTGTGTTGTTGCATTCAAATACTGTAGGAAATTTTATAGCAAGGCAAATATTTTAGTTGGAGCTTTTACATGAAATAAACGTCGATGACGTGAAAACCAAGAGGTATAAAAGCACTTGTTTCATTTTTAATCTTAGGATTCGATACATTTGTATTGTTTGATTGCGCAACTGATAACTTGTGTCTTTCAATAAACTGGAATATTATCGAAAACTTCTTTAATTTCAGTAATTCGGTTCAAAATGTGAAGCTTATTGGAAATAGATTCCTTACACAAAGAGATGCATTTCAAGCATTTAAATTCAGACTCATTTTGGCTCGTATTTAATACAAACTAAAAATATCCGGACAGCTCCTCATGTAATCCCTGTGGAAGCTACACTGAACCTCAAGCAGCTGAGATTCTTTCCCTATGCACATTTTTCAGAATTTGCTTGTCTTTATTGAGGCTGATAAAGGTATGCTGAACAGGCCATGGCAATATTATATTTTAAATGGCTTTATGGGGCTTAATTTTCAGAGAAATGGAAATTTAGGATTCATTAGCTGTCTGCATCAAAACCACCTGGATGCCATAACGAGTTATTTTTAAGCTTTCTGATGTAAAATTGAGATTTTTTTTTAGATGGGAATACATATTTTACATACACATTTCTCTCCAAATTTATTTCTAGGCTAAATAATTATACTCAATGTATTGCATTGGAATTTTATTTTTTACAAATTAATTTAATTTTTTTTCCATTTTGAAGTAATTCAAGTTTGACTTTGCTTTTGGTTTCTTCATTAAAGTTACTGTAAACGCCTAAATTTTAATCAGTATTTTTACAATTTCCAAAATTTCAAATTGCTGTTCAGTACCTCCGTTCATAAGCGTTTACAATTTTCGCAATTGCAGTCTGAAGTCAATAGCGTATTGTAGGACACATCCTTGGCCTAGAATTGACCTAAGCGCTTGTAGCATCACAGGTAAAACTGAAGGACTCATACAAAAATAAAAAAAAACTCTGAAGCAGCAAGTTGGAAATATACGTAAAACATCTCGCACCCAAAATATTTTCATATTGTATAAGCTTCTCGAACAGAAATCCTTCCAGCTTCTTTCCCATGATTTATTAGTGCCATCTGCTGGCTTATTCTTCCAACTGCAGGTGCATAAAGTACATTTTCATCTGCTGGTAAAAGTGTCCAGTCTGTGAGGCATAAAAATCCATTAACTGCACTCAGACTGTTACAGCAAAGCATGTTTCTCTTTATTGAGTGTACAAAACAAGTGCAAAAATAGTGATTCATAAGAGCTACACAAAGTAGGACTTTAGGAAAATTACAGTTACAGCCTACAAACCAAAGAGCAGGACATGGAAGTACTCTTCAAAAGAGGATTGCGCAGTAGAAAAGATTGCAAAACATTGGCTTAGATTCACAGCATTTCATAAGCAACAAATGCAAGCTGCTGAAAAAAAAAAAAAAAAAAAAAAAAAAGCCAACTTTATCAGCATTCTCCCTCTGAAGGCTAGCACAGGCCAGAGATTTACAAGGAAGACTCTCTACAACTGACATTGAATCCAACACTTAATATGCAACTTTGGTCCAGAAGCTAATCACCATTACTTCCTAAGCTGCACAAACACACATACTGTAGAATTATGAAACTACAGCAAAGGAAACAGAGCTATGTTTAGCACATTAATCCAGTAATTTATGGAAAACAAACCAGCGATGCATGCAATCAGTATCTAGTGTGAACATTGGCCTATGTAGAAGAAAGCCTAGGTTTTTAAATACACTGTGGGGCTGTGGAAGGAGGCTATCCTAGGAGAAACTGCAGCTAACAGGACAGTGTGATGAAAAAAAAAAAATACTGAACCAATAACATGCCTAACTCCGTCTAAGGCATCTTGGGTTGTGGGTGCAAATCAACATTATAAAGGCACATCGTTTGTGGATTTAGGGTGGCTACAACTGAAGCCCTAAATGCTGCACAAAAACAAACACCAATCTTTCACAAAGTAAGCCTAAGTTTTAATTCACAAGCCACACCCCCTGACAACCGTTTCCATCTACAGAATAGCACACTTCTTCGCCTTTTTCTTTTCTGGTTCTCTTTTAGGCGACTGCTGCTGCTCCTCCTGCTCCTTGCGTCCGTAGAAGCTGGAGAAGCAAGCCGCAGCACAAATTGGCTCTCTGAGGTCGAGCATCCACCTTCCTTCACCGTAGTATCGCAGCGAGCCGAGCTCCATCTCTTCGACCACCTCGCCTGTAGGCAGGGTTAGGATTTGGAGCAGATCTAAGCCCGTTTGAACCGGCTCCACATCCTTCGCACAACCCAGCGTAATGTGGGCACGGCTTCCGACAGGGAGTGCCGCGGATCCGGGAACATCTGCCTCCGACTCCTTTTCTGTATCCGCTGGCCAAAGCTTGAGCTGCTCATCGGTGAGGCACACTCTGGCACCAACGGTGCGAGGGGTGACGAAGAGAGCCGTCAGCGACAGCTCGAACACAGAGCCGTAGCACTTCTTAACCACCTGGAGCATTCGCAAGGAAAGTAGCACAAGATTAACGCCAAACACAAATATTTCTCGCAGTTATATGGAGTTAAAAGTTGTTTCTTACTGGATTCTTTGCATACTCGCTCGCACCGTCTGCTTTCCCATAGTCGCAGAACTTTGTAGTGCAGTGGAGGATCCCCTTGGTCTCAAAGTACTGCTCCAGATCCACCTCCTTCTCAGGTTGTTCTGTGACTGAAATTCAGAAAAAAACAATTTTATTTAAAATTAAAAAAAATAAAAACACCAAAAATAATCATCTTAAAGCCAGTTTTCCTGACACTCACAGTCAGCAATGTGGTTTTTGAAGCCTTCCAGGGTGTCCAATGTTTTCAAGAAGTCCATTGCTGTGCACCCGACCTTGTCCTGTACTGAGGAGAAAAGAAACCAGCCGAAATAAAGAGGAAGGGATGTTTCATTGAGTGGACCCTTCATTGCATCCAGGTGGGCCTCCTCTAGTCCACGGCCAGTCTTCTTTTTCAGCTGACTCAAGTCTCTGCTCCATTCGGTTTGCGGCTCCAAGAAGATGGCGACAAGATTGTGTTCTTCTGCAATCTCTCCCAGGCGGGCGAGCCGATCGTGGGTGTGGTTGGTATCATCCACCACGATCAGCACAGAGGACGCCGCCCCGTCACAGCAGCGAGCCACTACAGCATCATCCAGAGCTTTGTACCCTTCAGCAGAGGGATTTTCAGGCTTTATGTTGTGGTCATCAGCACAGAACACGGAACACTGGTCTTTGTAGACGTCTGCTATGGCGCGTGCCAAAAAGCTTTTGCCGCTTCCAGGAAGGCCCCTGAGGACAATAAGCGTGCGAGAAATTCGTAGGGCATCTTTCGTTTCCTCGTGTTCCAGGAGGGCAAAAGAAAGCGAGTTGGGAGCAGGAACAGGATCTTCTTCCTTTTGAGGCTCTGGTTCTTTCTGCACAGATTTAACAGCTTCAGCTTCTACCATCAGTTCCTCAGGAATAGCAGATTCAGACTTGCCAGATTCCTTCTGGGTTGGGGCAGGTTCCCCACTTTCGCCCAATTGCACTTTCTCCATTGCTGCTGCCTCTGCCAACTTCTCAGGTGAAGCTTCAGTCACCACAACCGTTTCGGCAATTGCTTCTTTTTCCATCTTTGTCTCCACTGCGGTGGGCATTTCATCCTCAGTCTTTGCTTGTTCTGGTTCCGTCTCTTTGCTGGGTGTCTGGGTTTCAATTGGCTTCTCCACAGCTGGTTCGGGTACAGTTTTCTGTTGTGGTAGAGATTCTGCTGGTTTCTCTGGCTCTGGTCCAGGGGTGGTCTCTGCCAGATGGACTTGCACAGGCTCTGCAATATTCTCTTGCACAGGTTGCTGTTCTAAAACTGCAGCTGGGTCAGAGACCTTTACCGATGACTCAGCTGATTCTACTGGTGCCGCTGCACGGGGCACCGACTCCTCTTCTGGCTTTTCCATGTTGCCTTCTTTATTTTCCTGCGTCACATTTTCTACCACAACTGGCTTTTCTGATTCTTGGCTTTTCACCACCAGCTGGTCAACTACCTCCACAGCAGCTGGTGGATTCTCAGGCTCTGTGGGTTGCACCATTGCTTCTTGTTCCATTACCATCTCCTCTTGATTTTGAGTTGCTGGCACATCTAAAACCTCTCTTTTGTCTGTATCCATGATTGGTTTTGCAAACAACCAGGTACCTTAAAGACATAAATAAAATCAAAGCATTTAGGTTTACACAACATTTGGAAATGAAATTCATTCATGTAGGGATAATCAAGGAAACGACCTAAATGACAAAGTAACTGAATATGGTTATAATGTTAGTTCTGCAAGTAAATTCATTGGTAAAACAGGAAGTTACTCAGTATCAGAGTTTTAGTGAAGTAATACAGATAAATAGCTTTTATAATTCAAACCTTGAGAGGCCGTGCAATTATGTAGAATAATATTTCATACACACTTCAATACAACCTCAAAGCCAAGTTTTGCTTTATTGTGGCCTTTTTCGGTTCAGTTTCGCATGCGGGAGAACTGAAAGCACCAAATTAGTTATTCAAATTTATATTTACATTTATGCAAGTCAGTAAGTCCTTAGTTGAACGGTTCAGAGAAAGAAAGAATGCCTACCGAGTTTGCACAGAAACGTAGGCTGCCTGAAACCTTACCAGCGAACAGACAATGGCTAATTAAAGAAACGTGGCATTAATTAAAACAAACTGGACAGCTTCAGCCGAGTTTAGCTTTACGACGCCAATGGAAAGTATATGGTAAACTGTATTGAGGCAACCAGAAAGAGGAAGAGTTAAACTGAAGTGAATGCAACAACAAAGCAATTGCCTAACGTCAATCCCCAGGTTTTCCCCCAAAACGAACAAACTAAATTGAAGACAAATACAGAACGATGCATTTTTTTTTTCGGTAGAGTAGCAGAAATGGCTAAAGTTACCCTTTTGTTTAAACTGTAAACCAAACCACACATCTGTTTTGAGCATAAAGCATTGTCGTTTTTAATATTAAATGTCGGAGACGGCATCAAAATGAAGTTAAATGCTTATTTAAACAGTCAAAACTGGTAGGTTGTAGACTTAAAAAGCTTTAAGGAACACGTTTTGGTCAGGCAGACGGGGAGTGGCGTGCACCCTCACATTAGCACGCCAGACAAAAACAGTTTAACCCCCCCACCCCACCTCTTCATTAATCTGCCTGGAACATCACCAGCACCATATTTTAACAGTAAACCGACGATAAGTCAAACTGTTGTATCTAAACATTTCTACAAAAAAAAAAAAAAAAGAAGTGGCTTTTTTTTCCTTTTCTTTTTAAAAACATAAACTGCGGATATTTTAGCTAACATGCCAGCTTACCAGAAACGCTGCAGTGAAGCCAACTGTAGTGCTGACCACGCGTTTCCCCCTTCTGAGCACAATGACACGGCAGCGTTGGACCCTGACACGAACACGCTCGTCTCTTCAAGGGGGGGAAAAAAAGAGAAAGAAACGGAAACTCCCGGGAACGCGCAAATGGGCGTGTCCTTGGCCACGCCCCTCTGGACCGGAAGAACAGTGAATTTTATCCATCCATGATCATTTTACTGGGGTTAGTTTAATCCGCAGTCTTAATTATAATTTAAAGAACATGTTGTGCATTTCGGTAATATGAGAAAAATATAACTTCACCACACACATTTTTTTTGAGGTAATAAAATATAATTGACAAAATTAACCATTAAAAAAAAAGAGTTTTAATACAGAAACGGTACACTTTGCATAATCACAGGGAAAATTGCTGGTTGGGTTGTCCATGCCAAAGGTAGCCAACCAAAGGACTTGACAGAGTCTCAGAATATTATTAGTATGTTGAGAGGAAGAAAACAAAGTGGCAGAAAAAAACAAAGCCAGCTCAAGAATATGAAAGAGATGGTGGTTGCAGTCTGATTTAAGAGCCATTACTCAGAGGTATCCAGGACGGTCTACAGCTGTTACCTGTAAGAAGCATCTGAAAAGGGAAGGGCTGTTGCTGAGAGATCCAAAGTTGTCTTTTCAGATGAAAGTTAATTTTGCATTTTATTTTGAGTCCCTAACCCTGGAAAAAGAGTGGTGAGGCACACATGGCTTGAGGTCCTGTCGGAAGTTTCCACATTCATTGGTGATTTGGGAATCATATAATTTGCTGGTTTTGGTCCACTGTGTTTTTCAAAGTTTTCTCTTTGGGCAACCATGTACCAGGAAATGGTAAATGTGTCCTTTTTGTGGAGAGGCTGATGTAACTTCAACCACATCGATGCAGTAATTCATGCAAAACAAGCTCTAACCAAGACTGCACAGACTGTACAGTACATGGAAATGCCTTTCAGTGGGTCAACATTTCTGTATGTAGAATTCAAATTCCAAGAAGAAAAACAAAAAAACCTGAACCTGCATGAGTTTCCTCTTTTGGACTGAATTACTGAATAAAGTAGCTCTTTAGAACTAGGTCAATCAGAACAAAATACTTTCCATCGTAGTTCTCTTTTAGTTGAGTATTTGGTTTTTAGCTTACCGTAACTTCTCTTAAAACGTGTTTAAAAAGAAATCCAGCAGAATACAACTAATCACAAATGAGTTTTATTTTGATACATTTTAAAATTTGTGCGTTCTTGTGCATCTTATACACTGTTTCTGCTAGTCTGTAGTACTCTCTGTCATTTATACAGCAGTTTATACAGCAGTTGTCAGTAATATAAATGCTGTTATCTCATATGCAAAGCTAAAGATGTAAAATACAGCTCTTCTTATAAGTCTATCTCGCTGACACAAAGGACAGTTATTCTGGATACATACAAGGCCGTTTCTGTATTGAGCTCTGTATTTAGGTTTGGTTGTATAACACAATGTTAACAAAAAAGTGAAGTATTTCAACTTAGTGTGTAATTTCTATTCTTTTGTCAGTGCACTGTGCTACCAGTTGCTTTTGTGGAAACATGTTGTGCAAGTTTTTTTTTTTATAAGTTTATTTTTATTTGTTGTGTATTATCTTTGTTTTTTATGCCTATGTTACATGAGTCAATAAACTCAGAAACTTTTATTTTATTAAAATAAGTTTTATCACAGATCCTTTCTCCCAGCAGCTGTAGAGATTCTACAAACATTCCTACAATTATTTGCACACTTTTCCATATTCTTGTTTAGTAGTCTGTCATTGTTGCACAAATGTAGTTTGTAAAGTTCTTTAATGAGTTTGTACATATCATAGAATCAGGCTACCGTGTTATTAATTTGACATATGTATCTCAATGCTTCCATTTCCCTGTCACTTTGATGCCAGTACAGCTGAATTCCCCTAGTGAGAGGCAATAAGAAGCATTTCTAGTCTAATTTATGTAAATTACACCATTCGTATCTCAAAGCAGAGGGGAAAGCTGGCACAAGCAGTGAACCATTCAGCCTGGCTCTATCTACTCAAGACCAAAAATATGGGAAAAAAAGGGAAAAATATACTTCTTATAAACTATTTTTATCTTTTCCTAATGTTCATGGAGCAAAAAGGAAACCTAGAACAAACCAAGTCACTTAAAATACAAATGATGAAAAGAATAGCATCAGTCTCCCAGACATTTCTATTTAGACAATAATCTCCAATACTTTACAGAGATGTTACACAAAAAGAAATTAATATAAGGAGAACTTCCCTATAAATCCCAATGAGCTGGGGGTCAAATTAACCTTTTGAGCACTTCTCAATCAGGAACGATGCTCAGTGTCCAGTCTGATATCCTCAACGAATACAGTGCTTGACGAAGCTTTATTATTGATGACAGGATTGTGAGCCCTATATTCCCAACATGACCAGAACAGTTCAATAATCACCACACTTTCCTCATTCTAGGGTCTCTGGTTTCTCACTGGCATCCTCCACCTCCTCCTGCTCCTCCTCCTCCTCTTCACTCTCCTCTTCATTTTCCTCATTTTGTGAGGGATGTTGCTGTTTTTGTAGCTGTTCCTTTGTGTCATCAAGTGCCTAAAAGGAAAACAGTTGTCTAGTCAGAGATAAAAAAAAAATGCTTTTAAATAAAATTAAGACAGAAAACATAAGTTGACAAAAGAAACCTTTTGGATCGCATTCAGTGCCATGACATCATTCTCAAGTTCAGCAAAGTTCAAAGCTTTCTCAAAGAAAGATACAGATGATTCTAAGTTTCCCAGTTTCACTAAAACAGCAGAAAAAAAGAAAGAACACAATGTGACATCGCTTTAAACCATCACGCAAGGATTAAATCGACAGCATTAGCGCTTTTATTAGTTTAAAAAAAAAAGTCCTCGAATCTGGAAATTACTCGAAATTTTCAAAATATTAAACAAAAAACCGGAATTACATTCAGACTGTCCGACCAAAACGGTGGCTCTTAACTGCCACATGTCGTCAAACATTTCCTCAGCCACAGCAATGGAACGTAGACCGTAGCCTTTGGCTTTTTCTGGATTATTGAGCTCTAGATAACAACAGCCGATCTCATGCAGCATCCAGGTATTCTCCAAACCTTCGTGAATATAAGGAATCCTCTCTTCCCAGCTGAATCATGACAAAAAGAAATGCAGAAGAAACTGAATTTAGATGTTTTTAGAAGCACAGTGTGCAATGTGTTCTATACTTACAACTCTATGGCTTTTGCAAACTGTTTAATTTCGGCATAGATGCAACCTATGTTGGCCAGAGCCCTGGATGTTGCATCTGGAACATCGCTGTGTATAAGAAAGATGAATACACAATTGGAGTCTTTCAAAAAAAAAGAAAAAAAAGCTGTGTTAACTCAAATTGTTTGGTTCTTCAGCTTCTCACCACAGTCTAGACAAATTCAGGTCGTTCTCGTGATACTCCATTGCTTTATCAAGGTCTCCCAAGTCAAAAAAAGCATTTCCCATGCAACTATGCAGAAAGCACATTATCTCATCTTTAATAGGGCAGTCTTTATCTGTCAATCCTTGAACCGTCTTGATTACGTCTTCTGTCTTGGAAAGACTGGCTTTTATATTCCCTGCAGCCAGAGCTGGAATGACAGATGAAAACCAAAATAATTTTACACACATACAAAAAAGAAACATGATGGTGAGCTACCGGTTGAACAAGAAGTATATCGTACAACGAGTGATCTCGTCAAAGCTCTTTATGAGATACCGAGCCTTCCGAGTGTTTAAGCTCGGTTTGGGCGGTTTGGGCTGACGGCTCGTCTCTTTGGGGGAAATCGGTTTCTCTTGGCTCCAGAAGTCAGCACAGTGATTGAGAGACGTGATGCAGTTCTTAAGGAGGTCTCCCATTCGTTCTCCATTCTTCGTCACTCCCTTAGTCAAATCTGAGTAGGATTGTACAAAAGCTTTAAAAGAATGTCGTTAAAAGGTGAAACATAAATGAAATTCAATGTGAAGAAAATATAAAAGTGGATGAAAGTGCTACATGTGGGCCAACAAAGGACTGACTTCTCCATAAAATAACAAGTAGACAAATGCAAATGATAGTAGGTAGGCAGATTTGCACCTTCATCTTTCAGAAGCTTCTCTAGAAATCCCTTGTGTTCGTAAAACCCTCCCAGTAGATGTCTGGTGGTCCTCTCATACTTCATGGCCACTGGAGGCCTATCTTTTTTTGTCAGATTTTTAACAACAGCAATCGGCTTCTTCCTCTTTACCAGCCATTTATTGAAAAACAAAAAGGTAGGAAAATTAGTTTAAGCACAGATAACACAAAAGTCTCACACCATTCCCATCTAAAAGAACTGACTTCTATTAGTATAGGGAAGGCTGTTGGACAAATTAGACACTAGAAAATAAGAAAATAATGTTGAGAGTCATGTGTTTGCAACAGAAACAACCGAAAACTAGAACTGCAATCAGTTATGGGTTCCTTGCCCGACTGCAAGGTCCCTAGCCAGGTCGGGCAATTCTAGATTGTCAAAGGATTTTGGAAGATAGATATTAGTGATTAGAGATTTGCAAGTTGATATATCCTGGAGGTGGATGTTGAAAAAAACTAGCTAGTCAATGTCTAGCTAGTTGTTGAAAAAATAGCTAAACATTGTCAATATTGCGTTTGTAGTTGGTGGCACAAAGGAAATTGTGGCATTTTTTTATGGCTTCAAAATTACGGGCAATTTAATACGAGCATTGTGCTAGATTTTATTTGGCTCAGAGTTAATCATAGGGGGCGAGACTGGTTTTGGCTAATGCAATTTTTATGGCTCTCCGGTGAAAAATATTCCAGACAAACAACTTTTGCACATTGTTTCTTGTGTTGCTCCGCTGGGTGCAGGTGAACGGCCATGCTTTACATTGGCCATCCGTTCCCGCGGGCTTGGAACCCTAAATATTAAGATATTAGTAACAAATAACAGGGTAGATTTTTCCATTTATGCATATTCTCAAAACAACACTGAACTGATCATTTCATGTTGCACAATGCAGAAGGTCTTCAGGAATCATTTGGAAATGACAAGGGATGAAAATGTGTTACATACCAAAGATGCAGTTAAGGCCAGATGTATTGTGCACATCCTACTATGATGAACTGATTACACATACATTAATAAGATTTTACTGATGAGGCTAAAGTGATACCAAATAAGGTCAGTTGACACAATATGTTAGGATCAGGACAAAATGCGAGATAATAAAAACCCTTACGCTAATCTCTTCTTCAAGATATGACAGGTCTCCCATAACTTCCGGTTTGATATAGGAACTACCTGTAGAAAAGTAGAGATATTCAAGAAGTTTATAATTTTAGTCAAATTAATATTTTTACTAAAATTATTCCAGAGAAACTAAAGTAAACAGTCACCACTCACTGCCAACAGAGCCGATTATTGCCTCCTCTGCCTTATTGATCCCAAGCCTCCATCCTACCATTTGTGGACGAAGCTTTAGTCCTCTGCGGTAAAAAACCAGGGCAAATTCAAATTCACCTAAGTAATATAAAGCTTCTGCTTTTTGGTACACTCCCTGAAAAAGAGAGAGCGGAGAAACATCACCCGGTTAAAGAAGGCTTCAAAGTTGAACAAAAATACAGAAAACGCACGTCATGTTTGATTATTATAGCAAAAGTTTACCTCAGGAAAAAGTGGGTCCTCTGCGAGTGACGCTTCAGCATCCATGAGAGCATTTCTAAACTGGCCCAACTGAATGTAACACTTTGACCGAGACACATAGCATCTCTTCTCCTTAGGAGTCAACTCAACGGCCTAAACAAACACAAAAACTGGGTTATTTTTCAAACACTTCTTGAGGAGAGGAGTTAGCATTAGCAGACTCAATATTTCCCTTACCGCAGTAAAGCTGTTGAGAGCTTGTTTATAATTTCTTTTGCGATACTTCCACTCACCGTCAGCCCTTAAGGCTGAAGTTTTACTCTGTAAAATTTCCTCTTCGGTGTAGTGCTTTTTTTTGGTTGCCATTTTGACGCCTTTAAGTCAGTAAAGGCGTCAATAAACGGAAAGTGAAAAGAAAATGTATCCTAGCAACCACAAACAAGTGTGAGGAAAAAGGCGCCCCCTGGTGGCCTTTTTCCCTATTTATTGCTACACCAACCTTAATGATTATAGCGTTCGCTGACTTGATCATTTAACTATCATTATGGGAAAATAAAGAAGAAAACAATATCGGGGAAACTAGGAGAAGGTAAACTTTATTGATACAGCTGATGCCTTTCCAAAGGTAAAGAAAGGCTGGTTTCCAGAGGGCAAAGATGAGGAGAGACTTCTTTTTTCAAATCAGGAAGAAACAAAAATTTGCCAGGTTTCAAATATTTCTCAGAGTCCGACTGTCCAAGTCAACAATAAAACATTTGCAATTTAATATTACATCTTGCTTTGAGCAAAACTAGATGGCTTGGATCAAACTCCAATAACAAAGGCAGAATGAGCCGTTTAAGCAGACTTCATGCAAACCTAGCAAATCAATTATCTTCTTGCAGAAAGGCTCCATGTTTCCTTTTTTCAAACAGAAGTGTCTTCATCTCATACTGACAGTTTGACAGCAAATTTACAATAAATATAGATATGAAAATAAAAAAGAAAACTGAAAAACTTTAACATCACAAATTAACACTTTACATTCCAGTAAAATGTACAATGCAGCAAGCTCAGAATGGCAACACCAAAAATAAAACCCGTGACGACAAAGGGAGGGGTGACTCAGCCAGCAACAAAGCTGCCACTGCTGTCCTCGCCGTCATCTCTCTAGTGTGCTTTGGCCATGCCATTTGTGTAGGTCAAGAGCTCCAGCTGTTTTCTGCTTCAAAAAAAAAAAAAAAAAAAGATCATCTGCCGCCTCGTAGCCTACAAAGTGACGAGGAAGTGGGGTTTTAATGTGAATTTGTAGCAGCCTGCTGTCATGTTCTTTGGAACGAGAGGGAGATGGGGCTTGCTCAGTGATTTTCCTCAGAAAACATTGATCAAGTTACCAAGTTTCATAGAGAATACTCCCTCAGCAGAAAAATGGGCAAAAATAACCGCTTGCTGTGACGTAATGTTGCATCTCAACATTTTCTCCCAGGATGACATTTCAAGCTCTGACACAATTACCGCACGATTTCTCCGTCAAAGCTCCGCAGATTATCTGGACCGTTGTTGGTAGCCGTTACTGATTTTTGAGTTTGTTTTATTCTGGAAGAAAAAACAACAACAAAAACCAGTAGGTATAATCAATCGGAGTCACCTTGGTGTCCTTGGTGCTGCAAATCATTCACGGCGTGTGGTCATTGGGTTGCATTCATTCAGTCAATGGCATAGACAGGAATAATCTGACTTGTAGTCAGTCATTAAATACAGATGGTGGGTAGTGGGGTTGACATTGTAGAAAAGTCCTGATGTTGTTGCTGTTTATGCAGACACCACCTCAAATTAACCAAACTGGAAGAAGAAGTTTCCTGGTCCAGATGCTGATAAGCAACCAGAAACAAGTTTGCACTTAGCATAAAAATCATTTTGATGTGCAAAAAACACATTTTACGCCAGGAGAACAGATTTTCTTCAATTACCTTCGAAGCTAAAACCCCCTGGTCCTCCAAAGAATGCCTTGAAAATGTTGTTGGCATCAAAGTCTGGAAGAAAAAAAAAAAGAAGACAAAAAGCAATAAACAACAGCTTCGCTTTAAGTCTTCTCATTTCAATCTGTTCACCTATAAGGCCTCACCGCTGTTAACTCCCCCCCCGGTACTAACCTCCCATGTTCATGCCGTCATCCTCCAGGTCCTGGCCGCTGTCGTAGCGAGCCTTTTTCTTTGAGTCTGAAAGCACGCTGAAAGCCTCACCCACTTCCTTAAACTTTTTCTCCTCTTCTTTCTGCACCTCAGTACTAGCACTGCTATGACGGTCTGAAACAAACAAAAAAAAGAGACGTCATCGTCTTATAAGGTGTAGTCTGCACCTGAAAGATTTTTTTCTTTTTTTTTAGCTTTCAGTACCTGGGTGATGTAAAAGTGCACGTTTGCGGTACCCTTTTTTGATCTCCTCCTCTGTGGCGTTCTTATCCACTCCGAGTATCTTGTAGTAATCTTTCCGCTTGCTTTTCTTTAACTCCAGTTGAGCCGTTTTGAGGAGATGTTTATGTTCTACAAAATAATAATAATAATAATAAAAAAAAAAACAAACATACTTATTTAACCATATGATAAAATAAGCAAACAATCTGTGCTTTTTAGATGTTATACATTTAGAATCTTACCTTTTGTCTTTTCTGTCTGGTAGACCTTCTCATAATCCCTCACTCCCTCTTCATACTGCTCTGTGTCCATGTAGCTGAAACAAAATCTTACTTGTTTACCCGCATAAAGCAATAAGCTGCCACTCAGTTTGTAATGAGGTCAGAAATTTGAAACGCAATATATTTCATGTGCTTCTGATCACGACCGAGTTAAAAGTTGAGGACATACCACTGAGCTCTCCTTAAATAGGCCTTGATGTAGGTCTCATCCAGCTTAATGGCCTTTGTGCAGTCTTCAATGGATTGTTCTAGTTTCTTCAGCTGCAGAAGAAAGAGAAAGAAAGAAGAGCCTGATAATAAGCCCATGACTCAAGTCTAGTTAATGTGCAAATTGATAGAACATGGCATGAATACTAAACAGAAGCAGAACCTGAGTGTGAATTAGGATCATAGACTTACAGAAACATCCATAAGCTTTTCACATTTTATCACGTTACAGGATACAGGATGCAAGGTTTTATTTTATTTTACAAATACAAATCTGAAAATGTGTCTGAATCTGATTATTAAACATTATACTATAGCTGAGGCTGTATAAAACTTTTTGTAACGTCAGATTTCATTTTACAATTATGAGACAAAAGATTTAATGTTTGTGGCCGTAGCGATAGAACAAGTGAAAACATTTAGGGAGTATAAACATTTTTAAAGGTGCTGTATTTTTTGATGATTGTCCAGGTGTTGCTGACCTTGGATCCAACTGTGGCTCTGTTGCAGAACAGCTTGGCATTAGTCTTGATGTTGTTTGGGTCTATTGTTAGGGCCTCTGAGTACAAATCATAAGCTGCCTCAAAGTTGCCGTCTTTGAAGGCCTTGTTCCCTTCTTCTTTCTTGGCTTTTAACGCTTTGGCATTCTGGAAAGTCAAGACCACAAATTAGCCATAAAAGACACAGTGATGGTAAAATTGAACTCTAAATAGGTTAAAGAAATTTCACTTGTATAGCTAAATGTCTTCATTAAAACAGATAATGAATACTGACAGAAATCTTCTGCTTAGTTACTCACTCTACATGCGAGTCTGGCCTTGTCGTGGTCAGGAGCCATACGCAGGGCCTGGACGAAGAACTGAACAGCCTTATCAATGCAGTCCTCATAATACAGACAGAGACCGCGCACGTAAAGAGCGTCAGCGTTGGTGGAGTCCATTCGGAGTATGTCACTGTGAAGAAACAGAAGGAAATATAGCAAAACAAACAAAAAAAAAAGTTACAAGAAAAAAATCTAGATTTTCCACGTTGTTGCAGTAACTCCCTAAAAAAAAAACCCAAACAAACAAACAAAACAAAAAAAATCACAAAAATTGAATTTTTTTCTTATCTCTCACCTGGCGACAGACTGAGCCTCTGGGTATCGTCCCAGTAAGGCTAAACATTCTGCCTTCAAAATCTTGAACTTGTGACAAGCTGACGCACACTCCAAGGCACGGTCCATGCAAAACACAACCTAAAAGAAAACACACAGCATTTACCTTCTTTGGTTTTTCCTGACAGCTTCTTGTAAACATGCATCTCAAATTCATTAGCTACATTAATTACACACAAAATGATACATTAGTCTTTGTGCACGTCAAAAGTCAGAATAGTCGTCTCCCAGAAACTTTTAGAGAACTTCCTGCTTTTCTTCTGCTGACAAGCTTTAAGGATATGTTGATCTGCCCAGCAGGACTTGTCACCCTACTAATACCTGCTTTAATGGTCGTGACATCACTGTGCTTTACTTTCGAAATTGATTTTTTATTGGCCTTATGCAGTATAAGAAAAAAAAAAAAAAAGGTTTTCATTTGCTGTTAAATGTGATAATCAACATAAACAGAAGATGTTGCTAGAAATATATCACTGTGTGTGTAATGAATCTTTTGGAAAACGTTTCATAGAGGACTAAAAATAATCCAGGAAGAAGCTTACCATTCTGAAGTCTCTCTTTTCAAATCCAATCTCTGCCATTCTCTCATATTCAAGGATGGACTCTGCATTCTTTAGCTGCAAAATATGATTCTTAGCCTTAAGTAACAACGTGGAAGACTCGCATTAGCAACAAAACAATAACCAGTCACTTTCTGCGCCATCTGTTTTTAAAACCAGTTTGACATGAGCAGGGCTACTTCAGGAAATAACTCGACTTTAACTCAATGACTGCTAAGTGAGAACCAGCTCCACTCTTTGCATCTGGTCTGATCAGAATGTTTTACTGGTGGATAATCATGTAAAAGTTGTCAGGTGAAACTCTAAAGCCAAGGACGTGCTCACCTCCTGCTGGGCTTGGCTGTTATCTGGCTCCAGTTCCAGAACTTTCTGGAAACAGCGGCTGGCTGCCATAGAATTTCCAAGTGAGAGGTGGCACTTGCCCTCTCGCAGATGTCCCTGCAAACAGGAGAGGCAAAGCTAACTGTCTAAAAAACATTAACGTCTCCGAAAATTCTATGAAAGGCATTCTGTGTTAAATTCGTTGATGCATGCTAATGCAGGAACTTATTATTTAAGTGGTTAGATGCATTGCAATACTAGTACAAAAGGAAATGTTCAGAGTTCACGTTTACAACAAAATACTATTTTTTAAGGTTATATGCAACTGAAGTAATTTCACAGTAGTCTCATTTCGTCCAGCTTACTTTCATAAAGCTGTTGTCTAGTCGCACTGCTTGCTGGGAGTCCTCCAAAGCCTCCCTGTACCGGCACAGCATCATCAGCGTGGCCGCCCGGTTTCCGTAGTAGCTTGCATTTTTTGGACACATATCTGAAAAATCAATCAACAAGTTTCTCATTTATATATATATATATATATATATATATATATATATATATATATATATATATATATATATATATATATATATATATATATATATATAAAAACACACCACTGATGACTGGATGAAACAAAGTCTAAAACTGTTATGAATTTACCAATAGCCTTGGTGTAATAATTGAATGCCTCTGTGTAGTCCTTCTTGATGTAAAAAGCATTGCCTTGCTCCTTGAAGGCCTCTGCATCCCTGTGGGTAGAATTGGTAAAAGAAAAAAAGAAAAGAGAAATTAGAAAATGTAGGGGATGTCTTAACATTTATTTACATTCAACTTGCACTAAGCCAAAATGACTCCATAAATGTGACAATAACATTATATGCCATCTCAATCAGCCTTATTCTATTTTGACCTCTACATATGTCTCAGGATTTAGTCTCAGGAAAGATGTAGTCAGTCTAGTAGTGTCCAAAGGTCTGTTCAAAGATATTAATGAATAAACCCCATAGTAAAACCTGAAGAACACAACAGACAAGGCTAGAGTTGAAGTTGTGAAAAGGTTTATGCCACAAGCTTGAAAGAAGTAAAATTCCAACTCCACATCAAAGAAGACTTAGTCATCTACGGGCCACACAAGGAGAGAGTTAATCAGAGAAGCACTGTGGCTCTGGAGGAGCTGCAGAGATCCACATCTCAGGAAGAAAGGACCAAGTGATAAGATAACAGTTAGTTGTGCTCTCTCCATAAATTTGTCCTTTAGCTTATGTAAGATCGACGACAATACCACTGTTAAATAAAACCCACAAGAATCTCTTTTGAACTTTCCCACAACCAATCTGGGGGACAGCAAACATGTGGCGGAAGAAGGTGTTATGTCCAGATGAGACCAAAATATAATGTTTTGGCCTACATTCAAAATGCTATACAAGGACAACTAAAACCACCTGAGCACACCATCAACATGGTGAAAATAGCTGTGCTGTGAGGATGCTTTTTGAGCAGCAAAATGGTTTGGGAAAATACATGGGAGTTAAATACTGGACAATCCTGGAAGAAATCAATCACAGACTGAAAAAGGAATGAGGCTGGGGTGAAGGTTCACCTTCCAGTACAGCATACCGAATTGGAAACACAGCTACAAAAGAACGTCTTAGATCACATAAACTCTCCAGTACCAGGCCACTGCTGAAAGATTATGTACAAGGAAGTAATGCAGAAGTTTCAGCAGTTTTAGGGCTGGGGCACGTCTAAGTCTATCGTTTATTATTATTGTCAGTCCCAAAGCGCAGCTACAGTTAGAGCTATAATGGAATGTATTAGTTTAGATTAGAACATACTCATTAATGTCTAGACCTTAGTCTATTTGAGAAATTTGTGGCAAAACTTTAAAAATAGATGTCCTCCATCCAGTCTGACTGAGCAACATTTACTTCTCCAAATCAGGATCCTAAAATATGTGGCTGACATGACAATGTAAATACAATAGAGAACTTCTGGCCTGAGTTAGCTAAACACACGAAGCGCCCAGATAGCAGAGCAGAAATGTCTATTCCTGGAGAGGAGGTTGCTATTTTGTATAGCGGGCAGGAGAGAGCAGAGCCAGGAACATATGACACCATGCTCTGTACAACTGCCATTACTTTATTTGGAAGCCTTTCATGCTTTAAATCACGGCCACGCAGAAAATGAATGGTGCCACTGAACGGACTATTCTAGAAAAGAAACATGACAATGACGGGAGAAACAGAGCTCACAGTAACATTAGCTTTTGCTCTGCACGAGTACAGACCGCTCCACAGATAATGCAAAGCAGCCAGGAGAGTTGGCGTGGAGGAGGACCAAACAAGCTACCATAATGTAGCAGTTAGCGGCAGAGCGCTAGTTAGCCATCAAAACACCTCACTAAAACACAAATGACAAGATAAGTTGATGGCGCGTAACTGTAAAAGACTTAGTTGTGTTTCTATTTCTGCCACTGACAACAAATCATGTATTTCTCCCACCTTTCTATCTCCTCGTCACTAAGCAGTTCGATGTCAGGGTCCATGTTCACAGCATCACAATTCTCCGTCGCCATTTTGCCGTCAATGAGGGTGGGCGGGGTCTTAGACTGCGGTCGTCGTTACGTACACTGTAAACAGGAAGTGACCCGTTAGCTTAGGAAAACGGTCTCAGTAAGTTCAAATCAATAAGACACCAATAGATATCGATAGGCACGAATCGATAAGAGCGCATGTGTTTTTGATAGCATATGTTTGTTGCACAAGTCAGGTCATACTTACATCAGCTTCGTTCTTCTTCTTGTTGTGGTTCCGTATATATGTTGTATTCAAGCTAATGCTAAGCTATTTCTGAATTCAACCCTAGCCAACATATTTTTTTGCGTTAACTCTTGTTACTGTCATCGAAATGGGATTGATATCGCATTTCTATTACTTGCTAATTTATTAAGCTACTTCACAAAAATTACTTTACAAAACTAATGAGATAAAAAAAAACTGTTTATGCAGTAACTTTGGCTATCAGACTGCTGTTTCCACATGAGATAAGTTATTTATTAAGCAAAAATTGAAAACATTGAATATAAATTTATTGCTGATCAGAAATACTTGATTCTTTAGGTTGAAACGCCTCAAACAGCACAAACATTGCTCTCCATTTAGCTAAATAATTTCCCTCCCTTATTTTACCAGCCACACGACTCAGCAACTAAACTGTCAAGTTAAATGTCCAAATGTTGACAGAAAAAAAACCACCTTTAAGGTAATCCCTAGGAAATAATTAAATGCCTCAGTTACCATTGATAGTACTAGAAAGCAGAAATTTAAATTGTTTGTCCTACTGGGTTATGAAATCTCAAGTGTGTATGTTGAGCCAAACTTATTCTTTTTTAAATAATTTATCTCTGTGACCTGACATTTGCTTAAGTAATAACATATCATGACAAATAGCATGTGAGTAAATTAACTTTTCAAAGTTTTTTCAGTCTTTACATCCAGTTAAAAAATTTTGTAAAAATAAATAAATAGAAATAATATGTTCCTCTGTTATTTTGTGATTCAGTACATTAACACATGAGATCCACTGTCTTTATTGACTCTGCCAAAATTCATTTGTCTTTTTCGTAGACAGATTTTGTGACTGAAAACTGAGACGTCATCATGGGAAAAAGCTGCAAAGTAGTTGTGTGTGGCCAGGCTGGAGTTGGTAAAACAGCCGTGTTGGAGCAACTACTGTACGCCAATCATGTTGCAGGTACGTCGTCAGCCTTCTGTGATTTGAGGACTCGTTTCTGTGATCCATCTCTGTCACCATTTGGAGACTTACCGTTAAAACCACGCCTCATTTTAACCAACGTAATGCAAAAATATGGCGTTAACTGCCTCAATTTTTAGGTTCAGACCCCATGGAAACCCTCGAAGATATTTACATTGGTTCCATCGAGACTGACCGTGGCACACGCGAGCAGGTGCGCTTCTATGACACGCGTGGACTCCGTGATGGAATGGAACTCCCTCGCCATTACTACACTTTTGCCGATGGGTTTGTGCTCGTCTACAGCATCGACAGCAAAGAGTCCTTTAAGCGAATGGAGGCGCTCAAGAAAGATATTGATCGCCACCGAGACAAGAAAGAGGTAACAACTGAAGGGATTTATTCAGGAATGCTTTTGTCAAATCGTGTCCAATCACGTTTTTCTAGCAGCTTAATAATTAATAAAATATTCTCAGTAGAGTGCGTTAGCCATAATAATGCACAACGTCCTATCCACAGACTTAGATTTTTCTGAGACGGGGTTTGTTAATGATTACTTTTCAAAGCATTCACCTCCATTATTATTCAATTCACATCAGCCGTCACTTAGTGAAGCGCACAGTGGTCTGTGATTGCTAATCCATTAATCCTGACCCACAGGTCACCATCATCGTGCTGGGCAACAAGCTGGACAAGCAGGACGAGAGGAGAATTGATGCTAACTATGCGCAGAACTGGGCGAAAAACGAGAAGGTGCGTCTGTGGGAGGTGTCGGTGGTGGACCGGCGCACGCTCATCGATCCCTTTGTCCACCTGGCCAGCAAGATGACCCAGCCGCAGAGCAAGCCCACCTTTCCCCTCAGTCGCAATAAGAACAAGGGCAGTGGCTCGACGGACAGCTAAGCCAGCTGCTCGGCTCGCCTGGCTTAAACGAGGAGTTCAAAAGGGAATGGTAAAGGGAACGCTGTTTTAGTAAAAGTTTTTTAAAAAAATGTGGAGAGGCTATCACAAGAGCAAAGGCGCAATGATTGTACAGATATTTCTGTCCAGCTGGTGCTGTTCTGCTGAAATGCTACTTTAATCATGACGTTGCAAATATTTATCTCAAGCCACCAAGGAAAAGGATCATCGTGTTGATATTATGTCAATGTTACTGAATCAAATCATGTTCGGACCGCAGACTGTGTGCTTTGGGCCTATGTGTCTTAAACTGCTTGCAATCAGCATTTTTATCCACAAAAAAAAAAACAAGTTGCACATTACTGCACAGGCTTTGATTTTATATACACTAAACGAGCACACAAACCGAATCAGAAATGCAAACCATGTAAAGCTTACGACTGCTTTACAAACACGCTGAATTTCACTTTTTTTTTCTGAAACGAATAATGACTGCAAGGATTGCATCGACACATTCTGAACAATCCATGGCGGTTTGTCAACATGGATCTTTGTTACGTTTTGCTTGTTTGTTGTCCAATGATTGACATTCCGTGCGAAGTCTTTGTGGAGGAAAGGCTCAGGTGTTACTTTTTGCTGGTGGCTCCATGTAAAAACAGATGGCACACAATGAAGTGAATTATCAGCACTTTGACCATGTAAGTCACTGTTGTGTATGATTTATTATTCCTGAGGTGTGAATCATTTATTAACACTATATCATTATGGCAAATCTGATGTGCTTTCGATGTTTGCTTTATCAAAACGGCGGAGACGTGTTGAACATACATGCGTGTTTGTGCCATGTCTGTTGACACACTATTCCACATTCAACATATTTAAGCTTTTGTATGGTCACACTTTTCAAATATGGACAGTTTGTGTTTGTTTGCATGTTTTGTAAGCAAATTAAAGTCCTCTCAGTGTCTGACTGGAATGTTGACGCCGCTGTGGTTGGGCTGGTTTTGTTCACATTGTCTCATTAAGCACAAGCTTCATCAAAAATAACATTCAGAGAGGAAATTACTCAAACCGTGTGTTTCCATCCATCCATTCAATTCAATTCAGTTTATTTATACACAGCCAAAGCAAAACCAATGTCTTGTGTCATTTTACAAAACAATCCTTTTAATTCAATCATTTTAGTGGAACCTGTTGACCATCAGTGAAATTCTTGCCACTTGGCTACTAGCTCATTTTTTCCCTTTTAGTTCTTTCTAAATAAATAACCAAAACGGTTATTGTAATTTGTAATTGCCCAACATTAGAGATCTCTGTTCGGTCACTCCTTAGGGAATATGGCACATTTAATTTTTATTTATTATTTTAAAAATAATTTTAATTAATGTATGAGTTTTACAGAAAAGTTAGTTACTCTCATGTAAACACCAAAAAGAGGAGAATCAAATCCTTGGTATATAGTGCCCTCTTGTGGCGTCTTCAAGGAATTGACTTTCCTTTGACATCACTTCCTGAAATGTTTTTTTTTTAGTCAAAACATTTGGAAAACTGCCATCACGTTAAAGCTAATATTTATGGATTATTCTAATGACAGCTCTGTAAGACATGGACTTCTATTACATGCTGATGTAACAATTATTGTTCTTCATGATAGTAAAAACAATAAGTCTTCAATCTAATTCCTACCTGTTATAGAAACAGGTAGGAATGACCCGTTTCTAGCAATTTCTTTGAAAATAAGAAATTAAAGAACTAAAAATTCTGTTAATTTCTTTTTTCATTTGTGGTGGCACAGCAGTAAATCACATCCCATGTATGGACTCTGTAGTGATGGATCCCACTTACCTGTGATGTGAAATAGTTCAGACAAATAGAAGTTTTTGAGGCTTAGTGCTATAGGAACAAATTAATTCTGTATTTCATTTGCTTTTTTATAATTGCAATTAATTACTTTAACGCATATTCATTTAAAACCATATGCGTCCTTTATTCAAGCATTTGATGCGACACTAAAAAAATGCAAATCTGCAACATGCACGAAGGAAAAACTTTTCAATAACATCAGAAAAATGATTCTCCTACTGTTTTAGTGAATCAGTGACAACTGGAAATGCTGCAGTCTGAGCTCGCTAATGTGCAGTTTCAGCACAACGCCGCAACATGCACTTAGTTGTGTTAGTCTGGCCCCATGAGTAAACCCATCCGATAAATTAGCTTAGAAAAAATGCCAGACAAAATTATAGACATTTCATCAGAGGAAATGATCTGATAGATCCACATGGGGCATGTTGAGAGATTAATGCACGATAATGAGAAAACCTCGAGTGGAACATTTCTGAAATTACATTATGCACACTCACTTTAGTTTCCCTAGAGGGTGCCAGCACTTGTTTCGCTCATGTTCTTTTTAATGACAAGAAGCAAGCCTCTGCACCTATGTTCCTTCACTTAAAATGATTCAGTGAATGAATCATTGCAGAGTATAATAATAGTACAAAGAGAGGCTCACAAGTTGTCTTGTTTTCCTGGTCATTTCTTTTCTCAGAGCAAAGGCCCTACTGACTAGGATAAAGGATGGAAAAAAAAAATATCCACACCATTTGTTAAAAAATACACTGTGAAAAGGATAGATTTGTCATTCGTCTGCATGATTTATGAGTCTTCTTCCTCTGTTTGACAGCACAAACACAAAAGACAAATTTCTAGTTGCTAGTCACATTCACGGTTCAAAAAGGCAGCGCACTTGTGTCGCAATCTAAAATACTCAGCAGCAGCAGCAGCATGTCTCTGGATAAAAGGCTGAGGAGCCACACTTTTTGTGTGTTGGGGGGGAAAAAAAGCTGACTTTAACCCTCAAAGCCTCTGCACTGGCCCAACTTTCACCGTCGCAGAGGCAATTCCACACAACACTGAACACATTCAGCCTAAATGCCAACACCGCCTTCATAGTCTGCTCTTTGAAGCCATGATTTCGGCAACATTTGTCAACCTAATCCTGAGGATTTGAGATAAATGATTTGCCCTGAAAACGCATCGTCACCGTTACATTTCAAGCACTCTGTTTCAAACAAGCTCTCACATTTTGGAAATAAATGATTAATTTATCAAGACCAGCTAAAAACAAAGGTGAGCTCACTGAGCTTTTTCAATGATCTAATGATCACTCTCAAATCTTTCTGCAATATAACAATGCACTATAACAACCATGTGGAGTGCAATAAGGTTAGATGTTACAGATTTACAGGAAAAAAAAGAAAATCACCCTCTCATGTATCATTCTCCCAATCATTCAAAATAATACATGTTCCCATTTGTATTGGATGTCTGCAGCTGTCACTCGTATCACCAACTGCCTGGATATTAAAAGCTGTAGGTGGTATGACACAAGCAGATGCGTATGAATAAACTCAGATAACTTCATCAATAATTTAAGTTCTTTTATTTTTTAGCCAGATTGACTGTGTAGTAGTTAAAAGCTACCATTTCTCTCTATATCACATATGTCAAAGTCAAGGCCCGCGGGCCACATCCGGCCCGCAAATCAATTATCTATGGCCCCCTGAATGATATTTAATTACTATGAGAACCGGCCCGCAAGCCAGAGCCGCCCGCTCGTGTTTTGCCCGCAAACACTACATTTCCCATAATGCAACGGTAGCCCGCGAAGTGACTACAGCGCGCCCAAACGGCTTCATTATTCATCAGCTCAGAGCCTCACCCCGAACATTGATGAACTTGTACAAAAGATGAGACACCTCCAAGTATCAGGCTCAGCCTCAGACAAGTGAGCATCACAGAGCAGTAACGTATTTTCAGTTTATAAGTTTCAGTTAAATTTTTACATTTGTTTCTACAAGATGTGATTTTTCTTTGAATGAAGTATTGTTTTGTCTGTGTGCCATATATTTTTGTATTTTATTTTATTTTATTGTATTTATTTTTCAGTTGAATGGATTCAGGTAGAATTGCAGATAAGAGCCATGAGAAAGAATACAACTGATTTGATTTATATTTTTACTTTACTATTTGAAAGCAGTGATCGGTAGGATCATAGAGCAGCACAGTAATGCATTTTCAGTTTATAATGCATGCACTTTGATTTATGCATTTATCTTGATATTAAGAAACATATTTTGTTTTTAAAAACAATTAAATTTGTTGCTGTTTGCCTCTTGAAAAATGTTTTCCCTTGAAGTTACTGACAGAGCCATAACAAAATATTGCTTTATTCATTTAATCGTTAAATAATATACACTGTGTTAGGTCTTGGTTCAATAGGCTATGTGCAATCATTTCAATATGTTTTAATAAACATTAAACCAGTCCGGCCCTCGGCTTGTAGCAAATTTGTTTTTTTGGCCCTCTGTGTATTTGACTTTGACATCCCTGCTCTATATGATATCTTTAAGAAATTTAAAATGTGTTGTAAAATCTTTTGCCAAATTTTGCCCGTTTCAAGTCAAGATTAAGAAAAACCACTGGACTGATTCACGTTATGAAAAACCTCTTTTGCACTTTTACTTTAATTGGGCCATGCTGCAGATGTTTCGTTGCTGCTTTTCGGATGATCATATCCCAACATCTGAACAATGACGTTTCCTCACCGAACTAGCATAATTTTCCTATAAATACAGTTTTCAAGACCTCCACCGTGTACGCAGCCTGAAAAGTTGCAGATCGTATTCCTCCCAGAAGTCACAGCAATTAAAACCCGGCATATTTGTAAATTATCTGCTGATCGGTCTTTAAAACCATATGCTGACTATTCTAAGCTGTGTTTTGACTACATAAAGCACTGCTAAAGTGTCTATTGGAAACACATTTATTATTTGCACTCAAGCCTGAAAAACTCACAACCTCCCTTTTTTTTTCCTGCAACCTTCCTGCTTGCACTCTGGAAGAGTTTGCATAAAACATACTAATCTTCATGTAAGATCTGAAGACCATTGATTCATGGTAACAGTTTCTCTGCAAGATTTTGTAGAGCTTCAACCAAAGTAGGGGTAAGACTTGATACAGATTGCAGCTACACTGCCAAAAGCATTTTTATAATTTATTTGGAGCACCACCAGCCTGGTAAAAGACGCCTGCTGACATTCTCCAACACAATAACGAACCGCCGCAAGATCAACAGTTTTGCGGCGAGCTCCGAACAGTTGGAAAATCTTAGAGAACAAGCAGTGTGATGTTGATGCACTCGAGAAGGTCACTCCAAGAACCTGAAGATGCATTTCCCATTCCAGTTGATTCCATAATCACGTCGCAGACTTTGGAGCTGAACAGGACCCCAATGGGCCTGTTTTCCTTCTTCACACGCAGTACGTCATTGCCCAAAAATCCTTTAGTATATTTTTTGTTTGTGTTTCCTGCTAAACGTTTTACCCATGAAAAAAAAAAAACAAAAAAAAAACACAGATTCACACACACAAAAGTTCATTTCCGAATAATTAAAGACATTTTCACAAGTTTGAAAAAGCTTTATTTCCCCCAAATCCAACCCACTTTACTCATAATGTACAGAAATGTATTTGCTCTTTATATCTCTCATCATCCCATCCATGTGTACAGTGTTTCCTGCCCTCTGGAGCTATGGAGGGATACCCTGAATGGATGGTCATGTTAACATTTGCTCAACCTGTCACCCCTGAGAAGGCCTAGTTAATGCAACGTCATGATATTGTCTGTAAAAGGCCTTAAATTACAATATTATTTCAGCAACTGCCAGCATGGTGGAAAATAAAAGCTCACTCAAATCTTTTCGTTTGAAATATTTTCTGTTGTACGTTATAAAACATGTCGATAAAACCATGTAAATAAAGAAGAAAAATAATAAAAGTTCCCCCCCCCAACCCTGTTTTCAAACAGGCATTCAACAATAACCTCATCTAAACTCTCTTCTATAATATTTATAATACAGATAACAATAATGACTCTGGTAGAATCTCTAGAATTGCTCTATTTCTACATATAATCCGACTCTTCTTGGTTATTTAATTCAAGAAAAAAAAAAAATGGGTCGCCCGGGTCAGAGTTCCCACTGAGCAACAGAAAGAAACAAACAGTGAAGATTAAAGGCTGGCTGGTTCACTGAGAAGTGGGACCGGGGAGAACCATCACATCATTACGGCGAGGAGGAGACCTGGCGGGCTTTGCTAACCTAGAACGGCCTGGGAGTCCTTAGAACACAAATGCACGTCGGATGAAGAGGGGTTTTCTTAAAGCACAAGCACTGAATGGCAGTTACAGGTTATTTACGACAGGTGGCACTGCTGCGTCAAACACATGTACACACGTTGCACAAATGCATAGGTTCCTGTAATTGAAGAGAACATGATTGGGTCCGACTGCTGAAGAGAGGATGACACACGCGCTCCGAGTCCTGTGCTGAGACCTTGCCAAGAGTTTGTTTTCGGCATAAGGAAAGGGGAGAATGTCAGCAGATATCCTGCGTGGGAGTCGGCGCACGAGCACAAACAGCACAAAGACAAGTCGATGCTGCATATGTGTCACTTCCACATCACTCGTCGCTGACGTAACAATGTTTTTTTTCTTTTTTTTTTTGCTCAGTGGAAGTCATACAGAGGTCCTACTGCTCCGCTGAAAAGTGAAGCGGCAGTGTCATATGGCGCTTAAGGCAGCCCTCCTCTCTCTCCCCGCCCCCACCAGCCGCCACTTTCTCATGTCGAGACTGGCCATGAGCATCAAGCATCAAGGGCAGCAGCTGCACAACTTTTTATTTTTTATTTTTATTTTTTATTTCAGATGACTTTTCACTGACAAACCAGACTTGGCCTTGGTTATGGAGGGGCACACAATACACTGTATGAGGAGTTTACAGCAGAGAAGAGTTAAAAAGTCATTGACACACCAGACATGAACATAAACATACTTGAATGTATTGCTTTAAATGTGAGGCTTGTCATCATTACAGATAAACTATAACAGGATCATTCTCACTTGATTGTTTTTTTTTTTTCCAAAGCAGAATTTTATAAAACATACACCTACAAATAATAATAATAATAATAAAAGAAAGAGAACATCGACATAATAATCATTGCTTTTGTAAGTAAATCCATTTTAAGGTGCTTTTTAATGTGGTTGCCATGGCACTGTGCTTTGTATCCCCCCGCCCCCCTCACACCCCTTTCCACACGCTGCGCTCAGACACAGCACCGGGACGTCAATCAGAATGTGGCTGAGCAGCCTTCCCACCCGCTGTCAAATTTTTTTCATCAAACACTGAAATCCTATCAAGTCATCAAGTTATCCATTGTGTTCTCATTATGTGCTTTGATTGTGTGCGTCATTTCCTTGCTCCTCATCGGCTTAAACTGAGATCACAGCAGAAGAAAATCAGGGACAACGTCAAGGTGATGGCGGTGAGGTGAAAGGAGAATGGGGTTAAAAAGGAAGTGAGGATGGGAGCGAAACAAAAGGGGGAATTTGGCAGGATAAGACGCGTGTAGCTGCGGAAAAATATTTTCATGCCGCTACCTTAGGAAAAAGCATAATCCCAGGTTGCATGCATGAGTAATACTCTGAAGCAAGAATTTTAGATTCCAAAGAGCAGATTTGCAAACTGAAAGATAGTTTCATTGACAAGCTGACCTTTTTTTGGATCTTACTGACTGTTTAATCCTGGGTGTATTTAAAAAAATAAATAAATAAAAAACTTGGATGCAGGGGCTGTTACTCTTACTTGAAAAGAAAGAAACAAACATCAGTAATGCAGTTTTTCTTTTTGAGTTTTAACACAAAGAATACATAGTTATAGACCTACAGTGACGTGTCGCTTTTGTCCTTGAGAGCCTTTAAAGTGATTACTTTGAATTTTCGAAGCGAGCTTCTGCTAAAAAGATTAAAAGGCGAATAATTTCTTACCTTCGGTAATATATTTATTGACTTCCTTGTTTATCTTAAATCCAGATTACTTGGTTTCAGAGATTAAAGTGAACAGGTTTCATACCTTCATAAAACACCTCCACTAGTCTGTCTGTTTGTCTGTCTGTCTGTCTGTCTGTCTGTCTGTCCATCCCCTGTCTGTGTCGACTTGTCCACCAGGGTCATGGGAGTGCAGGTGTTTCACATCACGCTTCACAGTCAAACAAGACAAACAACCAAGGCAAGGCAGCATTGCCAGCAACTGTGCCTCAGTGCTGGAAACAACTCCTATCTCAAAAAAACACACCTTGAAACCGTCGTCTTGTTCACATCAGGCAGTTGTTTACACAAAAGCCAATGAATATTTACGAGGGAAATCGAGGCTGACCCTGGATCATGACCCTGGAGCTCAACGTTTCCGGTCAGCGCAACAGATCGATAGAAATGTGAGAAAGTCTAAAAAAAATACATAAATTACCATTCACATTGACCTCCGAAAAGTTTCTGATTTTCACACTGCTTTGGTTTTAATTAATTCGGTTAGTCTGAGAAGAAATGCTTTTCATGCTCAACATGTGTGTCAATAACTAACCAATGTTAACATGATACCAGATTAGTATTGATAAAAAATGATTTACGTAAATTACTGTCACATTTCTGAAGTTGCAGTTCTTTTGCAGAGGTCCACATTGGCTCCATTTAGACTGTATGCTAATGTTAGCTTGGGACCAACTAATCTGGATCTACAAATGAAGGTTCTACCAATACTCCTGCAATATTACATATGTACCTTGCATTTCCATAGCATAGAAAGATTTTGCCTTAGGAGAATTGAGCTCCAGCATTGTCTTCCTACATATTTGAGATGGTAGCATGCATAATCTGATGGTCTGCTACACCAGACTGCCACAGATTTTTAGGACATGTTGGAATGTAAAACCTCTCTCACTCATGTAGCAACGTGCCACTGCTACAGCATATTGCACAACTACGACTAAAATATTACAGGAATTACCCAATTATATATAAGAAACAAGCTTTGTATTAGGATTTAAACTGAATAAATAACCTTCTCTTTGACTAATTTGGCAGATAATTATCTGACCACTTGGTACGAGTAGAGCAGTGAAGTTTCATTCCTAGATCATACAAGTCTTTGTATGAAATAAGAACAAATACATCATTCTGATGTAGCAGAACCCAAAATTACACATCACTGATCCCAAGACACATGCACTGTTCAAACTGAGACGGCATCAAAAGCTAAACATGTACTTCAAAAGCATTATACGACTCAATGTGCCTTAATTATTTTATGTAATGCCTTTTTAAATATGCCAGCATACCTGGCCAGGTAGAATCTGTGATGGCAGCTTAGGCGTGCCATCTACTGTAGGTAAGACACCAACACCTTGTAACCTTTTAACAAAACCTCACAATAAAAATTCAGAACTCTACCCTTAAACTTAAACTAAGACGTCTTATGGTTTGTTTTTTTTAAACCATATTCACAATACCAGGCAACCACGTTGCTTAAGCTTGCCAGCTGAAAACACTGATGGGTGAGGCTGGCCTCTGCAGCCATACACGTATGGCTTTGCTTCAGCTGCTTTACGGACCGACGACAACAACTTTTCATCAAGCCTCCAAACATAGGAGATAAAAAAGGTTTTATAAGAGCATCAAGTAAAGGGACCTTATTTTGCGGCAACCACACTAAACGTACATCTAGATTTTTTTTTCTATATATGTTTTCTAATAAATTACACAATAATATTTATAATTTAAACCATGTTTGACCCATGAAATGGCTATAAATGCGGCCTCCTTGTGCCAGTCACTGTCTGGAGGCCTGTGCTGCTCCTGAGGTCGCCATCAAAGGAGCAGAAAGAAGGCATGAAAGGGGATATTGGCCTTTGTGATGAGAAGCGCTCTCAGGCCGTCGGGCCTGGTGATAAATTGGAATTTGTGCACTCTTCCCATTTTAAGTCAGGCGGGCTGCATAGTTTGGATGTGACCTTTGTTGCGCGGTCACACTAAAACGAGGGCCTTGGATTTGGTAAAGGGACAGGGCCGGAGCTTAACTGGGAGATCGGTTAAGTCCTTAATAAGGGGAGAAGATGATGGGTGTGTGCGTGGCCCGCAGCGGCCCCGGAGCGGGCCGGAACAGTGCAGGGCCCAGGAATGGGGTCTGGATGAAGGTGGTGGCGCCCACCGGGTGGCGCAGAGCCAGCGGGTTAGTCGCCACTGTGCACAGAGTTGGTGGGGTGAGGGGGCTGGGCAGGAAGCCAGTTGTCAAACTCTTGGTCAGCTGCTTCTGCAAGGCCAGTTTGGTCTGGAGAAGACAGGAATGGGGGACCGGTAAGAAGCAAGAGAAGAACACAACGAGGGCAGAACACAACAGCGATCGGGCGAACATGTTTCTCCAAAACATCGGCCCTTCGTTCAGACACTCAGCTGCAGCGAAGGAATATGCAAAACACCTCTGAGCAAATTATATTTACTTCTTTTCACATGACGAATAGATGAAATATGAATTTACCCACAGGTGTCCAAACTTGCATAAACAAGATAGACAATCTAGGAAGTATGACATGGACACAATCATTTTCATCACTAAGTTGAAGAAAATATGTATCCCTGAAGCTCGTAGTTATTAAAAGGGTTATTCTGATCTTTAATGAAGATTATTTTAGTTTTAAGATTAGTCAATGAAGTTAACCTGATTACCCAGCTCATGTACACTGCTGTTCAAAGCTTAAAGGTTTGCTTTATATATTAAATAAAAGGGAGTTACCACAATAACAAAAGCCACAAACTGCTCAATAAACAGCCTCCAAATTCCTGGGTACATTTCTATCAGTATAAAAACCTCGAGATGATTTTTATCATCTCGATAAAAATCGTGATGATAAAATCGAGATGTATTAGTATTAGTTTAGGCTCGTGTCAGCAGACAGCTCCCCTGATCCAACTGGTAAATGTAATCGAGAGCTGCGTATTTAAACTGCTTGCTTTGAAGCCTCCTCTGGAAGCCACAGTGCTTCCTGCCTATCCATTCCTGCTCTTCATATTATGTCTGACCTAATCAGCGTCACGTTTGTTGTAATGGACGTCTGCTCTGTTCCGTACTCTGGGGGTGTTTGCTGCTGCTCCTCCTGCCCCTGGCTCTCTGCATACGCACATGAAAGGGGCAGAGAGGTTCTAGTGCAAAACTAAACAGACAAAAATGATTTCATCTTCGTTCCTTTTTCATAATTTTAGGGAGCATAAATGCTACTCTTAAAAAAACTCATCACAAAGAAAAGCCTTTAGATACAGAAAGCGTACTCGCACCCCTTTGACTTTTTTTTTTTTCCACTTTTTGCCACATAATAACCACTGAACGGATTTCAACAGGCCTTCAGACCAACACTGAGTTTCAAAAAAATTGTGTGGAAGAAAAATGACACATGCTTTTAAACACATTTCACAAATATAAATCTGAAAAGTGTAGCAAACACATGGACTTCATAAATAAAAATGTACACATGCATTTACATTCAGCCCACCTGAATGAATAATTGTGGAAACACTAGTCTTTTGTGTTATGCTTTTGCTAATAGATGTTGAGCAACAGAGCAGGTTGCTGCCACAAAAATATTTTCAGCATTTAGCGCGCAGTTTGTTTTCCCTCATGCAACCAAAAAGTTTCATTTTGGTCTCTTTGACTGTAGACCTATTTTCCTTTTTTGAGCTCCCGATACGGCTTGTTGAATAAGAACAACCAAAGCGAGCTTTAAACTTCTCCACAGCTTTGTTAATGGCTGCTGAATGCTGCTGAATGCTCAGGGTTAGAGACATCAAAGTAAAGAAGGCTGAATACAAATGCACTCTACACTTTTCAAGTTTTATTTGCAACAACTTTGAAAACCATGTATCATTTCCAAACCAATAGTTGGTCTATTACCTAAAATCTGTTGAGGTTTGTGGCTGCAATGTGGAAAAAAATTGACAAAAGTTTTAAGGGGCATGAATAGTTTTATAATGTGCTGTGCATCTGAGATGCAAACCGTCTTTTGCTAAATTATAGAAGAAGCTTGAGGTCCCAAAGTGTTTTTTTCCCCTTCTTTTTTGCTAAAAATTCACCTTATATACAAAGATCCCACTATGCTGGTAATGAAGGTAAACTTCATTTGTAATCTTTAACTTTGTGGTCTACAGACCAAAATATTAATAGCTACAATGTGGAAAAAAGACCAGAACCCCTTTAATGTCCTTTAATGTAAATGTGGCTTCCTTATTTTCTTTGCTTGCCCCCCTGGCCACAGTCAGGCCTAAACTTCAGCCAGCACAAGTCTCTCCTTCCAATTCTCAGCCTCGCCTGCTACTGACCTGCGAGGAGAGAGAGGCGAGGTTGCACTGGGTGAATGCTTTCTTCATGGCAGACACAGCCACACCTGCATAGCCACTCCATCTCACGTTCTGTAGGATGAAAGAGGAGGAGGAGGAGGAGGAAGAGGAGGAGGAGGAGAAGGGAGAGAGGTTGGGGGAGTGTGTATATGACAGGAGTAGAAAAGTGATTAATCTGGAGTGCTGAATCAGGCTGCTGTTGCCAGAGCTGGACAGCGGGGAGAGCAGGACTAATTTAGACTTGTCTCTGGGGTCGGGGACTCACCGACTGTAAGAGTGTGTTTAACCTCTCTGACATTACAGAGACACAGGCATGCTGTCACAACATGATACACTGTAGAGACCTTTAAAAGCCATGGGATTCTGTGTGGTTTTTTTTTTTTCTTTATGTCCTGAATGTTATGAGCAGTTGCGATAAAAACACCATTAGCTCTGAGAGTGGAACTGAAACGATCCAGTTCTGGGCAAATATATACACCGTGTCGAAGCATATCTGCTGTAAAAAAAACAAAAAACAACAACACAGAACTGCGTCTCGTTTCGTCTTCATGCATACTCGTGCGCATCTTTAAGGGCTGAGACTCACCGTGAAGCTGGAGCTCGGCTGGCTCTTGCTGTGGGGGGTAAATTTGGGTTTGGGCGGTTTTCCGGCCAGCCGATCCTTGTGCCTTCTGCTGTTCATGTGCTGCCGAGACCAGTAGAAATACCATTAGCCGGCTTCACAGGCATCTGTCGCACCACAGCAGAACAACCTCAAATGTTGTCCGTTGAATAATAAATACACGCATGGGTATGAGTGAGGTGCACAGAAATTACATTGCATTATTTTATTAAAGCTGCCCTGCCGGCTGCGGTACCTTACAGGCTTTTGTCCCCCTGGGAGCGAGGATGTTTATATAAGACTGGTGGAATGCAGTTAGGGCTAAAGCAGACTGGGCGCTCATACACATGCCAGCACATTCTCTGTTATTTTTCCACATTCCAGTCCAGTGTAGACAGTCTCATGACTCACAGAAATAGCATTAAGTGAACATCAAAAGGAGAGAAATTACTTCCCGACCGTGGTTTGATGGTAATACATCCAGGAGAAACACATAAAGCACAGTAGCTTGCAATAAGTGGCAAATAAACGCCTGCTCACTGGGCATTTTGTTAAACTAATAGATGGTAAAAATAGCAGCTTAAATGTAGTCTTAATAGATTTATTCATGTGCCTGAGCGATTAAAGAAAGCGCCACAGATTACTTGCATCAAAGTGTTAAAATTAGCTTTTTGGATTAAACACAGTCTTTAAAATTCCACCCTTCGTGTTTATCACCAATCTAACCACATTTAATGCAGTAGAGGTGAATGTAAAGTCAAGCTAAACATGCAATTTTAAGCTCCAAGTGTTCATTGTGGTGGATAAAGATCTGAAAGCGCTTCGGTTTTCTGATTAATCCTGCAGCCACATCGTTTCTCCGTGGAGAGCGTTTGGGGAAATAGTGAGCAACGTTTTCTCCGCTGCCAGGTGATTTGGGACTTTAGTGCGTTTCCCAGCAGAGTCAACATCACTTCTATGGCCTTTTTTTTTTTTTACAAACTCATATCAGGTTGGCAGCACTCTCGCTTGGTATGTCTCAACAAATCTGGAGGACTTCTCCCAATCCCCTCATACACCTTCATTTTACATTTCAAAAGAATAAAAAAGCTTGAAAGTCCAGAGTATTACTCATGCTCAGACTATCTTCCTAATGGTGTTTTGGTCGGTTTTGTTGCCAAAGCAAGCCGGAGTCCAGTAGACTCCCAACAGTATTGTGCTCGTCAACCATTTGACAAACCACTTTTACTTTTGGCAGACTGCATTACCAAGCTGAAAGGAAACCCAGGCTGGTCAGTGGATGTGGCCCCATATGCAAAACACTCTCCAATTTAAAGAAAATATATATATCAAAGGTTTAAACACATATGAATTGCAATTTAATCTTTACCTGGCTAAGTTGGGTTTCAGAGTTCACAAATATTTCACACACTTCACACTGGAAGTTCTTGCTAGGCACCCCGACGCTGCCTTTGCTCCCCAGCCGCTTGCTCTTGCAGCCAGCTCGAGCTGCCACTACTTTCCCCCTGCGGCGCGGCAGAACACTGTGGCCTTCCAGCATCAATTTGTGCTTAGTACCTGATGGACAAAAAAAACAACAACAAAAAAGAGAAATTTGACAGGCTCTTTGTTATCCAAAGCCTTTCGCTACAAGAAATTTCAATGGCAAATGTAAGTGGCTTTTCAAAACATGAAGAAATGTGTACAAATCAGGGTCACAAGTCGATCGTACCGCTGTTATGTGCTTCCAGTTGGGAGGTGGAGTTGACCGTGACTTTACAGACAGGACAGTGGAGGTGAGCTTTGCTCTTCTTGGGGTCTTTGTTGTCATCCATGCATGGCTCCCCTGGCGTGATAGATGGGTCTGCAGCGTTACCTGACTCGCCGGTCAGACACATAGCCTCAGTGGCCTCTGTGGGCTCTGCGGCCTCTGCGCCCTCCGGAGTGCTGGTGTCTGACGCCGTCTCAGAGAGCTGAGAGGAAGGCGAAACCTGAGGAGGGGAAAGCGTGACCAGCTCCACAGAGGAAACCTCAGACACCGGTGTCAGCATGACCGAGCTCCTGGGACTCTCCTCCAGTTTTCCCTCCAGGATGCTTGGTTCCAGATCAAACTGAAGACCTGTACAGAAGTAGAAAAGAAAAGGTGAATATCGGCAAACTGGATGCTCAGAACAGGACTAAATTTGTAAGTACTGGCACTCTTCGCTTCGGGTTTGTGAAGAAGCAGGTGCTTTATTTTAAATTAAGGCCGTGAGGCCAGATCAAAGGTGTAGAAATGCAATCTGTTATTTTATTTCTGTTGCAATTGGTTTGTGAGCAGAAGGAAAAAAAAAAAAAGCTGAGATAAACAAACCATGAGCGAGATTTAAAAAGTGATCCTGAGCAATATTTCTTAACAGATTTTGAAGGACTTCCAGAGCTTTTCTTTCACACTTTGGCCACTTTATTAGCTTTATTTTCAGGCCAGTATTGTCTGTTGGATAAAAAAAAAACACATGCAAATATGTACATGTCATATTTGTGTATGTGTGGACTTTATTGTCCACACATATAGGAATTTATAGGACCAAAGAATACATTTGCAGATTCACAGATTACTTCAGAAATACAAAAAAAGAACAACCTATAATCAAATATGCCCTGGTATGAAACAAAAAAATATGTGAGCCACGCGTAAATACATTACGTCTTAAATGATTTACAGTTTCTAAACATATATTTCAAGGTAATCATTATTACATACTCATGCAGAAAATAATTTCTCAGCGGGTAAACCTTTTTCTGTTTACTTTTTAATTGCATTCGACACAAAGGAATTAGAATAAATATTTCTGGTTGGTATTGGTATTCTCTATGCAGTCTCCCTGCAGGTCATATCAAAATGTCATTGTGAAGCGTGATCATTAATAACCTTCTTGGCCTTACTCCTAATACATTCATCACATATAGTTCGCGATTGTCTTTGTAGTTTTCTAATATGTTAAAGGAAATACTCACAAACCTCTACAGTTCTCTGAATATTTTGATTCCTATACAACACAAACACCATTTTCCACCAAACTTATATGCACAATATCTAGAATATTGTTGCTAACTCCAAAACTGTTAGACAGTGATGATGTGGAGTCATTAAATTTAACTAAATTCAAAGCACAGTTCTAAGTTTAAGCAAAACAACAACTTTTGTTTTGGTTTTTCTGTTCAATTAAGTCGACCTGCACTGAAAACTACTAGCCGAATTATCAACAATTCATATCAAAACAGACATGATGAATGGACGGGCAGAAAGAACAGCCGCTGTATTCCACACACGGGAACAGGCAGTTTAAATATTAAATGACGAAAGTAATATTTTCATCATTCATTTTAAATTTTATTAATCAAAAGGAGCTCCCAGGATGCCCTGGACAGAACAGCGATCCGACAGTCCCATATAGCACTGGATGCATTTAGCTGCATTGCAATGCTGCTGAGCTTTCTACCACATGAAAGTAACTGATTTTAGGGAAACTACAACAATTGAATCAGGTATCAGACTGAGACGCTCTTTCGGCTGAAGACTCATCAATACGGGGAACGAAGCATCTTAATGCGTTGGGGTTAGGATCCCCATTAGTACTATTTTATGCCACATTAATAATTCATTAACATTTTTTTTGGTTTATTAAACTATTTGCCACAAGCCATTTTCTTTTTTGATTCTTCTTTTGCACCTTTGCTCTTCACGTTTACTCTTCAAATATCAAGTGGATCTTGAGTTTCAGTCAATATAAACAAACCCATCGGCTGCTGGGTCCCGCCGATAAGTCACTGCAGTTCCATTACCACTCCCCCTTCACCTCTGTTGTCTTCCCATGGGAATCAAACACACTTCACCCCAGAGCACTGAGTGCTACGCTCACTGAATATCTCCATTTCATTTAGTGAGCTTAACACACACACACACACATGCATACAGCCGACCTGAGAGCGACCGTGCTCCATTGATTTTCCCTTTTATGTCTTAGAGTAAATTCATCATTGGAGATAAGGGTCTTCCTTTTTCATTCCTTTCCAGGTAAAAGAAACTATATGAGCAAGATTAGACATTCCCCTCGCTGTAATGAGTGTGACCCTTGAGGGATTGGACTGCTTTTCCAGAGGTGGGGGGGGAGAGGCCTGGAGGTAGGAATGATCTGTGAAATGCAGGGCCACCTGAGAGGTCTGTGGTGGGAAATGATACTGATCAGTGGGTTTAGTGGGACCCTCATAGAGGAAGATGTAGAGGTTGGTGGGAATCAAAGGACTCTAAAAATTCATGGTTAGAGATCAGAGGGAGGCTGATGCAAAGATCTTCATTTCCTGCTGGGAGCTGAACATTTTCACTTTCGATTAATCGTATTTAAGGAGAACAAAAATGCAGAATTTTACTTTATTCTCTTTAACCACAACGTTTTATTTCAAATAGCTAGGAATAAAAGCCCCGCATAAGGGAGCTCTTACAGGGTTATTGTATTAGTGCATTGCTAGCAAGTACATAGTACAAAATTCTTATGTTTTTTACCTACTTTATCAATTGCATGACCCTGGTAGTCTTGAATAATTTCTATTTTTCAGGTGTACTATATGTCCTCTAAGTATTGATATAATTGTGAAGACAAACGAGAGAACTGTCAAAACTGTCAGGCCAAGACCAGTCCGTCGGCAGCTGTCCCTCTGAGGAATGGAAGTAGACACCATCGATTACAGAGCATCTGGATCGATGTTGTACAAGCAGTCATGAGTAACTTCAACATGAGAATAATTTGATTTATGTTTCCAGCAGTCCATCTGAATATGTTTCTATGGGTGTAAACATCTCGAGAGATTACCAGTCGGCGGAGTGATCGGCTAAGAACTTAAAGCACAGACAGACAGCTAACGAAAATTGGACTCATTATACACACGCTTGCCTCTACGCTCAAGACGCTGAGCGCTTGATTTAGTAGGCGAGCGCTGATCCGAGGCAGCCTCCGAACATAAACAAATTCCCAGGGGAAAAAAACCCTTGCTTTAGATCATCATTACTGCGGTGACAGACAGAGTCCCTGCAAAATATGACTTCAGCGGCGGAGTCAATCAAAGCCGGGGGTGATTGATACTCGTCATGATTGATGGTGGCTCTCAGTCTCCTGGCGCCAGCTTGGCACTCTTACACTTGGTAGACGGCTGTCCTTTGTTAGTCTGAGGCACGCTATATAAGAATCGATCTGTCTCTTTGTGTGACTAGAAAGTTCATCTCTGTTTATCCTCTCGTTCTCCTTCCCAGATGGGTGACTTGTTGCGCTCGATATGATAAAATACCGATCAAACTCAAATGTGATTGGGAAGTATTTGAGAGACTACGCATGTTAGCATATGTTAAATGACTTATTGCTAGAAGCTAAAAATTGGTACAAATTGCATAATAATTTTTAAACAAATGGGGTAATGCAGCAACGCTTTTCATATTCCTTTGCTCTGTGGAGGATCAGTGTTGCTCTTTCTAGGGAGCTGGAAAACATATAGGAATATATAGTGATTCAAACTTTTTTAGACACCAGGACATTTTACATTAAAATGCTGTAGTCACTGCCAGGAAGCTAAAATGAATGAGTAATGATCCAGAAAATATAATTAAACCATCAGTGAAATGGTTTAATAGACTAAAAAAATGAACTTGGAGGTCGTTGCAGTTGACAGACTTAAAACGTATGCTAAAACTGGGTGCTGAGTTGAAGAGAAGAGAGAACAAGGCGGATCCTGGACTTTGGATGATCTGGAAAGAGTGTGCAAGGAAAATTAGTAAAATTTCCATGTATCTGCATACTTCATACTTGTAAAATGTTATAGGATAAGTACAAAAAAAGAGGGTTGTAATTGTGAATGCCATAGTTTTTAGTTTTTTTTATTTAGCATAATATTCATCTTTAAAACCAACTGTCAACAATTGACAGCGAAAACGATAAGAAATAGTACATTTAAGTAATTTTCTGTACAAATATTCACTGCAGTTTTTATCCCAAGATGAAGTTTGGAACAGCAGGAAAACTCTCCTACAAAAGTCCATCAAAAGGCTGTGAGTTTTGATATAAAGTGTTGGCAACACTTTATTTGAAGGGGTGTGCATAAGACTGACATGACACTGTCATAAACATGACATAACACCTGTCATGAACATGAAGGAGTCTTTATGAATGTTTATGACAGTTGTCATAAAGCGTCATTCGGTAAATAATGACCCCTTTAATGCAAAGTTGCTCTAAAAAGTGCATTGAAAGTCCATTAAACGTACCAGCTTTGCATTAAATTATCATAAGTTACAAAATAATGCAAAGTTGGCACTTTTAATGCAACTTTTAGAGCAACTTTGCATTAAAAGTGTCATTATTTACTGAATGACACTTTATGACAACTGTCATAAACATTCATAAAGACTCCTTCATGTTCATGACAGGTGTTATGTCATGTTTATGACAGTGCCATGTCAGTCTTATGCACACCCCTTCAAATAAAGTGTTACCAAAGTGTTTTTAAAAAAGTAACAAAGGGATGTTAAATGAAGAGCCGCTGTTATTTTACTATTTCGGTCATGTGCAGGAGAAATAAAATATTTAATCCCATTTATTCCCTTTCAATAAAACAGTCATTTATGAAAAGAAGCTGCCCGTCGTGTTCATATTATTCAGCAGGCATTTCCATCGCACCCAAGAGGCTGACCTTGTGGGTCCAGAGGAATATTTTGTTTTGTTCTGAGTCAGACACTGCGCATACTTCAGTGAACCACCGACGGGGATCTTATTGGTTCCTGAGAACAAATGCTCTGGACATTAGCAGCTTTTATTTTCATGGCAGATGTAATTCATTTCATCAAGTATTAATTTGGAACGCTCTTCCATCCCAGTTTGGCATTGTGCGGGATGCCAGCACTGGCTCACTCTGGTGCATTTCAATTTCACATCAGGCCAGTCGCACAATTGGGTTTATTAAAGAGTGTTCTTTGGCACAAAATTGCCTTGGAACTGCAAAATTATTCACGGCATAAAAATTAGCTATGACTTATCTACTTCTTTCGTGCTTTCCCTTTCTTATACATTTCTCTCTCCCTCGCTCGCTCTCAGTCATTTCATCTTATCTTACATTTCCCACTCATCTCGTCTCGTTTCGCCTCTGCCGTGCTTTCCTCTTTCAGGGCCTTTGGAACAGCAGAATATTAAAATTATATTTGATGAGAGTGTTATCAGGCTCTGGGTCTTTTGTCTGATTTCTCCTTTCTGAAGGAGACTCTTGGCACTCAAGGGGAAAATGTGTGTATGTGTGTGTCCATTTATAAACTACCCTGTCTGGAGGATAAACAGTGTCACTCCTATCCAAGAGTACCTTCATCTCTCTCTTTTTTTCAGATATTCTGCCTGCATTTAAAAACTCTGCATAGCTAGAGATCTTCTCTGAGGCAGGGAACTTAAAACGGTAGAGGAAATAAGAAGGAGAAAAAAAAAACTGCTATAGCACTGGCACAGTCCCCTTGCTTCAGAATGATAAATGAAAAGTCTGGATCCGGACAAGTGCAATATGAGAAGCTAATGGGGTTTACTTAGCAGTCAAAATGCCAAAGAAACAATTCAGGTTCTTAGAAGTCAAGGTGCAGCTGTCTGCAGTGGAAAAGTTCACATTTATTTTTCTTGTTGAAAACAAAAAAGAACCACATTTCCTTTTGTAAAGCACCAGATATCTATATTGGCACCACTAAAGTACGAACAGCTGAACTTTTTCTTTGTAGAAGTAGATGAGTGTCTTTGATATTGTTCAGCTTTAGTTTTTTTTTTTTGACAGCCCATTAAAAACGAAACCCCTCTGCACCGCTCTGCTCCGTCATGGCTCATTCAGCACTTTGTGCCGTTATTGTGCTCAAACACACCAATTCGGGTCCTGTCACCATCCTCTCATTCCAACTTCAATAGGGTGGGAGCAGAAGAGAGTAATGGGGAGTCAAGGAATTGAAATCAAGAAAAAAACGGGGTAACACAAAACAGAGAGAGTCTGATCGATCTCAGCAAGCCTGGTTGTTTACGCAACATCTCGGACCGTTCTTGCAGTCTGAAAACTTTGGAACCTAACATTAGACACAAGGCTGAGAGCAGTGAACTCAAGTGTTTTACTTAGAATGAAAGTTTATTCATTTACTTCTACATATCCCATCCTCATCCACTTGAACTGAATTAAGCATGGCCTTCAATGCTTTTCATACAAATCTTCAAACAGAATAAAAAAACAAAAAAAAAATGCAGTCAAATCCAAAGTTTGATGTCTGCACCTAACGCCATCATTTAAATAACGGTTGCAGCCAAACTTCTGACGAGAGACTTTGAAAGGATAACCAGGGCAACTAACTATTAGGAAACTGGAAAATAGGTACCAGTCCCATAATATCTAAATCTAAGGTCTTGCTGATTTTTGGTAACTCCATGCCAAAATCTTTTGTGTAGTTTACTTAGAGTCACAGTAGTTTCATAGCAGCTTTTAGCCAAAAAAATTCTGCTACTGTCACTTTACCTGTTAACATTTTTTACAAGTTTAAGTGATGAAGCCCTTCAGCTTGCTATAATGTATAATTTGTAGACTGACAGCTGATTGTATGGCACCAGTCATCACTAGTATAGCTGTAACTATTTTTAATATTAGACAATAAACCAGAGTAATTGCTCTCTTAATTAGATCATCAGAAACTGAACCACAGTGTTTGCATTCAGTTTCATTAGACACAGCAGGGCTGGATCATCGAAAGACCTGTAGAGTCAAGAGATCACTCAAATGGAACCTGTCTGGCAATATGTCTGGTGTATTTCTCTTTGAATTGCACCAAAGAGAAATACACCAGACCCCGATCTAGACAATAACAAAACAATAACATCAAGAATGGATGAGAAAATTAAATTGTTGACAACTTTCAGTCCAGAAACGGCCAGAAAGATTTTTCTAATGCTTTGGAACTTCGAGTGAGGCATTATAAACAATTAGAGAAAACCTAGAAAAGTTTGTAGTTGCAGACTCATTTTTGACTTAGCATTCTGTTTTTATATCCATATATTTCAGCAGGTATACTAAAGCTATAAAATAATTTCATTTTAGTTTCGATTGATACAGAAAAACAGAAGGAGTTGTGCTTTCGCAGTTGCTTCTCATTTTCGGTGTCCTACCAATTACAAATTAAAGAGCAGCCCAGACATCATAAGCTTTGAAAAAGTGCTTTGAAGAAGGAATGATAAAAGATAAAGTACAAAATATGTATTTTAAAAGTCTGTCTCTAATTTGAGGGCTGCCAGGTGGGTTTAAAATAAAATAAGGGAAGAAAATGTGTTAGAGTTCATTCATAATGTGAAGAAGGCAGAGAAATGAATTCCAGTCTCAGGGTTGACTTTCTCACTTTCTGTATGTGCACCTACTTGTTTCTTTTACTAAGCTTGTATCCATAGGTGCTGGAAGAGCTGCATCAGAAGGGGTCGTCTTGTTTCGGTCTCGCTCCCGCTCCCGCTCCCGCTCCCGCTCCCGCTCCCGCTCCCGCTCCCGCTCCCGCTCCCGCTCCCGCTCCTTCCCTGTAGTCGAGGTCTCTCCACCTCGTCGCTGCCTGTTCTTCTGGGCCTCCATGGCTTTGAGCTTCCGGGCGTGTTTGTGGCCTTTATAGTGGGCCTCTGCTTGGTTCTGTGGGCAAATGGAAAAGAAGAAAAAGACATGTTAGAGGGACGAAGCATAGAGGACCTAGTGCCACATCTGCTGCAAAGACCAGAGCCTGTGTGCAAGAAATGTTCAAATCCACTTGCCCAAGAAATTCTCTCTCACAGGCATCCGGAGGCTGCAATGAGGAAAGTCTGTTTCCACCTGATAACAGAGCTGGCACACTGGGAGGCCAGAGGTATAATTGCATGTGTAATATGCAACAAGAGAGAGGATTCCATCTCTACAACTACCCTATTAATGTGCACTGTGAGAGTCAGCCTCTGCAGAACCCAGACGCACTTGGCAATACATACTAATGTTACACACATATAAGCACACAAACACAAATCAGACTCAAAACACATCCTGACCGACTACACTGCAGCAATAAAAGCACGCAAATTTCCTTTCGAGTCGATGGCAATTTACGTTTCCATTTTCATCACTCCTGTGACCCCGTTCAGTCGGAGAACAAAAGCCACGTTGTTACACAAAGCAACGGCACATAAAAATAGCAAATAAATCAATGCACAGATCACTCATTAAAGGCTAACACAACCTCTGGGGATCAGCGCTCATCAGCCGCCGGTGTGAACAGAACATCATTTTGGACTTAAAGAGCTACACGCTTGGGAGTAAATCTCTAAAATCACCACAAACAACACAAAAACCAAATAAGGTGAGCATTTTCCCCACTGCTAAGTATTCAGAGTGAGGAATGTAGGAAGGAAAGTGGATTTAGAGTTCTGTTTTGCATATTTTGAGCTCTGGGTAGTATCATATTGGCAGCGGTTTACCATTTCAGCAGCAACTAAAAAAGAAAGAGGAGACATTCTGTGATCAAATGAAAACATCCAGGAAAAACATAACAGACAGGCAAATTCATCAAGACTTTGCTACTCGGAGCAAAACGCCAGTAAATCTGATCACCTGAGAGTCACCAACACGACTGATTGCTGCTCAGGTAGCATTAGCTCAGAGAAACCAACTCATACAAAAAAAATACATAAGCATGCCATCCGACTCCACAGCCTGTTGTGAATAGTTCAGCCTCCTCACCGGCAGCCATCCAATTGGGTCTCAAAGGAGGCAGAAGGACAAGGCGTGAAATGAGCTGCGGCTCAGTCAAGAGAAACTACAAGAGGATGTGCTGCTCATCAAAAGGATTCCAGATCGTCCAGTGATCAAGAAATCCCTGGGATGAAAGGAAACGGGGGGCTGTACACATCGCGTGGACATATATACACGCTGAGTGGGTGTAAAGCTAGCTTCATTCCACTCGCTTAAAGAGCCTCTGAGTCCAGGCTCTAGTGGAAAATAGACAGACACAGAAGTGAAACTGTACTGCCAGCTGCTTTGGTTAATCAGCGAGATGCCAGATTTTATATAAAAGAATAAAAGATATAGATATAGATACATAGAGAGAGCAAGATCCTCAGTATCTTGAACCCATATTTCAATCAGGTCCCACATGGATATTAGACACCCAAAAAGCACAAGAGAAAGGAAGTGGTCATTAGAGAAATATATCCTCAAGAAAAGGTTTAAAAAAAAAAAAAAAAAGAAAGCAAAGCAATGAGCACTGATGTAAATAAACTTGCACTGCAAACGTATCCATCGCCACGTTTTTCACATTTTGACACAACAATCACAAAATTAAAGGTATTAAGTGGAATTTTTCACCCCATATGTGTTCATCTCATCTAAATGAACAAAATAAAAACCCAGTTCAACTGATTGAACGATTGCTTTCAAAAGTCACATATTCACTGTATAACGGTATGTTGTTTAAACTCTGTGAAAACAAAACCGTCGTCCGAAGGTCATGGGGATTTGCTAGAGGACACTGTCAAACATGTCACCACAACTGAGGAGCTCACCAGACAGGTCAGAGATAACAGTAGTTATGATTTTCAATTGGATTTATGCTGATAAAACTTAGTTTTGTATGTTTTCTAAAAAGATAACTTTAAATGTCACAAACTGCTGCTACAAACGGCTCGTTAAATCAGACTAACACTTAGAAGCTGTGTCACCCAGGCAGTTTTTCCTCTTAGAACATTGCGCATCAGGGAAAGCTTAAATTGCATCTTCATTAAAACTCTGGAGAGGTTTATGGAGGTTTGAAAATGCTCAAATTCTTCAAGCTACTAATAAAGTTACAGTCAACTTGACTTTTTTCTTTAAGTGTGGAAAAAAAGAGAGAATGCCTTCATCTTATTCTCCTTTCTTACCTCTGTTTCTTCAGAGCTTTTTGAAGACTAAAGTCCAAATGAAACTGTGTTGCTGTTTTCGCATTTTAACTCCATCCGGACTGAAGACATCCTTCTAAACTGTTTACTGCTTTTTAATTTGACTGTTTCCATAAATACAATACATGTGCTACACAAAGAATGGATAGAGCAGCTGAGAAACCCGCGTCCTGCTGTGGCTGCTGATTGTTTTGTTGCACTTTGCTGATAAATGGAATCTAAGCTGCAATCTAAGCCTTCTCACCAAACACAACTGTTCACCAACACACATCAAATTTCACTGAAATGAAAACTGAACAAAAATGTACACACAAGAACAAAACCAAAAACCCCACGCTATTTATATAAGGTCCTTTTGACCTAATCAAGGCTCCAGCAAACCACAATTCAGTTCAAAACAAAAAACAATGTCTGATTTACTCAGAAAATGCTTGAAATTAAGAATGGAAAGTAGCAGCCAGATGACGCGAATAAAATGTACTTGACAGATTTGAACACGTCTGTCAAAGAAAGAATTTTGTTAGCCTGGAGTTCCGGGTTACATTGTTCTATAATGGAAAAGAGAAAACGTCAGCAACGACGTTGGAGATCTAAATGTCCAGTTTAGCTGAATTTCATTATTTTACAGTGAGAAAGATTATTCCAAATAGTAAAATCCTACCATATACGATGTAGTTCCCCGACTTCCAAGGAGTGGACATCCAACAAAATTCAGCTGAATGTCAGGCAGTTCAGTGCTCACAGAATTTAGGGTTAGGTTGAAGGATTATTATTGGACAATTACAGTCTTAAAGGAGCAAAGCATTTTTGCAAATGTTGGAGGAGAAAGCTTCTTTTATAAAAAAAATATGGCACCGCAACTGTTTTTGCACCTTTGCAAAGTTTCATTAGAAAAACAACAACACAAAACAGCAATGTTTACATTGCAGCAATGACTCCTTAGATGTTCTCAGTGTTTTCCACGATTCCTTGGCATATCATAGAAACATTCTTTTTCCAGTGAAAACAAACATTGAAGAAAAATACTACAATTCCAAAGTGCAATTTTCTCTTGAGGTAGACCCATTATTCACTAAAGGTGATGCAGTCAGTGCACATTATGCAGTCAAAAAGGCATAATGTCTCTTTCTTCCTTTTATTGCTACACTTCCCCCATCTTCCTCATACAGAAAAAAACAACAACAAATCCTTTCTTACCGTTGAGTTGAAGCGCAGGTGGCAGATGTTGCAGGAGATGATCTGTTTCTTCTTGAGGGGCTGAGGGACCCCAAACGTGTGGTTAATCACTGCCTTCTGGACAGGGTCCATCTGAGACACAGACAGCAAAAATCAACACAAGCAGCATGTTCCTGTCAAGCCAAGAGGCTGCACTTTTACAGAGTCTAAAACACAGCAGCAGACGATGCAAAATCAATCTCTGCAAAAGCAAATATTGCAAATACTCATTAAATATGCATGCAGTAAATAGAATGCATAAAGTATTTATTAATTTTGCTCTAAGGAGGACTAAATAATTTTACTAGCACTTCAGTAAAAATGACCATAAAGTTAATTCATTTTACAATAGTTCTTTTTTCTAGAGGCTTTTTGTCATGATGTGAAATCAGTGAAGTTATTGGACAATGGCACAATGAAACACTGCATTATAATAGTCTGCACTTAACACTACTAACAGTGATTTTATTCTCCCTTTTTCCTAATAAAAAGAAAAACTAAACATTCAATATTTCATAAAAGTGAACAAAAAAGTCTGAATATTCAACATTCATCTAACCAGGATAAAAAATTAAAAAAAACTCCTTGAGATTAAAAATGTCTTTTACAAGAGTGTTGTGAATCATTGTAAATCTTTTGTCGACATCAATTGATGTACCAATAAATGCCAATACCAATAGATGGGTGCAGTCAGGTTTGCTGGTCCTGATGGGAACATTGGCCCCATTTCAGTTATGGTCAGATCTCAAGCCCAACTTTGGACATAGTTTGACATTTGTCTTAAAGAGTCTGGATTAAAGTGCGATGCATTATTACTCAATTAATTACAACTTTAGAACGTCACTGCAGTCGACACTTTTAATCAACAAGTTGGCCTTCTTATTTCTTTTATGGATGAATATAATTAACATTCGGAGTATGCAGATTTGCACTGTGTGTTAAAGGGCTGCACATGTAAAACTGTTCATCTAAATTTGCTGGATGATAATCTCTGGTGCAATTATCACTTTCTGAAAGATGTAGCTTTACAAGACTCAACTGGGAGTTATATATAAAATTGTTGCTGCTGTTGAACAGGTGAAAACACTTCCCCCTTCTGCTGCTTGTGCCTTCACATAACGCAGACATCTGGGATTGCGTCATACGTGCCTCCTAATGACTGGGAGTTACGCACTTCATTTATTGTTGCAGCTATCTCAGATCTTAATGGCAAAACAACTCCATTCACAGAAAGTTTTTGTGGTCTGACGTCTAATGAGATTATTTTTGGTAACGGAGACCAAAAAATCTAAGCAAAGACTGCTGGTCCTTTGTTCAAGTCTGGATAGATTGGTTATGTTTCATTTTAAATGTATGCATGCTTAGCAGAGCAGAAATGAAAATTCCTCACTTTCCACTTTCTCAGTTGCTTCCAGCTGATTAAGAAAGTTTAAAACTCCCTCTGTATGAAGTGTCTGCACTGACCAGTTTTGGCTTTTTGCTTCAGTCGTCTGAAACTCTGATTTTGTAGGTTTGTGCTGAACAAGTTTGTCTCGGTCTTAAAACTTCTGACGTACCAATTTTTAACTAATGAGCGAATCAAATTCATCTGACAGGTTCATATTCTTTCAAAATATGCTTTCAGATTGCAGAAAGCTAACACAGTGTAACTCCTGGAATGAGCTGAACGTCAGCCATAAAGTAACGTTCGGATCAAAAAATATCTCTCCCTTGGGGTTACCCTGCATGCAGCCAAAGTGCATGAAGAGAAAAAGATGCTCACATCACGTCCCATCATCATGAAAAAATAGGGATGAAACAAAGAATAGGGATCATGCCGAGATGTTCCCTTGGTGACAGCTGAGTAGGTTTTAAGGCATAAATCTGGAACAAATAACAACTTTTCTTTGTTAATCAGCATGCTGCCGCTATTTGATATGAGCTGAATACCTCAGTATCTCTGCAGTGACTGTGTATGATGGGCTTTTCTTGTTATTAAACGCATTTTTCAGCCACACACACAACAAAAAGCATTGTTAGCGGAGGCTGAATTTTGATTACAAATCCTTAGAAGGAAATGTGTTTTATTTTACCTGGATATTTTTAGTACAATGCAATGTTATGTCTCTTTCCACGGCAACAATAGCTTTCAATTTAAGGTTTGTTTAAAATTGCTCCATATTAAAAAACGTCATGAAAACAAGCTATCTGTTTCAAAAGTTCTACATCCAGGCTTTAATCGATGTATATTTATTGATCTAGAAACTCAAAATTTATTGGCAAAACAATTAGTGGCACTGATTAGATAATATTTCTTCACACCTGAAACATTGTGGATTATGCAATAAATTTTAATCAGTAATTTTGGAGTATTTTTGTAACATTACCATTTTATCTGGTTAACTAGATATTGTGATTTAGCCTTAATAAACCTTCAGTTCAGTCATAATGAAGCATTTTCCTCAAAATAATAATTTCTCAAAGCAACACATTTGTGACCTTCCAGGTTATTATTGTATCATTGTGTTTACACGAAAGCTGTCGGTAGCTGCATGACTTTCTTTCACGTGAGACAAAACAAGGAGTTGTGTCATCTCACATTTTTTCATTTAAGGGATCAAATGCTGAATGTTAATCGAGCCAAATTTGTGAAACTGCTCCTTATCTGCAAAAAGACAAAAGTAATTCATAGAAGAATTTACCCAATCTCAAAAATATGTCTATTTACGTCATTATCAATCATTGTAAAGTATTGTTGTAAATGCCTTAAACAGACTAATATAGATTTAACAGCCTGTGAAAAGACAGCACAAAGTCCCTCGTGGTATATTATGAACAGCAAAGAAAGCAAAAGGCTTCATTAGAGGCTCTACAGTCCACAATGACAGCTGATTCCATCACGACACCCTTCAGACGGGTATAAAATATCACAATCATCCTGGATCTTATCCTCAGCTGGCACAGGGCCTGACCCCGTCCGTTCCTTGGCTTGCATGCGAGGATAGCCGAGGAGTGGGTTGTTCTCACTTTTAGTTGCACCGACGCGCCCTCTGAACCCGACGTGGTGACACCGCTGTCAACCCCAGCTGCCCAGAGATCAAGGAGTGTTGCTATATTGACAGCATTGACTCGGATGCTGCCTCAGATCCTTCCAAAGCTGCGTTGTGTTTGGAGCAGCTGCTACCTCGTAAAGAATGGAGTCGGTTTACCGTGGATTCCTCAGGGCCAGGTGTGAGAGGCACTATCAACACACCTGACAAAGATACCTCCATGCTGGTGGTGTGTGTCTCCCCCAGGGCAGACTATTTAGCTGCTCTATTTTGGTCTGTGTTGTATGACTCAAAGCTACCTCTGGGAGTAAACTTTTGCTTTTCTCCTCGCCAGCTACAGCACAGCCACTGAAATGTAGCTCTCCCAGTCCTGCTGCCCTCTGTCCAGCTCTTCAGGGCAGGCTGCACTCACAGATATTTGTTTTAGGAACTGAAGAATGTGTCCATTGTCTGTCTGCAGCCATCCTGAACCGATGGCTATAAATGCCTCTTTTGTCCCAGTGCTTCGCTCTCCCCTGCCATTCAGGCGCAGACAGGACTTGTCCTGCGCCAGCCGGCTCAGTCCGTGCTGAGGTTTCGGTAAAGGTTGAGAGAAAGAAGCAGACAGAGATGTGAAGGGACTGTATAAGAAGGGACACCAGGGTAACTGGAGACTGTTTGGGTTTGAAGACAGGTGCATTCATCTTCCCCTCTGGAAATGCAGGCTGCAGCGAATGCCTTATCAGGACTAAAAGAACTTGGGACTCCGAGCTGAATGGATGCTGTCATTAATGCTGCAGCTGCACTGCATAACGGGGGTAATCATCTTGTTCTGGCACTGAAGTAACGGTGATATGATGTTATATTGTTACACCGTCAATAGACTTCCATACGTTCTCTGACCTACTTCCTTCATACCACCTCTAATTTGTCGCTGTGGTTTTCTCGTGGAATATCTACTTTCACAGCAATCGCTTGCATTTGTGTGATTTGAAAGTATAACGAAAAACTTGTATGACTTTTATTTTGATTTTACAAGAAAGATTGATAATAAAAAAAGTAGCTAATAATTGTGAGACGTAAGGAAGACAACGCATGTCTTCATTAAAAAACAGAAAAATGGGCCGTTCCGTATTCAGCCTCCAGTTTCCAGTTTTGCCTCTTCAAACTGTTTCCTTTCAGGATAACTCAGTGTAGCAACCTTATTCCTGCTAAACAAAAGAAGCCCACAGTATGACACTACCACCACCATATTTGATAGAAGGGAAGGCCTTTTTATGCCTTTTCTTTCACCAAACTCTTTCAACGAATGGTCTTCTTAGTGCAACTCTGCCGTAAAGGAGTGAAAAACTAATTACTGTGTTGTCAAAAGATTCTAAAGCTAAGCCGTAATTGTCTGCTGCTCCTCCAAAGTCACTATGACTATTTTTCTGAGTTATGCTCTTCTTTCCCTACTTGTGAGGATAGGTCGACAGCCATGTCTTTGTAAGATGTGAAATCATTTGGTTACTCCATATTTAGGGTATTAAAGTAAAAAAAAGTGTCTGAAATACATACCACACTGTTCAATTTTTCATAAAAAATTTAAAAACATTTTGCAATCATGCACCACTTCATGCTTGTCAATCACCTAAAATCCCCCACAAAAACTGTTACTATGAGTGGATAAGAGGTGAAAAAAAATTCAAGTGGTGTGAATATTGCTCCAAGGCAATGTACTTCCTTCACTTCAAATTGCATTTTTCTCCTAAAGTAGCTGTTGCCATAACAATTACTGTTATTTGTCTAGCAGAATGAGCAAAAGTAAATGCAAAAGCAGCAAAGTGTGACTGTAACAAATTATTTTGAAAAGAACCACAGGGCACGTGCAACGGACTGGAAATAGAACCAGCAATTTTCCCCAAAGTGAAACACAGACAAAACACTGACAGGAGACTTGAGCCCACAGCTTGCACTGCTAATATAAATACATGAGGGTGTTAGAGGAATAAGTGTTTACCACGCTGCCTCTGCAACTCGCATAGTCGCTTTCTACAAGGCGGGGTTAGTGGGCGACGGAGCAAACAAATTGACTGGACTTTTCACAAGCAGGTTGGTGACCCCCCCCCCATACACGAACGTCATGCGGCAAACGTCTGTCTCATCCACCCCCCTCCCACACGTCCTCCGCTGTAAAGAATGAGCCATATGTCTGCATCCTCCCTGTCTCCAAAAAGAGACATACTGGAGTGTAAAAGCTGCAGTTTATCCTCCATTTATAGACCACAGAGCTGAATTTTCTTTTTTCTCAAGTGCAATGAAAGCAGTGAACCCAATACACAACAAGGGTGTTAAAGTAGGATCAAAAGACTTCTGGAGTGCCTGCATGCATGCACACACAAAATGACAATGGGCATAGAGCGCAGAGAAGGGATCAAAGACACAAGCTTTTAATTCCAGTCACAGAGGCAAGGTAAGCGTCACGCTGAGGTGCATGAAAACCAAGAGGTTTGCTGCCGACGGTTCAGGTGGTAAGGGTCCCATCTGTGGATGAAGACGGCGTCATGACAACAGCAGTGTTCACAGCAGATGCGCTTGAATAAAGATCATATCCTAAACAAAAGGCCCGCTTACAAAATAAACAGATCACAATATGATGGACACAATTAAGTGCTGCGTTCATTCACTCTTAAGCTCAGCTGAGGAGATCTAATTTGGCTGAATTTGTTAACTTATTTTTCTATTCTAAGCTCACAGCTGCAGTTTTTGTGACATGAGACTCACCGTATTAAAGTTGGGAAAGAGGCTAAGGGGTGAGGATCCATTGAGTCTGAAGGGTAAGAGGTGTTTGAGGTCGAGCTGAGGCTGCAGAGGCCGCCCCGGGACTGGGAGAGAGGCCAGGAGGGGGTTGCCCTGGGCAGACGTACCTGGAGAAATACAAACAGATCAACAGTGAACGTTCAGGAGCTGTGATACATTAGAGAGGAAATATCTATTTGCAAGTTATGTATTTTACTGAAATATTTGCCCTCCTTCAAAAATATTCTTGCTTAGTTTTTTTTTTGTGGCACATTTAGTAAATGTTTTAGATAATTGAAACAAATTTTAATATCAGAAAGATAAGCAAGCAAATTGTGATTTCACTTGTAAAGGGAAAAACCTGAGTATATGTGAAAAAGTAATCTGCTTCCTTTGAACAGCTATTAACCATATTTTTTTTACTTTGATTTTCTGATCACTGCCAGACCTGGAGAGCCACCATCTTGGACAAAATGAAACGGAAAATGAAACGTTAATCTATGGGAGAGTTTAAGAAGCAAACCACTGCTGATCAACAAGAACACAAACGCTACATCTACCAGGAAAAAAAAAAAAAAAACACCTTTTAAAACTTTTGGGATATTGTTCTGAATTGAAAAAATATCCAAATGTGCCCAAATTAAAATGACTCTGCAAAGCAGCATGAAGTAATTAGTTGTAAGGTTATGAGGAGTTTCTCCAACTAAAAAGAATTGAAAATGTAATTTTTTAAAAATGTACCTTGGTGATCTTTATCCGATAATAAAATGTGCCTATTGACCTTAAATATGAAATTGTGGGAAAAATTTAAAAACAAGCAAACTTTTTTGGGGAAATGCTATTTGTCTTAGCCTTGCAGCATTCAGAGGAAACCAAATGCACCAAATTCAACTTGCATCCTATACAGCAAGCACCTCACTCTACTGTAAGTCGGCATGTAGAAATGCATTTCATTTTAAATGTAGACTATGAGGTGTTTGGAGGAATGGGAAGTTCTACGGGGCATATGCACATTCTTAACCCTCAAAGACAAAACATAAACACGGCACGTGCACATAAACACATCATTTAACTACAGATTTATTGGCCGAGGAAAGGTGACTGCGTGAGAGGAAGACGAGAGATATCGGATTTCAAATGGACCGGGGATGAAGAGATTTCTAATTTTCCGCCTGGCTGCGTTTCAGTGGACTGGTGCGCTCAGCTGCTCGCAGGCACTTATTCCTGCACTGGGATCAATCATTGGTGTCAGCTGCGGGTCACTGTGGCCACCCCAAAGCATGCCTGTTATTCAGCTCCTGTGGAACACAAGAGCCAAGGCTGCACTGTTGCCCTAATAGCAAACAAAAGCAAAGAAAAAAACACAGATTTCACATAATTACCGGCTTCTGAACTGTAACTGAAAAAGAGAGAATAGCTTTAATATGGGATGAAAACGGGCCCTTCTGAGCTTGGAATTATAGTAAAATTATTTTTGTAATTGCTGGTACATTGTCAGGTCGGCTGATGCTGACCTGACGAACTGCAAGTTAAAGTTGTTTAGAACCGGTTTTGCTCTTGCTTCTTGCAGAACGCTGCTGTCTTACTCACTTTGATCTTCTGAAATCTATTTAGATTCCTCAAAAAACTCTAGTAAAAACATAAATCATCCCTGTTCTGATACATTCTGGAGTACTTTTAGGATAGGTTATATCTTATTTTCTGCATTTTTGCATTTGAGTAGTTTGCCTGCCACTAAGTGTGATTGTCTAAAAGCGTCCAGGAAACACTTGCTTTTATTTTGTCCTTTAACTCCCATCTAAAAAACAAATTTACTGGTACACTAAAGCTGAACTTTTATTGGCTCATGAAGGAAATTTTGGCACAGTCAGGGGTCGGGATGCAAGAAATGTTTCTTTTCTAAAGCATTGGTGCAACAGCTTCCCCTCATCTGAGAGGCTCTTTCCTGAAAGCTTTCCTGCTGTTCACACCAAATCGTGGCATCCATTTTCTTCTAAAAGAATGAAAATTAGTTGGAAATATCAACTTGGAAAAACAAGTTTTTAATATTTTTTTTTTAAAGTGAGAATTACATTGAAATTTTAGAATCCATGCATGAGTAATATGAAACCTGTTCAATACCAAACTATTATAATGTTGAATAAATACAACTAAATTAGGTGAGACTTTAACACTTCATGAAAGTCATCAATAATAAGCAACTTTCTTCTTGTTCCTGAGAGTAAAACGCAGATTCAGAGGAACAATCAGATATTGACTCATGAACGTCATGCATTAAATATGAGAGGCGCACTGAGACATTAGCTGCTTTTCACCTCGACTAGAACTGATCACAACTTCTGACAGCAGAACAGATGGTCAGAGACTTTAAAAATCAGATCTTTTTTTGGGATCAGTGAACACATCATAGGAAATGCTATCAGGTTATTGTTATAATAAAACTCTGATACTATGTGAATTGGACTCAAAATAAGCCAAGTTGGAATCCGATAATTGTCTTTTTCAGTGTTTATCTTTTCTGGAGGTGTTTTGTGTTCAGTTTATCTTCTCAATAAAGTATTCTAAACTTTCAACAGGAAGCAAAATGTTCAAATGTCACCGTGGTGACGGCAACCATCAAACTCATAGTTGAATTCGTTAAAATTCAAACAATTTAGAACCAGTCGCCTGTTTGACATACAAAGATTTGACAGAGCCTGCATGCCCATTCTTTCAAAACCATTGCAAGCAATACAATGTCAAAATACAGCGCAGCAGTTGCTCTGTTAAATTTTGTGGCATACTTTTGTTCCCGTTTGTTGCGGCACTTTGGAGATGCCTCTTTTGGAGTTGCTGTCAAGTTTGTGAACAGTGATCGTTGTGTTATGTGGGCCATGTGAAGTGCAGAAGAGAGAGGACAACGGGGACGGGGATTCTGTCAGTACTCTGGGCCGTGGATTCCTCCTGCTTAACAGAAGTGCCATCTATGACGCAAGACGCGCGTTTTGTGTGCACGATTAGTGGGTGTGGGACTGTGCATATGCTCCTTAGCTTGGAGATCAGGCCTGCCTTCGCCATATGCGGGCTCTCCTCTGCTGTCTGTCTGACACCCAGAACGAGGCAGCCCAGCACGGCTGCAGCCCACAGACACGTGGGCTGAAGCCGGCAGCAGGGGATCGCTCCCACACACGGCATGCGCATTCACACAAAACACAAGGAAAAGCCAAGCTTTCTCTTGGCAAGGCTATAAGAGGAAAAAGATGGGCTTGCAGGGAGGACAGTTATCAGCTGATAGTACTTTCCCACCTCTCTGTTACTCCCCAGGCAGCTTATTAAATCAGGGGCTGGCTGTTTGCCTCTTTGGATGATAACACTGGCACGGAGGCACAGCCTGAATCTATGCATGTACAACTGCAAATGTGGAAGTGTGCGCGCATGTGTACTAGGCGAATATCATGCACTTCCATCCCAGCAAAACTGCCTACGCATTGCTGAAAAACAAATGGCTCCTGGGCCAAGAGGAAAGTCAATATAAACAAATCCACAAAACACACATACACACACATACAAATATATATATATATATATATAAATACAGGCAGACGAAATCAAACAAGGTATAATTTTGTACTTGGCACATATTGTGAATGATTCTTAAGGAGTACAGTTGAAAGCAAGCTGAGGCACAGTTCTTTATGAGGAGTTCATTTTTTTTATTTCAGTAGGCTTTTCCTATAAATCTGCATCCTGTTCCACTGAGTAACTGACTCTCATGGGTTCACATTTGTATGTGGTTAGGCTACCATATGGTTTGTCTGACCACGGTCATGGCTGCATCAAAGCTTAGATGTATTTACGCTTCACTTGCGGTTCACTGTCCAGACAGACAAGCGCTCGCAGTTGAGGCATGACCCAAAACCAAATGTTCAGCATCTTTCTATTCCTCTACATCTCTCCCCCAGATGACTTTGGGAACATAGCTGACTGTCTCTACAAGACCTTCCCCAGGCAGGCCTCCTCTTCTTCCTCCTCCTCAACCCATCACAGCGCTGCATTCCTTCCTTTCATGAGTCACTGGGCTTGGTTACACAACAACAGCCGTCACATTGCATCGACTCGGGTGTGAGTGTGTTTGTGTGGCGCATCTGAGCCATGGAGTTCAAACATAGATTTTTCAATTATTTTTTTTTTTTTGCGTGTGCACCTGAGAAAATATAGAGTTTCCAGCATAAACCAGCAACACAGGCTGGAGTAAACCCAACAGTCAACGTCAACGGTTATTCCTGTGCAATTAGTCTTGTTTTTCAGTGGTTTTCTCATGAAAATGATTTTCTCACTTCTAAAAGCCCCGCATCATATTTCTATTCAACATATTCATGCTGGCAAATGGCACAGCAAGCAAAATAGAAAAAGAGGGGCAGACGTACAACCACGTTTGTTTCTTTTTGGTACGAAAGGCTGTGTCTGCAAAGGTTTAACTCAAGATGATTTTAACCAAAGCAAACGTCCAAAACAAACATCTTCTTTAAGCTAATGAGATGAATTCAGCCTTCCTTGTTTCACATCCCAGCCAGGTAAAACTCAATTGGTCTCAACCCGTTGTCTATAACATCCACAAGAGAAAAGGCTGCAGTGCGACTGAGGACCTTCATGACATTTTAGAGTATAACTGAAAAAGTGCAAAAAAAAGTAAAAAATAAAAAGAATCAACAAAGAGGCAAGATTGTCCAAAAGCTGAACAACAGTAAAAAAAAAAAGAAAAAAAAAGGCTTGCCACAAGGCCCTCAGTTAGACAGCTGCAGCAAACGGCTTCAGTTTAATGAATGATATCTCAGATGTCTCATTTGAGCTTCCGTACCTAACGTAAATAAATAGTTCCTATGGCTACCTGTTGCATAGCAGAGCAAATATGGCTTTGCATTTTCCCTGTTGTGCTTATATATGTTGGAAGAAACAGGATTAAGAATCTACAGTACATAAGAGACTAAGTTATGGCTTCATGTCCAGTTTGTTACCTCCTCCACAGAAATGCTTGGTTTATTTTATTGGCTAGTTTAAACAGTCAGCAAAAGGAAAACAACAAAACAAAACTTAAATCCCAGAAGCTTTTAAATAGTTTTTCAGTGGAAAACCACCAGAAAAGGCCAAACCTAAAACAAGAGCATTGGGAAGTTTCTAGTTAAAAGTGTTATTGTGGAAGATGTGGGATTCACACGATTACTCAAGATGCTATCCAACATTATGTCCTGCTGAGCCACCAGAAACGCAATAAATCACAAACTTCATGAACAGACATGAGAAACTGTCAAGAGATATATGCAAATTAATCTTTGTGTTTAACAACCACAAACCAAAAAAAAAAAAAGAAAGAAAAAACTATTTTGGCAGTTTGCACATCTGCAATGACCTTTTGCGCTATGAAAACCAAGCTGATGTTTGACTCCATGCCTTTCCAATTAAAATTAAGATACCATTTATTAAAGTATGCAAAATAACAGACGGCTTGTTGCGGAGCAGAGGCTGTGTAGCCCACTGCGGTGGAGGCCGGTGGGTGGTACCGGGTCAATGTGGTGTAGTTGGACTGCTGAGCACCAGAACCTTTGGTCACACTGACCAACAGGAAGCAATTCAACCACTGCTTTTTCCTTAAAAATAACTTCTCTGGCATCAGCTGCTTTAGTTTTGCTGGTAGCTAAATTACTTCTAGTTAGTCTGCAGAAATATCTATTTTCCGTTGTTGTTCATATATAAGTTAAACCTCAAAGCAATAACTGAAGTAATAAAAACTAAACAGACCTTACAGTTATTGGTTGGAAAGAGGACTGAATATGATTGGACGGACAGGTGCTTCATCATGCCCCTAAGCTTTGCCACCCTGGGCAGAAAGCCATCTTGCCCACATAAAAAAACTGCCACTGGCCTCAAGAACTGCTACAGTTATTGTTCTCCTGCTAAGTGTCACTTGATCTTCCACATCGTACTACTTCTAGACAAAAGAAACACAATTTAATTTCATGTTTATTTTTAACATACTGTAAATAACATACCGTTTCTGTTGTGTTGACTACCTGAAAATAAATTACACATTTTATTTAGAAAATAAAATGTCACTGGCTGAACTAGTCTTCACATTATGTTCAGCAATTTATGCCAATTAATACTTTATAATGCTAAAAGGGATGGATTATCATTTTCTAGTGGCTTTTTTGACAAAATAGAAAAAAGATGGATTTTGGCATCATCCTAATTACATTTTATGATGTCAAATAATTAAATTGGACAAAAACTTTCAAACGAGATAATTTTACTAACGTGTTCTATTTTTTTCCAAATAAATTATGCCGTTGTTCTCGCATGATTTTGCTCGTACTTTATCTTTTGTGCTCATTTGGGCAGCCAGTTAAATTGTTTCAATCTACACCAGGATCTGGAATTTAAACAGAATTGTAATAATTATATAAAAATTCATCTGACAAATTAATAGATCCCCGTGCAGACAAAACACAAAACAACCCATCTATCACCATTCCCCCTTTGGTGTCACAGATGAAAGACCCTGAACCTGTAAGTAATTATTTATCTCTCAGAATGATCCATTTCCTATGCCTGCTGTTGGATTTTGAGTGTCAGGCATCGGCTCTCTGATTCTCAGCTGCACCCACCAGCTGAGAAACAGTTGGACTGTCAGTTAGACCTTCATCATCAGGCTTCTGATCTGATTATCCAGCTGTGATAATAAATGCATCAACATCGCAACTTAAAAGTGTTGAGCAGGAATTTGCAAGGGAAATTGCTGACCGGTGAAGTGAAGAGCACTAAGTGCATGCAAAACCCGAACATAATTACCATGCGCAGTGTAGATGATTCCTGTCATTTGCCAGCTGCATATATTAAACTCACTTATAATGATGTTTAGCACAGTCCTTATTTGCCTGTCAGTGAGAATGCAAAGTTAAGTCCTGTTATGCACATATAAAGTCCCGGCCACTGTGCATCTGCAGTGTTGATGTTTCATCCTCCCCCCATCCAGCTGCCCTGCAAACATCCCAGTGGCTCCTGCCCTTCCTCGAACCATGAGCTGATAGGACTGGATCTGACAGCACCGGAAGAGACTGCAAATACAGCATCGTGCATGAAGAGCTGGGGCTTTTTAGTTACAATGAACCAAACCAACAGAGCATCCTTTGGAGTGAGGTAGGAAATAAACCATGATGTGTTGTGCATATAAATAGCTGCTTCAGATGTCCTGTGGCTGGAAACTGCAAATTGGGCTCATGGTGGATTGGAGGTTTGTGGCCATTCGAGGGCTCACAATGACATTGAGCTGCTGTGGGATGTCCGAATGCACTCCACTAACAGAGAGAAAAGTGATTCCTAACAGCCAATTAGCTTACAAAATGATCAGCAGGTGGTGTGAAAGAAGCTGTGAGAGGAATTGCAGCATAAGACGGAGAACAATAACGAGATTAATTCGGTCATTTTTCATTGGTGGTAGGGTACTAACTGGACAGTCACCAGCCTATTACAGAGCCAGGAAACAGGCACATAACTCAATGTTGGTTTAACTTCAGATTCCAAATTAACCATTTATGTTTTTAAAAGAATGGGAAGAAACCTTAGAACAAGGGAAAAAAGTCACCAGAGTTTAGAGAGACTGAGGACACAAAAAAAGAGATACAAATGAGAAATCAATAGCTATAACAAATGTGTACTGTATATATTTCCAACAAGGCAGGCTCTGTTATTCTTATTGGCTGAAGTGGGCTTTCTATTTGTTGGCTATGATTTGACAGCTGGAAAATAAACAAACTTATTTATCCAGAAACATTCAAGATATTGGTCACAAAGTGCTATAAGGAGAACTAATTCAAATGTTTTTGATTTTAATTTTCTGTACTAATTTGGGGCTTGATGTTAACTTTTCATTTTATGAACAGATGTCTTCTGACAGAGGCGGCTCAGTCAGAGTCCTGGGTTGAATCTGATAAATGTTTAAAGATTTGGAGGATTGCTAAAATGCCTTCCAATCATTGTTTTATTTTTCTTTTGAGGAATGCCCTCCTCATTTTCTATTTGAATCAAACTTCTAGGCTGAGTTAAACAAATCATGTTTTATCAAAAATCTTTGATCGGCTAATTGTGTGTCTCAATGTAATTTCATTGTTGTTTCTTCCAACTAAAACATTTGTGAACTAATGTTTTGGAGATCCTTTAAAGAGAATATCTGATGAACAAAATTTACTCAATTACAAAGACCAGAACACAGCAGTCAATAAATTAATAATTGCTTTTGAAAAATTGATACATTTTTAAGATCAGGCCCACACTATTGTGAATGTTTCTTGTCCTAAAAATTCTACATTTGGTAATAATTAACTAATGTGAATTTCACTGAGTCTCAGATAAATTCTGCTGTTAGAGGTACAGTCAGCGATCGTGATCCCTACTAACTCACACCAGGAAGGAAACATAGAATCTCCATAGACGTAGTAGACATAAACTCAATTTAACTTTTCTCAACAAACTAACTGACACAATTTTTGAAGTATGTAAACGGTACATGGCCGGTACTTGTATGATCAGTAATTCACCCACTCATACACACATTCACCCACTGAATGTGATAAGTTATACTGAAACCACAGCTGCCCTGGAGCAAACCGACAGAAGTGAGGCTGCCAGGCAGCCAAGTGTAAATGTTGTTGGATTACACATCCCTCTTTGTCATTGTTGTGCTTCGTGTTGTGCATTTGAAGTCTGATTTTCTGGCTCTTCGGTTCTTGAAGAGTTATTAGATGACATCTGACTACAAAGATTAATGTTTAATATGTCCAATAAATGGGTAGACTGATTCATCATAATAAATCAATGTGTGTAATTTACACTCTGAAAGCAGCCAAGACCTGAACAGTGCTTTTTATTTATTTATTTTTTTTACAGTTTTTATGGTGTACAGCAGTTTGAACTGCCTTGTGTTGGGTTCTGCAGGGGAGTGTTTTCTCTACTTTCTCAGGGTGGCAGGCTGATGGGATCCAGCTGGTGCTCATCATCTCCAATCAGCAAGGGCCTTAAATAGGAGTGGCTTCCCAGAAGAAGATGCCAGATGGTTCCGCTTCTACAGTGGTACACTCTAGCTCTTAGTGCTGTGTCTCAAGTGTTTTACTTGTTCCTGACGCCTCTTCCATCTCTTCCTTCCTCCTAGAACCAGCTCTGACCTCTCTCTGAGAGTCTGATCCACCTGGACCACCTGATCCTCGCTGTTTTGCTCGGCCTAACTCCTGGATTCCTCCACAACCACCACCCTGCTGCCTGTCCACCCTGAGTTACCTGCTGGAACTCCTCCACCTGGAAACCCCCTCACTGCCCCAACTGCTGTACCCTCCTCCGCTCATCTGAACCCTCCAACCGTAAGCCTTCACCAGGTCACGCCTTCACTCCTGTCATTATTTCTCTGTCTAACCACTCACCCATTCCTCAGTTCCTCCTCTGGCCTGGTTCCCCCCTGCTGCCGCTGGTCTACACCTCTCCATCCTTCCCCCCCATTATACAATAAATCTGTTAAACTGAGTTTGGTGTCTGTAGTTGTTGCTTGCCTTCGAGTCCTGGTACTTCACATTATGACAGAACCATCTGGCCATTCGGACTCTGCAGCACAACTACGGACCGCACTTTCCGAACAGGGGGTCCTTTTGGGCAGGCACGATGCTACAATTAATGTTGTGATGCATCAGCAGAACTCCATACTTCAGTATCTTCATCAAATGGCTAATCAGATCCAGACTTTACAGAACAGGTCTCCTTCAGCCACCCCCGCTCCAGCTCCTGCTCCGGCTCCCGTTCCAGTCCCCACTCCATCCACTACGTCAGCTGCTTCTGCACCACCCCTGTGCCGTGAAGTCAACACGCCCACTCCTGAACACTACTCAGGTGAGCTAGAGAAAAGCAAGGGTTTTCTGCTTCAATGTGCATTAGCTTTTCGCCGGTCCCACGCTCATTTCCCGATGACGCCAGCAAGATTTCTTTTATTGTTGGGTTACTAAGAGATCGAGCACTTAGATGGGCCGAGACAGTAGTAGATGAAGAGAACCTCGTATATTATTCCTATGAGGAATTTATCGAGCTCTTCAAACAAACATTTTGTCCCAAGCTTGGTGAGGAAGCTGCCTCAAAAAGAATATGGAATTTAAGACAAGGAAATAGATCAGTGGCTGATTTTGCCATTGATTTTCGCACTCTTGGAGCTGAATCAGGTTGGAATGAACCAGCTCTTAAAGGAGCTTTCCAACATGCCCTGAATGACAAATTGAAGGATGAGCTGGCATGCCGAGATGAACCTGACTCTCTTGACGAGCTAATTAACCTGGCCATCAAGATTGATAACAGAATTAGAGATAGATCCCGGTCCTCAAATACCCGGCCATCTCTGCCGCCTATTAGGAGGGGTTCTCCCAGTCCTGACTCGCCCAGTCCTCCAATCCAGAACTCACCAGAACCCATGCAGTTAGGCCGAGCCCGGCTAAGTTCAGAGGAACGGCAGCGCCGTTTATCCTCAGGTTGTTGTCTTTACTGCGGCCCCCCTCAACATTTCATCTCCTCCTGTCCGGTTCGCCCAAAAGCCCTGGCCCGCCAGTAGGTCTGGGGGTCCTGGCGGGCAGATTTAAAGAGAATGATTACCTCCGGCTAAGTCTTCCTGCTGTTCTCACTACCCAGCATGATTCCTACCCATTCCAAGCCTTGGTTGACTCAGGATCTGAGCAAAATCTCATACACCCTGATCTAGTTGCCCAATATCAGATTCCTGTCCATGCATTACCCTCTCCTCTCCAGGTGGCTGCCTTGGATGGTAGTCCTATGGCCAATATTACCCACCAAACCGACCCAGTTTCTCTCCTTGTCTCTGGCAATCACCAAGAGCTCATTCAATGCTTTGTGTTTCCCACTAAGGGTACTCCTTTGGTCCTTGGGTTTCCCTGGCTCTGCAAACACAACCCCCACATTAACTGGGCCGATGCTCGCATTGACTCATGGAGTCCTTTTTGTCTCAACCATTGCCTGCAGTCTGCTAAGCCATCTCCACCTTCAGAACTACCCCAGCCTATGTGTAAACCTGATCTAACTCAGGTCCCTAAAGAATACCATGACCTCCACCGGGTATTCAGTAAAGATCTCGCCCAATCTCTACCGCCTCATCGCCCCTATGACTGCTGTATAGACCTTCTTCCTGGAGCCCCACTTCCTTCCAGCCGTTTGTTTAATATCTCCAAGCAGGAGAGACTGACTATGGAACAGTACATAAATGACTCACTTAAAGCAGGTCTCATTCGTCACTCCTCTTCCCCCCTCGGTGCAGGATTCTTTTTTGTGTCTAAAAAAGATAAGACTCTCCGGCCATGTATCGACTATAGAGGACTCAACCAAATCACTGTAAAGAATAAATATTCTCTCCCTCTCTTGTCCTCAGTTTTTGAACCAGTTCACCAAGCCTCCATCTTCTCTAAGCTCGACCTGCGCAATGCCTACCACCTCATTCGCATTCGAGAGGGCGACGAATGGAAAACTGCATTCAAGACCCATATTGGTCACTTCGAATACTTAGTCATGCCCTTTGGTCTTTGCAACGCCCCCGCCACTTTCCAGAACCTGGTTAATGATGTTCTTCGGGACTTTCTCAATGTGTTTGTTTTTGTCTACCTTGATGATATTCTCATCTTTTCCAACAGCCTGGATGAACACCGCAAGCATGTCAGGTTGGTCCTCCAAAGGTTGTTGGAGAACCGGCTCTTCATCAAGGCTGAGAAGTGTCAATTCCACGTTCCATCCATAACCTTCCTCGGCTATGTATTTGAGGGTGGACAGGTGAAGACGGACCCGGCTAAGATCAAAGCGATAGAGGAGTGGCCTGTTCCGAACTCCAGAAAGCAACTTCAGCGCTTTCTAGGGTTTGCTAACTTTTACCGCCGTTTTATCCGGAACTTCAGTGTCATCGCAACTCCTCTCACTACTCTGACCTCCACCAAACAACTTTTCAGATGGACCCCGGAGGCTAATCTGGCTTTTGATGAGCTAAAAAGAAGGTTTGTGGATGCTCCAATCCTTATTCACCCTGACCCTTCTGCTCAATTCACAGTTGAAGTTGATGCATCTGAGACTGGTGTGGGGGCCATCCTGTCCCAGCGTTCCTCCAGAGACAGCAAGCTCCATCCGTGTGCCTTTTTCTCAAAGAAGTTTACCACCACAGAGAGCAGGTATGACATTGGTGACCGAGAGCTTCTGGCCATAAAGCTGGCCCTTGAGGAGTGGAGACACTGGCTTGAGGGTACAGAGCTCCCGGTCATCATCTGGACGGACCATAAGAATCTGTTGTATCTGCAGTCTGCTAAACGCCTGAACCCACGGCAGTATCGTTGGTCCCTCTTTTTCTCCCGCTTCAACTTCAACATCACCTACCGCCCTGGTTCTAAGAACACTAAGCCAGATTCCCTCTCCAGACTCCACTCCCCAGATGACCCTTCCGAGGCCTCTGGAGCCATCCTCCCAGCCACCTGCACCATTGGGTCTCTCACCTGGGATTTGGAAAGGGCCATCCAGGAGGCCTTAACCAGTGATCCAGACCCAGGTAAGGGTCCCCCTAACCGCCAGTATGTCCCGACCCCCATCCGAGCTCGTGCCATCCAGTGGGCACACTCATCAGGTTTCTCTGGCCATCCTGGTATAAGCCGTACTATCGGCTTTCTTCGTCGATACTTTTGGTGGCCTTCCCTTAATAAAGATGTCATTGAATATGTGTCTGCCTGCTCCACTTGTGCTAGAAACAAGACCTCACACCGCCCACCTTCTGGTCTCCTACAACCACTGTCCATTCCTAGCCGTCCCTGGTCCCACATTTCTCTAGATTTTGTCACTGGTCTCCCCACATCCAAACAGAAGAGTGTCATCCTCACTATTATCGATCGTTTTTCTAAGGCTTGTCATCTGGTTGCCCTCACCAAACTCCCATCAGCCGCCGAGACCGCCAAACTTCTTTTTCGCCATGTTTTTCGCCTTCATGGCATTCCCACAGAGATTGTCTCTGATAGGGGGCCCCAATTTACTTCTCAGGTCTGGCGGGACTTCTGTTCTGTGCTCGGTGCTCGGCCTTGCTTGTCTTCAGGGTTCCATCCACAAACCAATGGACAGTGCGAGCGCCTTAACCAAGAACTAGAGAACACCCTGCGCTGTTTATGTGCTTCCAATCCCACCTCATGGAGTGTCTATTTACCATGGGTGGAGTACGCCCATAACGCGCACATCTCTTCCGCATCTGGTTTATCACCATTTGAGGCCTCGCAAGGGTTTCAGCCATCCCTTCTACCTGAGTCCTTCCCAGACAGGGTCATCCCGTCAGTCAGGCATCACATACAGAACTGTCAGCGTATTTGGAACCAGACTAAGTCTGCACTTCAAAGAACGTCTGCCCAAAATAAGCGTCTCGCAGATAGGAAAAGAGTTCCTGCCCCCATTTTCTCACCTGGCCAAAGAGTTTGGCTATCATCTAAAAATTTTCCACTAAAATCATGTTCCCGCAAGTTATCTCCCAGGTTTCTGGGTCCATTCATTGTTGAATCCATCATTAGCCCATCTGCAGTCCGTCTTAAGTTGCCTTCTCATCTCCGTGTCCATCCAGTGTTTCATGTGTCCCAGATCAAGCCCTACCTCTCAAGTCCTTTGTGCCCTCCTTCCAAGCCCCCTCCACCCGCCCGGGTCATTGATGGTCACCCGGCCTACTCCGTCCGTCGCATTGTGGATGTGCGTCCTCGTGGGCGGGGTAGGCAATATCTGGTTGACTGGGAGGGATATGGCCCAGAGGAGCGGTCCTGGGTCCCACGGTCCTTTATACTGGACCGATCCCTTATATCTTCTTTTGAACATTCCGCTGCGTCTTCTTCAGGTCGGCCGTCAGGAGGCGTCCGTTGAGGGGGGGGTACTGTTGGGTTCTGCAGGGGAGTGTTTTCTCTACTTTCTCAGGGTGGCAGGCTGATGGGATCCAGCTGGTGCTCATCATCTCCAATCAGCAAGGGCCTTAAATAGGAGTGGCTTCCCAGAAGAAGATGCCAGATGGTTCCGCTTCTACAGTGGTACACTCTAGCTCTTAGTGCTGTGTTTTACTTGTTCCTGACGCCTCTTCCATCTCTTCCTTCCTCCTAGAACCAGCTCTGACCTCTCTCTGAGAGTCTGATCCACCTGGACCACCTGATCCTCGCTGTTTTGCTCGGCCTAACTCCTGGATTCCTCCACAACCACCACCCTGCTGCCTGTCCACCCTGAGTTACCTGCTGGAACTCCTCCACCTGGAAACCCCCTCACTGCCCCAACTGCTGTACCCTCCTCCGCTCATCTGAACCCTCCAACCGTAAGCCTTCACCAGGTCACGCCTTCACTCCTGTCATTATTTCTCTGTCTAACCACTCACCCATTCCTCAGTTCCTCCTCTGGCCTGGTTCCCCCCTGCTGCCGCTGGTCTACACCTCTCCATCCTTCCCCCCCATTATACAATAAATCTGTTAAACTGAGTTTGGTGTCTGTAGTTGTTGCTTGCCTTCGAGTCCTGGTACTTCACATTATGACACCTTGTTGCTGAAATGTGCTATACAAATAAACTTGACTTAACAGCCTTTAAATCTTTAACTCTGTACTTATCCATCTAAAAGATTAGAAACTCGTGTTATGTAATGCAGTGCACATCTCACGGCTGCATATTTATTAACCTTTTATTAACCCAACAGAATTATCTCATCATAATGAATAATGAAAATGTGAGATGCACATTCGGAAATTTAACCAGATAAATATTTTGAGATATTTGTGCATTCAATTTCAAATTTTGGGAATTTTTATATCTACATGAACATATTCTTTCTATATCCTCCTGATGATTCAGCATGTCATACTGACAGCACTGAGTGGGAAATTATCTTGTTTATCTGAGTTTTGCAGAGGGCAGTATGCTTCTGAACATGGGCCTAGAAGAGAGATATAGTATAAAAATCTGTGCAATAAATATTTGACTAGAACACACTGCTGCCAAGCAGTCAGGTTTTTATTTCACTATTAGAGCACAGATGTGTTTGACCTCCTCTACTGAATGTTTGCGTGTCTGTGAGGCAGAGGAGCTGGCAAAGATCTAAAAATCTACATACAGAGGGATATTTCAAGCAGAGAAACTGGAGATGATGTCTAATAAACCTGTGAAGAGGTTCAGAGAGGATTATGTTTAATCTCAGCACAGCTACTTCTCATCTGAGGCACTCTCTTCTCTCCTAAAAAAAAATCTCTCACATGTGCTTTGCCCTCTTTTCTCCCTCTTCTCCCAGAACCGCCAAAGGTGCCAGGCTGCTCCATGTGGCCTGATTATATGCAAGGCTAAGCACAGTTTGACCCATGACCAAAAGTAGAGCAGTCACCACACTTCAGGACTCCTTTTTAAAAATATGCACCTTCAGAAGAATGCTTTAGAGTCAGCTCATCCTATCCAAACATCACCTCTACTCAATTAGAAGCTACCAAAATTATATTTAAAAAAATATATATATGTATTTTCTTTAAATGATATTTCCCTGGGCTACTTTATCACAATTTAGAATAAACGTAAACTAATTGGTGGTCTGACCTTGAGCTTCAACTTTACTGAATTCAAAAATTCAAAAATGGAGCCATGCAGAGCTTGGGGGTTGGGGGGGAGTCAAACCTCTATAGGTTAGTAGATTGCCACAAAATGAGAAAAAGGCAGCCTAATTAGCCTAATTGGGAATTCTATTTTAACAAAAAAAGTTGGGTTTTCCTAGTTCCCAGAGGGAACTACAAGATTTTCCAAACATGTTCTTTTCTTGTATTGAATCTATAAAATGTAGAGAAGGATGCTGTTATCTCCTTGCACCACAACAATAAGCAAATAACATTGTGTTGTTTCCAACCTATAATAAAAACTTGGGTGTGACATAATCAGAAAAAATGAAAAGCACCAAGTTACAAATCATCCCAGCTGCCACACCAGCAGGATTTTCTCTTGCGTTTTTCTTTCTCTTTGACAATTCAGTTTTGAATTTAAACTTCTGCCTGAAAAAAAATCACAACATCCTGCAGTCTGACAGCAACCAGCACAATTTGGAGGTGAGCGAGCATCGTCCCAAGTGAGAACGCTGTCGTTTTGCCGTGGCAGATTATTTTGTTCCAGTGGCTTTGTGAGATTCTTGTTCCAGCCAGTGGAGGGTTGCAACTATGTGTGGACAGCCGGTAAATACAACAACACCATAAATTATTTGGAGCACTGCCAACAGGGTGTGAGCTTCAGCGGCAGCATTAGGCCAAAGCATTCTGTTCGCCATCAAATCAGTCCACACTGAGGAGTGAACTGCGCTGGTCAAATGTAATGAGCAACCACTGCAACCAGTCTCCTCCACGCAGCACCCAGGACCGAAGTATGCGGTCACCATGACGATAAACCACAATCACACCCGGGAAGGTCGGAGGACTCTCACACTCAGCCACACACATCAGGGAATGTACTGGGTTTTTTTTCACCCACATCCAAGACCTTTCAAAGACCATTTAAGTGCTATTTTGAAATATTGCGGTCTAAGCTTAGACTGGAGAGGGAGTAACCAGATAGAAAATGGAAAGAAAAAAATAAACACACAGATTTAAGCCTCAAATGGACATTTACATGTAAAGCAAGTAACAAAAGAAAATAAATAAACTACACATGTGGGGAAATCCACCTAAAAACCTTCACTTTCAAGCACAGCTACACAAAATACAATGGCAACACTGCAACATAAAACTACAAATTTGTCTATTTGTTTAATTTTATTGCCTTGTATCTTCTCTCTGGAAGTTAAAACCATTTTTAAGAGGCCCAGCCAGAGTTCTGACGTGAATCAGAGAATGTGTGCAGAGATATTAAGATTTCAATGATGGAAAGGAGGCCTTCCAAGCTCAAACACTTGGAGCCGGTTACTAAATACAAATCATCAAAACGTCAGCGGATACAAGCAAAAAGCAGGTCAGCACTTCTTAGAAGGGTTTGATTGTTAAATTGTTTTCCTTTATTATCGAGAAGGATGTGAATATTTTTCAATATGTCATAAAATACAATATAAGTAAAGACGACTTACATTTCTATTGCATATAAAAAAGAAAATTCTGGGTAAAAAAATTTATTTAAAATCTAAATCTAGTTGAATGGAGTAATTTTGGACTTAACTGTGTCTTGCGTTCAATGCATAACTTGTGTAGCTTGATTTTATGGAAAATTAAACAAAGCCAAGTCTTGCTTTAAGTTTTTTTCCACTGGTGCAGCATTATGCTTTGCTTAAGGCTTTTCTTAACGTAGCTTTTTGTCTTGTACAATAAAACGAACTGAAAAGACAAAACTGTTACAGCTTGATGTGGTCTAAATTCAGCGGTCAAGACAAAGGCGGACAGACTGAACAGTCAAAGCATGAACGTTGCTTTGACGAAAGGATATTTTCACCATCAAAGGAAATAGTAAAAAATCCTGGACGCATTCATTTAAATTCGGAAATTGGCATGTTGTTATTTTAAAACTTTACAAGATTTATTTTGTTTTATGTTACCTTTACACATTTAGTATCTAAAGTGATGTAGCATTTCCCCAAACTGTTAAATCTTCCAAACTAAAGATAGGCTTTTCAGCAGCATGTTTGAATTTACAGCCTTTTGGCTCGGCGGTGGGATGAGGTAACAGGATCTTGTGGAGATGCTTCTTCTCCCGGGGTAAGTCTATAACGAGTTCTGTCAGGCAAACGGTGAGCAGCGTGTTGCTACCAAGCCCAACCTGAGCAGAGGCGAGGCCCATCTGTCAAAGACAGACGATAAGCCTGGAGCCATCCAGAAACAAATTGCTCAGCCTCCCTACTGGGAAGCCCTACCAGGCAGCGGGGCCGCAGATAGGATACAGAGATGCTACTGACTCCCGATGTAGCAGCAGAAGCAAGAAGGCAGAGTGGGGATGTCAGGAACACATAGATCCATGCAGATGGTACTGACAACAAGCCCCTGCTCTGAAGCACCGATAAACATCAGAAAAGAACTTTGCCGTCTTTATGACATCTGCTTGACCTTTGGGGTCAATTAAATCAAGTCAAGCTCACTTGTACAGCACATTTCAGCAATGAGAACTGTGTTGCTGAACATGAAGTGTGTTAATCATTCACCTGCTACTAATCAAAGACAACTCTACACAGGTAGCCTTCATTTAAAGGATCTCAGTGTTTCAGTCGTTCATATAAACTGACTGATGCTTCTTTGTGGTTCTGGAAATGCAGAGGAGACCAGAGCCAGAAGAACATTAGTGGTCTGGAAAGATGATACAACAACAGCAGATATTTAATGGATTTTTGGTGTAAAGCCATTCAATGATTTGTAAACTAACAGAAGTATTTTAAAGTCTATTTTCTGAGGTTCAGGGAACCTGTATAAGGACTTTAAATGTTCTCGATTTTAGTGAGAACAAGAGCAGCAGCCTTCTGGATCAGCTGCAGCTCTGTGATTGATTTTTAGTCAGACCTGTGAAGACACTATTGCAGTAATCAATGCGAGAAAAGTTAAATGCATGGATGAGTTCCCTTGATCTTCCTGGGACATTAGTCCTTTAATCTTGGAAACGTTAATCAGGTGATAGAAGCCCAACTTGGTAATTGTCTTTATGTGTCTTTGAAGGTTCAGGTTTGACTCCATCACTACTTTTAGACATGACCAGTAGTTTCCAACTGTAATAAATTTAAACAGAAGACTTTCAGAAAGTGCTCCTAATGTCTATTGTTTATTTTTAATCTAATTATGCTGCTGCTAACTTGGCCTTGTAAAAGAGACCTTTGGGATTAGCCTGGTTAAGTTGGTTAAATAACCAAATAAACAATAACAGAAAATAATACGATCAACATTAAACATCTGCCCGAGAGCATAAGCTTTTCTGCTCATGATTCTTGTAACCGTGGCTTGAATGTGGCTTGAATCCATAAGCATTCAACACAACTTCTAATTCAGCGATGTCCAATGCCGTATACATCCAGAAAGAGTTAAAGTACAGCAGGATTGACAGGAACTCAGATGAGGTTTAGTTCCACAGCAAATTGAGTAATTTGTGTAAACGGCGTAAAGTACAACATCGTTTTTTACATGAATAAATATCAGACTGGTCAGCCAAGCATCACGCAGCCGTCATGGCGACCATGACAACTCATTATAAATTGATTAGCTGTGGTAGGTGAGCTGGGATGACGGGATCTTCGAAGGAGAAAATAAGCACGAGACAGAGGTTGCTTTCTAATTTTATCTCCTCAGCTGCTGAGATGAGGATGGAAACGTTTGTTCAGATGGAGGGACGCAGACACAAAGCTGATGATTGGGCTGTTACAGCATAAGAAAAGGAAGGTACAGTTCTAAGTAAACAGCCAATTCTTTAAACTCTATCGTCTAACATGCAGAGGAAAAACACCCTGCAAAGTTATTGACTCCATTTAGAGATGCAATTTATGTGGAAATTATGGGAACTGCAGGCGAGAAGTTTAACAACAATAGCAAACTGCTCACAGAGAGAACATTTCCTTTTTAATTTTCACATTTATTGTTATGCAAAGAATATCTTTTTCAGAAAGACCTTTTCAGTCCATCAAAACAGATAAATTATCACCTTAGTCCACTGCAATTAAGTGTTTTTTTCTCACCATTTTTAGGTTTTGGGTTCATTTGAAAACACCAAATTACATCCTTCTTTTAACAGTAGCAATAGTGCCGCTACAGCCAATCAAATCTCTTAAAAGAAATGTGTACAGGCGTTAAAAAGACAAAGATTTTCTGCTCTTTTTAAGTCTGGACCATAGGGGAGGAACTTTTTTTAAAACTTTGATTCTCACACAAAGTAGGGATGTGGACGGGTAGCTGTCATAAAATTTAAGAAGCAAAAAAAAATTACATGAGGGTTACAGAACGAGACCCAGTGTGGCATCAGCTGTGAGGGTGATGCACAAATTGGCTCATTTTCTATAACGCGATTGGGGCAAACAAAATGAAGCAAAATCTGTCACATTTCCTGATGAATACCTTTGCTGACTGAAAGCAGTCAACATAAGGGCAATGATTTAAATCACACAGTGTCAATCAAGTCCCTGGTTTGCTAAAGGATGATCCAGCGTTAAAAAGCAATTACCCCCGGTTGCTTTTTAAAATGTCCTCTCTCTCTCAGTCTGCAGCGGCCTTGGGAATTAAACTAGCTAATTTTGCCCAACCTGGGCTGTAATTGTTTCAAATTAGCCTCATGCCTCAGCATCACCGCCAGAATAATTGCTCATGAGCAGGAAGATTAATCTGCAGAAGCACATCTGTGAGACTTAATTTACGGGTCGCAGTGCCATGCCTTGTGGATCCATTAGACTCATTTTGTTTTCAATCCTGTGCAGCATATGCAGCTAAACCAATCTGACATGGTGCTGGGAAAACCGTGCAGATTTTGTACAAACTATTTAGAGCTTGTATAAAAACTAATATGCATTCTAATGTTTTGGCGGAGAAAAAAAACAAAAAAACTCATGCATAAAAAAACTGAGAATGTGTAGATGTAGTTATCAATAGGTTGTTCGCATCAGGAGGAGGTGAAATGTCATCTCCACGAGAAAACATCCAACATCTTCCTGTCTCCTGTTAACCGAGGATTGAGCTCCAGGAACTGTCGACAAACTTCTGTTGCACAAAGGAACAAAGTGGCATAATCCATCCAAAATCAGCGTGTGCTGAGAAATCAGTTACTGGATTGTGAACCAATTTTAGGCTGAGAGAGGACAGGCCATTCAACAAGCTCTCTGAACGCAAACAGCTGCAAGCTGCAAATTGGAAAGCTTTGTGAGAAGCTACTGCGCCCTTTGTTGTCTTCTTCCTCCTCTCCTCAGAGTTCTGGCATGCAGATGTCTCCTCTCATTCCCCAAGCTTAATTACAAAGATTGGAGAATGGCATAAAGGGATGACTCTTATGAGGAACCGCGCTGCGGGTGGCGTAGATACAGGCAGCTGGCATGATTTTAAATAGGGGAACTTCACCCCAACAACGAATTTCACATCCTGCTCCACTGCCAGTGCCACTCACTTCCTCGTGCTTCAAAACCTTCCAACACGTTAGGGTAGTGTGGCTGAAAAACAATGTGGCCGCCGGTGATAGTGTTATTCGTCGCCCACTCCTGCATTAGAGACCTCCTGCTCTTCCTGGGTGCAGAGAGGAAACATGGGACTGAGACGATAAGGATTCTTATCAGAATTGGTGCAGGTGTTTGGTGGAGCAAAGACATAACACGATTCCAGAGTTACTACTTGACAGAGCGGGAGCAAGAGGACGGCGGGGTGGAGGGTTGGGGGTAAGGGTAGCAGAAGTAGATGAGTTGTTAGCAGGTGAGCCTGTGGCCAGCATGTTATAGCTGTCAAAATCCCTGCAAGTGCCACAGTTTACTGCAGCTTAGGCACCTGCTGGTTGGGTGATAAGGAGTGAAAACCAATCAGTGTGGGTACCCAGCAGGCTCGACGGCTGCATCTTCACATTCTACTTGAGTATTTCTCTCTGACATAAACTGCCGATTTTGTCCCGTTGCAACCCCAGATTTCAAGAGGATTTCACCAACAGAATACAAAATATTGTGAAACTGTGGAGTGGAAGGAAAGATATTTTTTCCCCAACATTTTTAAGAATAAAAATCAGAAAAGTGGGATGAGTCAAGAGTCACATTACAGGTTGGGTATGTCTCTACTAGAGAATTTATGCGCATTTGTCTTTGCCAGTAGCTCAAAGTTAGTCAGATTGGATAGAGACAATCTGGGAAAACTCTTGATGCAAGTTCTTAATTGGATTTAGGTCTAGACTTTGATTGGACCATTCTAACACATGACTATACTTTGATCTAGACCATTTAAACATACCTGTGGCTGCATGTATATGGTTGTTGGATTGTAGCATGATAAAGTAGTCATAGGTTTGGCAAAGCTTTCTCAATTTTAATGATTGAACAGCGCTTTGTCTGTTCAAAACCTTAAAAAAAAACAAAACAATGTTTTGCTGTTTTTCCTACCTATTTTGAGAAAATAGAGAGGAAGAACTTGTTGTCTTTGTAATGAGTGTATACAGCCTTGCTTTACGCATAATCTTCAAAACTAACCATGCAAAACAGTGGAGCCCCAAAGAAGCTTGTCGTGCCACCATTGCCATCTCAAACCAACTTTATCACCCACAGAGGTCAAGGACATGCAAGCCTGCTTCTGAGTGAGTCCTCAGACTCTCCAGCAAGAGTTTCTCATTAGTGTGATTCCAGCTGAGGATTAGAACGCAGACCGTACGGATGCGATTTTGCTCGTCACGGTTGCACTCAACCTCCACCAGCTCTTGAATTATTCATTTCCTGTTTACAGCAGGCGACAGGTGCATGACCTCTGTGATGAGCACCCAGGATGTTGGAGGGAAGTAGTGACAAGGGAAGGGAAGAAAGGAGAGGAGGAGGAGGAAGGAGGGAGGGAGAAGTTGCAAAGGAAACTGCCAATTTGTCAGGCTCAGGTGCACACAGAGATTAAGGAGTTTCATGCTTTTAATTTAAATTCCATGGCAATGTATAAAAGCTTAAAAAGCAGCCACATGAAGATCCAAAGAGAGGTGTTGGCAAAAATAAAGCGAGGAAAAACAAACTGCCGAAATGGGTGTGTAGCATATGTTAAGGAAGCTCTACATTCAGCACATCAGCTGAGTGGCATTTACTGTAACCTTTCCCTTGGCTTTTAATAACTGGCAAAGAATCAACAGAATCACGGATCACTGCAAGTCACCGGGGAGCACTGAGACACGCAAACAGATATCCAATTGCTTGTGGTCATATGAGCCCATAAAAACTGGTTTTGGTGGTTTGAACCCGAGACTTAACTTCGGATGTTTTTTCTTTTGTTTTTTTTTTCCAGCTGATCCTTAGCACTGAAAATGTGAAAAAAAACATCAGACTGAGCTAGCAAATGTAATGTAGTGAAAAGCTTTAGCAAAAAATAGGAGAAAAAAAGGTTCCTACAGGGAGGGATGGATTACAATCAAATGGGGAATGAAGTATGAAAAAAAAAATGTTTTCCATACTATATTTTTTAAAAATGTATCCAGAGTAGGAAATGTATCCAGGGTTTTACCACGTAAAAACCCTGGTTATATGAATCCTGGTTCATACATCATGCTTCATTTTTTATACTATTGCAAATATTGTCTGACAGAAATTAACAGCAGAGTCCTGGATTGTTCGGATTAACACCATGGAAATATTAAACTGAATCTCAGGAATCCATTCTGGTCCACTCGCTATGAAAAACGTGACTCATCGTATTAGAGAAACAGGCTTCCTATTTCTCTGTATGCATGCTGATATGAACATTTACAAAAAAACCTACTTACAAAAATGGATTCAAAAGCAAACGGGCTCCCTGCAAAATGACAAATAAAATTCACGTTCAGGCTACTGTGGAAACAGACAAACTGATCTCTCCGTCGGTCAACTCCTGCTCGAAACAAAATAACAAACCACTGAATGATGTAGTGAGCTGTCCCCTCCGGTTGCCAACGGGGAAGGGAACCACATCCCAGAGACGGCAGCTACAAATGGCCCGTCTCTATAACCAGCCTCTCTTGTTCTCTCAACTGTGCATCCACAGAGACCCTGGCAGATCTCAAAGACAGATTAATCTCAACTGCTGGAGTTGCTGGAGTGGCCTCAAGTGTCAAAGCATTACTGCTTATCAGGAGAGAGCACGGCTGAGACAAACCGACGACCTGCGGTTATCCGGGATGGATGGACACCCACAGAGGGGCAGTACAGTAAAACACATTGTATTTGAAGGCCTGATCATCTGAACTCCTACTACTGACTTGCATGTGCTGGAGCTACAAGAATCAAAAACCTCCAACACCTCATATAGGAGTGAACCTAAAACTATTTTTCCTGTTGAGAGTTATGCAACGTTCCACAAGTAATAATCTAATAAACTAAGATTTTGACAATATGAGATCCTCTTTAATAATCTATAACCGTTGTAGATGAGGTGGCAGGAAGATGTAGACCTACAGTACATATTTTAGATATTTCATTTGCCCCCTTAGAAACGTCCTCTTTTTTATTTTATTAAAAATCCAGTGGATCAGTGGACTAAAAAAAAATAAAAAATGTACTTTTTTTAAGAAGACATTCCTAAAACTAACTCTAACCCTTATTAATTTCCCTGAACAAAATTTGAAAAAAAAAAGAACTTGTGGGGTTCGCCAAGGTTCAATCTTAGGGCTCTTTTTACTTTTGAGCTTTCATTAGCTCAGATTATAACATTTAGGATTAAAAAGGACGTAACCGAAGCCGCATGCTGACTCTATGGCCCTATTTTATAACTAGAAACCAATGAACAGATCAAAAATCTACTCAGACCTGAACTTTCAGGTACAGAAAGTCTATAAAAAAGTTTATTTTCAATCACTTTCAATCACTTTAAGAACATTTACAGGATTAAAAGACAAATGTCCCATCAAGACCTGCAAGTCCACTCTGCATTGCCAGAATCAGAACCAAAAGTGGAGAAGCAGCATTCGGTTGTTATGCTTCTCTAATCTGGAACAAACTCCCAGAAAACTCCAAAAATGTTGAAACCTGGAGTTCCTAGGATAAAATCTTGTTTGGTTAGAGTTGCATTTGATTAATAATAAGTGAAACATTATTCATTTTAGTTTGCATTCCATCATTTCATAAACTGCCTTTCTTATGCCACTGCACTGTAATGCTTCTCGTCTGTTTTATGTTCCCACCATAGTATGTTTCAGCATATTTGCTGAAACATACAAATCCCAGCAACCTTGTCCTGCAAAGCAAGAAGTTTTTATTGGTTCCCTCAAAAACTCCTCGATGACATCACAGAACAAGTAATTTACCAATTGCAGAACAAATCCCAACATTTTGAGATTATGTCAACTACTTCATGTTGTCAGATGGTGAGAGCGAGTTCTTGGTTAAATAGGTAAAGCAGTTAAGACTTTTAACTGCTTTAAAAGTCATAAACATATCCTGAACAAGCTAATGCTTAAATCTTAGTTTTGATAATTCTACAATGAACACTGATTTTTATCATCTTTATGTACAACCCTCGCTCAGTGAGAGACTTTGGAAACCTTCCTCTGCTTTTGTATCAGTGGCAAGCATGCTTTTTGTTTTCTAAGGCAATGTTTCATGAAATAATCATCTGACACAATCTTTGTTATTTTAGTTGCATAATTTGAGTTTTACTCTTCTGCAATTCTTTTTTTGAAACAAATTAATTAATCTGACAGATCAGGTTATCCTTTGGGTCTTCAATTAAAACAGTTTGAAAAGGAGCTTGCTTTAGTAGCGATGAAACAGTCCATTTTTCCCTTGACCGACCGACTGTTGACCGGCTGGTAAAACAGAGAAATAGTGAAAAAAAAAAAAAAAAGCTATTCTGTGTGGCACTGTTTGAAAGAAAAAACAGCAGCAACACACCAGAACAGATAAATGAAAAACAACTTTCTCATCTAATTGGATCTCTAAACTGATAAAGGAAGAAAGTCAATAACAATATACTAGAGTTGTGACCTTTAACCATCACACATTCAAGTTCGAAATGCCATTGCAGCCTAACATTTTAGACTTGAACCACAAACTTCTGTATATTACCTGTGATTTGTTAACTTCTTGGCAGAAAAGTAGAATGCATGCTGGAATATTAGCTAAAAGCACATTTTCATCCATCCATGCTAACATTTTTTTAAGTAATCCTTAAAAGCATCCTCCACATGACCAGCCTCAGAAGCCGATCGGTCTTTCGGCTTCTATATTGTTTAACCTCGTTTGACTCTTTGGGGACTTAAACTCACCCACCTCATTCTGTCTGATGTCTGGTGAGACAAAGAGGATTAAACATTAATCTGGCCTTAACAGCAGGAGAGTATATTCTCCACAACAGCACTACAGAGAGCAGGGCTAATCAAGAAATCATGAACATCCAAGAGGGAAAAATTACCCCTCATAAAATTTAATTCCTTCAAAGATGGTGAATTTAAAGCAGATGCAAACATTTGATTGGACTTTGTTACGCTTGAGTGTTTCTGTTAGGACTATGAAAATAATCATTCAGTCCATTTAAACTCAGTTATTTTATGCTATTTTTTTTTTATTACTGTTAAACCTAAACACAGTATATTTGCAAAAAACAACAAAAAAAAAACACAATGCAATTCCATATTCAGTTCAGCTCCTCCCATCACTGACACAAGGCATCAAAACCCAGCAGGGGTCAAAAAGAAAAGGGAGGCACAAAGGCGTCTGATGAGGTGACAAAAACAGAAATGATTGTAATGGAGAGCAAACACTGGGTCTGATTGCAGTAATGAGCAAATGGCCTTAACAGGTGGAAGCATAGCTGGGGAAGCGTACAATTCGCAATCCCCCTACTCATTAGTAAGCAAATGAATTCAATCACCTCTCCTTTGGTAAGCGGCTTGATAATTCCCCGCAAAGTGGCGTCTGGCTTCAACCGCAGAGAGTAGCTTTAATAGGAGCCGAGCTGTTAATGCATCATTCTCCACCGAGTCTGTGCTCGGCGTTCCACTAAGATCAGCCGGAGCACAATTGTTGGCCTCGAGCAAACAAACCCGAGTCAATTAGGTTGGAGCTCTGCAGGGAGCAGTGACAAGTGTTTTTCTTGGACTGGCTCCAATGGCTTTACAATTTTTATTCATATGTCCCTTGAGGAAAAAGGCAGAATGCCCCTGGTGTGTCCAGCAGGGCTGCAGCAAGAGTGATGATTTTCTCAAACACGCGAACAAAATCCCGAGCCTTGACATTGCCCGGGTCACGTACTGCACCGTCTGGCTGTGACATTTCCAGCGTCAAAGGCCAATCAATATATTTGTTGTGTAAGAGTGGGCAAAGACACGGAGCACTCAACAACCGCTTAAACTGAAGGAACCACAGACGAACCTAATCTCTCTATAGCTGGCAACAAATCCACTCTGCAGCACTAATCAATTCGTTAGACAGCTTCTTTGTGAGCACACACACATACACACTCATGCAAGGCACTGTGATGATTAGCCTGTCCCACTTAATCAGGTCTTATTACAGACACCTGCAAGGTTGCAACAGTCTTATATGATTATGCATAATCATAGAAATGTCTCATTTGAATGATAAGCAACATCAGAAAAAACGGATGCGATTCATATCTGCTCCAAAAGAAATCAAATGTTCTCGAATATGAAACTGTTCTTGTGAGCTGCAGAAATATATATATCTATGTATATATTATATATATATATAACATCCACACAAGACTTAGGCATAATCTCTCGCACCTAATTTTGCATATGCTGTGCAGGCGTATAAATACACACAAACACTCACACAGGGCTGAGGGGGGGAATAGAAAGCCTATCTGCTGTGGATAAAAGACATCCCTTATCAGCTTCCTCATAGAGGAGCCGGGAATGAAGGCATTTACTCAAATGAAAGAGGCAGCTTTTGGAGATAAGCCGAGAGAGACGAAGCCCAACTAAGCTTGTGGATTGGACTGGGCCAGCGAAGAGAACAGAGGACAAGAAAAACAGACAGAGAGGACGAATACATGGATGGACAAACAGACGGACGGGTGGATGGATGACAGCGTGGCGACAAAGCGATGGATCATTTTCAAAGCCGTTTTAGGAACCAGATGTGTGTGCATATAAGAGACGGGCGTTTGGGTTTTGTGTGACGCGGGAAGTGCTTATGCAAAGAGCATCTAGAGGATGTGGGTGTGAAAGGCATTGTGTTGACCCCAGTGCATGTGCATGCGCAGGTTTGCACCTTCTGTCGATCTGTGTGCTCAGCACTGGCTCAGTCGGCACAGCGAGCTGGCACATCTTCACTGCCGCGCCGAGCTGCGAGCCGTGCTAGAATAACCTACTTCAAAGAGAGCCATTGTCACACTCTAATGTGCCGAACGACAGCCAGCGCCACAGAAATCAGCGTGCACCGAGACTGGATATTCCCTCCGAGTCTCTGTGAAATGGGGGGAGGAAGAGGAAGGAGAGTGAAGGGTTTGTTCACAAACAGAGTGCTGTGCCAACATTAATCATGTAAGCTCTCATAAAATCATTAGAGCTGATCATTCGCAGCCAGGCGCGCCACAATGACACAGCGCTGACTGGAGGAAGAAAGAAGGCCAATTTTTAGAAAAAAACTACTAGCCAACACAGAAACCTGTGTGGAAGACGGCAAAACAAAGCCAGTTTGTAGCATCAGCTTGTGCTATACAGTTATGTTAGCACCTCTGCAGGCCTTCTCTATTAACACACTTCATCGTTTAGATATATATATATATATATATATATATATATATATATATATATATACACTTGTAAACATATTTTAGACCACTAAAGCACCAGCTTCCAACCTTAACCCTCAAGATCTACTATCCTAAAGGTTTTCGATGCACAACACAGCTAAAATGATTGAATTACCGTTTCAGTATCCCATCAAGTTTGGCAAAAGGCCAATAACGAGCCATTCATTTGATTCAGGTGTGTTGTGGCAAGGTTGCATCTGAAAGCTGCTGGGCGGCAGATTTTGAAGACTACGGTTGGAGACACCTGAGCTAAAGACTAATACAAAGGAATAAGAAATGATGTATTAAAAATTAACTTGTCACATTCTTTGGAAAAAATATCAAGATATCAATGTTATTACTTTACTAAAATAAGCACATTTGAAATTCTAAATGAATAAATATGTTTTAGATTATATTCAAGCAGTTTTATTTTTTTCTTAAAGCAAAAATAAAACAAGAAATCAACTGAAGAAAATGATTGAAGTTGTGACCCATAAAATATATCTGTACATAAAGTATACAAACATCTTGACCAAACCAAAAAAATATTTATATATTTTTCATGAGAACTGCTTTTCAGAAGGTACTTGCAGTCATCTCAGACTTTTGAATAAAACTGCTTTTCGCCAGTTGTAGTATTTACGTCCTCCTCTAGAGGGCATAAGTCAAGTTCAGAATTCAACACAGCAGGTTTTGAAGAAAAGTATAGCTTTATTAAAGCAGTTGAAGTCACAGAAATACAAGTATAAAAAATGACACAATTAAAGTTATAGGGTCAAAATATATTTTTTTTCCTGGGGGAATGAAAAAAAAACAATCTTCCACACACCAGTCAATATGCAGTGGCTTTTTGCCCCCAGCCAAGGAAGGCAGAAGGCAGAAAGGGGGCTGCCCAGAGTTCCATTTATGCATGAACCACCACTGCTTCTGGCACATATTTGTGTGTATTTGCTCTGATTTATGTGACTAATCGAATATCAATTGGTGTGTGTCTCTGTGTGAGGAAAATGCTTACAACATAAATATTGGTGATTGCATCTCGGAAGCATGAACAGAAAACGCAAACCACTTCTTTTGTGCAATTACATTTTGTTAATTGATTAATGTGCAATTATTTGCTGTTTTGCAGCCGTTAGCAGAACTCTCGTGACAAGAAATTCTTAAAATAAAAAAATATTCCTTCAAGGTTTATGCGAGTTTAAAAAAGTCTAAAACCATGTTTGTTAATTTCTTTAAGTTGTGTGGATAGAGAGAGTATATTAAACTGAATCTGTTCTGTATTTTGCATACGCTTACTCCTATACAACAGTTTAAGATGTTTTTGCTGGTGTGTGCAAGTGCATCTAGAGGAATAATTGGATAATAATTCCCAGTCAGAGTAATTAATCTGAAGAGCAGCAGGCTGTAAAGGGCTCCCGACATGGCATGCAGTACGAGTGTAAATCAGAAGCTCGGTGGATAACAAAGAAAGCGGTTAGAGTTGAATCGGTGCGTCTTATGTTTACACTTAGTCGCCTTTATACAAGAGCTGCACGCTATTATGTGCTTTGGACCCCGGGGTATTGCAGATCGGTGGTCTGGGCACCTGAGTCTGAAGGCTGGAGCTGACTGTAAAATCAATGGGCTGTCTTACTTTCACAGCTGCCGAGCCCCATGGTTGGAAAGAATTAGCAGAGTTTTATAGACAATCTGATCCGAGGTGGAGACAGAACTTTGAACCGCAAGGGAGAAAGGAAGGGTTTGTGCTTCATTTATGTTTGCTATCTCTCAGTTTCTCTTCTCTGCTATAACTTCCTCACCTCTTTGGATTAAAAACAGTTTCCCCTTGAATCACTAATTCATGTCTTTATCAGGGCATCAAAGCGGACTTGGTCCATATTTTAGCAGAAAGCTTCCTTATCTGTTGGAGAATTCACTTGTGCAGAAACATTCAAAAGCAACCGTGAGGTAAAGCGATCCCGTTTCCCTTCAAGGTCTCCATCTTTAGCCTCGGCACGTGGGAAACGGGAGGCTAAATGGTGAGGTTTTGGTACAGGGAGCAGCGTGGGACATTTTCTCATGTTGTCAGAGCTCCCGCTGGGGCACACATATGCCTACAGCTCTCAGCATCCAGAGGCCATCACTGCAGCAGGCGGGCCAATGAAACCCACACACTCACTGCAATGAAAGGACTCGAACTGTCACTCGCACACACAAGGGCAATTTCCCCACAGGAGGCCCAAGGCCTGAAAGGGGCGCATACTGTTCGAACAAGGCATTCAAACACAACATATGGGCCACAGCAGACACACTTAGCTTATGTCATAGACCCTCCTGTGCTAAAAAGCAGATCGGTTTGTGTATATTTACTAAGAGAAAAAGGAATGTTGGAGAGTTACAAGTCAGAAGAAGATGAGACATGGTGTGAAAGTCCTCAGCAGAGTGGTGTATGCAGGTTTTATCAATGTTACCATCAGTGTGCAACTGTAGTCTCCTCCACTGAAACAATTTCAACAGCAACGCCAAAGCTCCTGTATTTCTTAAACTGAAAACATGGACGGAAGAAGAAGAATTTGAAACAAAGCTCCGCATTTCAGCGAATTATATCAAGCTAAAGGAAGCGAGTAAAACGTAATGTTTGGTTATAAACATTGTATTGTAATAACAGCATGAACCCATAATCTAAAAATGAAACATTTTCTTTGAAGGTTATGGTTTTTCTGTCCACTTCAACTGTTGCTTATTTGCAATACATATCTGCAAAACACGCTTCTTGAGATTCAACCCCGTACGCCTCACCGACATTTCTTAATTTGGTCTGCTTTCTTTCAATAAATTTTGAATTCAGAAGCAAAAATTCATCTGTCAGTCACATGCCTCAGTAACATCATTTGACATGAAGGAAAGAAAAAAAAAATCACACAGTTCTAGCTTGACTAAATACTAGAAAATAAATGCTTGAAAGCTAATATCGCATTTTTATTGAAATCATGTTTTCCCTGATATATACTCAAGTATTTGCTGTCAAATGAAATAAAAAAGAGCTTGTCCTTGCACTTCAACTTTAAGTGGTAGATGGTTTTTAGATGTTTTGATTGGTGACGCATTTCGCTTCTTTTATAATTGAGCTATTCAGATTTGGTTTCAGTCATGGACTTTATCATAAAGATAAAAGCTAAGTAGCTAAGCTGTGATATTCTTATTTTTAAATTGGGGGACATGAAGTTTCCAAGAACATTATTTCACTTGTTTAAAATAAAATTATCTGATATACTTTAAACTCACACTCAGTGTTATAAAGAAATTGTACAAGCGATGTCAAATTAATGCATCCCTTTTTTGGCTTCAGTAGTGCTATGATTAGTTTATAGATTTAAAAATGGCAATTTTCTGCTTATTTGTAAAGAAGTATTCTATAGCTCTCTATATGTTCTGGATATATTGTCTGGATCTCACTACACATCAGAAAGTGCAGTGAGTGAGGTCTGAGCAGCAGTTCCATGACAGCATGTTGAGCTTTTCTAACATGTAGCGGCGTCCTGACAAGTCAGAAAGAGTCACGTCCAGCCGGAATCTAAAATGTGGTGCAATTGTATATAAGCCTTGTTGGATTGTCATAAGAAGGTGATGCTTCAATGTGAAGCATCCAGGGAGGACCAGAAAACCTTCTGGGTTAATGTAAAAGTTTCTTGATGAGTGTGAAAAATTACTATGGCTTATGAAAATATGTAGTTTTATGTGAAGAACCTTCCAGCAGCAATTTTTTTTTGGCATCTGATATCGAAGCACAATCATACAACTCACCCATGCAGTGAACAAGAATTATATTATTTCTGCATGCAAATTCTCTGTATGTACTGATGAAGATTCACTAACACATGCAAAACACTTTGGTGGTTGACCAGGCAGGGGAGTCAGAACTGTTCTGATTAATTCAGCTTTTAATTGTCTGACCGGGGCCAGTGACACACCATGTATAAAGAAACTACCAATCTTACAAAAGAAATGCACTCTGCCTTTACAAAGTAGCACAGTGTAAATTATACACCCTTCATCTATGTAACAAAATAAGAAATAAACATGGAGCAGCATTATTGCTTTACAATTCAATAAGTATTACAGGTTGTGAAGAACAATCATATTTTAACTCTTTAAACTACAATCTTGACGGTGAACTTTTAAAATGTTTGTTTCTTTTCTTTGTGCATGCCTTTTACTTTAGGTTTGTGGGTATTGTTGTGACTGTAAACTTTTCCTCCAAGGATGAATAAGCAGTCATTATTCATAGAACACCTTTCATAAACAGTGAAGGCAACACATACACAAATATGTAGGTACCAGAGGTGATGTTGGTTTGAAGGACTGAATGAAACCCAGTTGTGCAAATAAAGGTAATGAGGAGACACTATCATAAAACATCTGTCTGCCTGTCATGGCATCCTGAAATAAAACATTTTGATTCTTTAGGCTAATGGCCATAAAGAACTGTAAAAATAACAGGAAACTAATGGGTCACATTAAATGTTCACCAAAACACTTTTGTTCACTATTTAAGAGGGGATCCACACAGGCATTAGTGACTTTCCACTATTAATGGATGATGTCCAGATTATGCATCGATGCTTCAAGAACAGATGTTGCAGTAAAAGTAAAAGGACTGAAATATACAGTTTTAACGTTCCTATTTTATTTTCTTCTGAGCAACTATCATTACTCAAAAGCTAATAGACATGAGCTTATTTTTTTTGCTATGGCCCTATACTGAACAAAGCTGTGAAAGGACACACATTCTGTTGCAGTCTGTTGATTCAAAGCACAGCTAGTTATGGACAGTGTGGCCCTGACAGCCAACTCTTCACCACAAAGCATGTATATGTATATTTTTACTTTTCAAGGCTCTTAGATGGCTTAATGCTCAGTGTATAATGTCACATTAATTAATTTCCATTCATTATGAGGGATATTTGTAGTAGCTTGATATTTTTACCAATGGATAAAATGTTAGGAATGAACATCACTGCGTTAACAAATCAACACATTAAGAGCATGTACTTTAAAAGCATATGAAAAAGCATATTAAACAAGCTCATTTGGAATTATAGCTCTGACCTAGGATGACCCCTTGATCCAGTGCATGTGGTGGGAGACTGGCAAAAAAAAATCATTCTTAAACAATGTCTCCCACCCCATGCAGGAAGCTGTTGCAGAACTGAAGAGATCCTTAAGTGGCATGCTATTGCATGATCTTGAGTGAACAAAGTTGTGTTACTGCAGTAAAACTTTAAACAAAAAAACTCAAGAAGCATTTAGATTCCTGCTGTTATTTGACCTTTTTTTAAATTTCTAGTAAATAGCCTGTTTTTATCCACAAATACACATGCAAATTTTGTACATCTTATTTAAATGATCAGTGCACACATGCTATTTTTAACACGGCTATTTTTCTTATGCTGCATATTTATCCTTATTCTATCTTTAAAAAAAGTTCTGATATGAGCACTATAAGGTTTTATGCAGCTAAACAGTCCGATACACAAAATGTGATGCATTGTTAAAACTATATAGTTGAGAAAATATAACTAAATCAGTCTATTTTTTTTTTTAAATCACAAAATTACCCGGTAAATCCTCCCAGAGAGAGAGAGAGAGACGATTACTAACATACTAGAAACCTCTACAAGTAACCTTGGTATATTAACTTGTAGGTGTATTTTGACTTACAGAAAAACAAAAAACAAATAAAAGATGTCACTTTTGGAGAAAGATGGTTTCAACGTAATTTCACATTTACCTACTGCTAGCTTTGCCTAGAAGCAAAAACAGGCTGGAGCATTAAAGTGAAGACATGCTTCATTCAGACATCAGCAATCAGAATAGGAAGTTAGAATAAAAAACAGAGAAAAAAAGAAAGAAAGAAATGCCAAAAAATGACTGTTTGACAATAGCTCCAACTCCAGGACCTTTTATAACATACCTGAATCTATTAATTTAATCCTCAACCAAGTCCAGGAATAAAGCATTCATTAGATTCAGGTTGGAACATGGACACGTTTAAAATATGCAGGACAGTTGTTCTCAAAGATTGAAGTTGGAGACCCCTGTTGAGCTAATAGTGGGATTATTTGCCTTATAAATGGAAGAGAGAAAGACAGAGGCGAATCAAGCAGGATCAGAGCTGTCACCCTCGTTCCTTCTTCTCCTGAGGTCCACTAACACCTTATTCTCTCATGCTTTGCTACACGCACACATTTTTTTCTTCAGCACATCCACAGCTTTTCTTCAGACACAAATGTAAGTGTCTGAAGAAAAGCATTTCTTCTGTTTAGGAGGGTAACGAGTTGATGTATGGACATAAGGGTTGAGCAGACCAAAGCTTTCTGTCCAATCAAACTGCCTTTTCATTAAACTCCTCCGTATGTCTCCGCTTGCCACTTCAAACGCACCAGCAGTGGAAATACCAACTTAAAGATTTCAGATAAGACCATTTCAGAAAACTGGACCCGAATCAGCGTCACTAAACAAACAAGGCAACTTTTAAATTCGATTTTGCTTATCTGCTTTTAATCTCTCCCCAGCTCTGCTTTCTGGGCGTATTCAGCCCCCACAGACAGGTCACAGGCTGCAATCCAAGCTCCTTGTAATTACCCCCATCAGACCAAGGACCCTCTTTAGTGCGGATTTGCCAGTTCGACCTCCCCCCATCCTAATGTCAGATCCAAAAGATTACAAAAGAAAAAAAAAAACAGGATTCAAATCGGAAGAATGTCACCCACTCTCAAATTGGCAAGCCTGTAATCAGCCCCGTAACCTGCGGTCTGCTTGGAGGGATTGCTGAGGAAGTGAGGGAGAGGAAAGGGGCTGGGAAGCATTGAATTCAAGCCTGAAAATATGGTTGAATAGTTTCACAAGCAAGCGCACACGGGAATCAAACCGTCTCTAAACTGTGTAACAGTGATGCCACAGCAGCAACAGCGCTCCCCTGTGACCCAACTTGCTCGTGAGGTGATACAACAGCAGAGGTTAAATTGGAACAAGGAAAAAGCCTGTTAAGTCTGACGAAGAAGGCACCCTTCACCGGGGAGGGAAACAATCTCATTTCAAGACAACAGAAGCTGAATGCCACGAAAAGTTTGAAAGAAAAATCAAAGAAATGCTAATGTGCCATCCATTTGCATGAGACAGTTGCCCATGCATTGAAGCCATTTTATGAGATCAATGTAATTTAAAGCTCCACACAAGATTCGTCAGATTCAGACATCTGGCGAGTGTGAGCATGTGTGTATAAAAATCTCTCTCAGCATTATTTCTTGAAATATTTTTCATTTTATGCCTTTTCACCTTCAGATTTCTCACAGATCTTTGAGTTCTTTGATTATGAAGTGGAATGAAAGAGTACAAAGCTTTATTCAGCCATACAAGAGGGAAAGTGCACTTATATTAAAGAATTGCAATTATTTTTCTTATCTTTTTCTCTGTTATTTTTTTTTGGCAGAAACTGGAATAAATATGATTGAGGGTTGGACATAAATCAGCCCAGCAGAGCAGGTCCATTAACTCAACCCACACAAACGATAAGTACACCTTCATTTTCTCACATAATCTGAGACAAGATGGAGTTAAGCATGCAAATGAAGTGAAGAAATGTTCTGGTATATAAATGTACTGCTCTGGGATTTTTTTCTTCTTTTTTTTTAACCTTGAAAAATTCTATCACAATTCTGAAACCTAGTAGGATGGTTATGCAATGTAAGCAAGTCTGAAAATAAATGCAAATGTTAACGGAAATGACTGAAAATAGAGAGAACAAAGTGAAAATGTAAAAAAGTAAACATCTTTGGAGATGTTGAGGATTTTCTTCAAGCGTCCTTGCTCAGTGCCATTTGCAGCTTCCAATATCTACTTTCTTTTTGTACCGTTTGGACCTCTCATAAACTTCTTAAAAATTATAGATCCTTAATAACTTAACTTCAACATGAAATTTACGAACTGCTTTTTCATTGAGAACTGGTCTGATTTCTTCCAAGGATTTAAAACAACAGCAAAGGGGGGAGAAGGAAAAAAAAAATCTCCTACTGCGGTCGTGTGCAGCGTCATTTCCCCTGATACCATAACTTTCAACAATAGATATGTGCAAATAATGCTACTCTGGCGTCAAAAACTAGTTACATTTGATTTAAGATGCATATAACGCTCCATAAAACTTGCAAAAAAATTCAGACCGATTGCTCTGATCGATGAGCTAAATCACTCATGATTGATCACTCAATGACTCCAGCTTCTAAGATCAATATACACAATCCTCATTTTTCATATTCAGCCACTTTTTTGGGGGGGTAATTTGCTCTTGTCTTGGCGCCGCCGCCGCCACAGCAGCAGCTGAAAGCGGCGACAAACGCGGCTCTTTCCCACTCATCTGACGGAGGGATTCTCTGCCTCGGCGCAGTCACAAGGTGCTCAACACTTACCGATCAGCATCGTGCTTCCAGGAGCGTGTCCGGCTGCCTCCTGCTCGGTGTATCAGCTTGCGTAAAAGTCGGTGTGAAAATTTTTACGCACTTTTTATCCCCTGGGAGACAGGACACGCACGGCGCGCAGGTGCGACCTGGAGACTTCCTATAGTCGCGCGGGGGGCTCGAAATATGCCAGAGTCGCTTCTTGGCGACTTCTTTCCTCTCTTGGTTTTTTTTTTTTTTTTGGCTATATGTATCCTTTTCCGTACGTCTGGTCACCAATCCACTCGAAATATCCCACCGATGCGCGTTCCTCTCAAGTCAAAATCCGCACGCTGGTGCCGCTGCTCCGCTTTGCCTGAAGGAGGCGAGGAATGGGTTTGTTGGAGAGAAGCTGAGCGCATTTGCCTGCTCCTTCTCTCGCTCTCCCTTTGCTCTGACTCTCCTTGTCATCCCTTTCTCTCTGTCCCACCTCTTCCCCCTTCTTCATCTCAGTAAGCTCCCTTACCTTGGCTTCTATTTTATTCGCACTCCTCAAACCTGACCGACTTGGCAACACTGAAGGTTTGAGATACCCCTATGTTCTTTCAGTTGATATTGGGGGGAGGAGGGTAGATGAGTGGTGATAGAAGCATCACCGAGGATTGTTAAATATAAAGAGGGAGAAAACATTATTTTCTGAGATAACATTCCATTTGTGCTCCTAAAAAAAAGATGATTTGTCTGCACTTCTCCAGCTGCCTTGTGTGCATGACAGTGTGTAAGTGAGAGTGGTTGCGAGTGATGGTTTTTCACAGCCATCTCTCTTGCCAGCTCGCTACTCCTTAGTGTGTTCTCTTGTTGGTGGGTCTTTTTGGTGAAGCTGACAAAATATCCCAGGGTTTGGAATTGGCTCGGCTTTTGGCTTTTTGGAGCCAGAACCAAACAAATAAGTCCAAAAAGGTTTGTGTGTTTGTCTAAAATCCTTATGCCTTGGGGCAGTATTCAGACCCCAATCATATTTTCTCCCCCATAGCCACAAACATCAATTATTCTCTTTACTAGCTGTAAAGTGGTAAAGTGGAAGAAAAAAGATGCATCGTTGTCAATTTTTTTTTATTTTTATAAAGGAAATCTGAAAAGTAAGGTTTCCATTTGCATTCAGTCCCCTCTACTCTGATACCCTTAAATGAATTGCAGGGCATTTACCTGCTTGTAATTTAATCCCAGTATAAATCCATCTGTTCTGTTAAGAGAACATTAGCAAATAAACTAATAGTTATAAAAATAAAACAACTCGTCATTTGAACATTTGACAGAGTTCAGAGAATAGTCTTGAAAACATTGTGGCACAACTGCAAAAAATTTCTATGGCATATCCTTCCACCAAAGCTAAGAGGCTTGGCAAGCAAGTCAAGCACTAATTTGCCTTTAAGAGAAGACAGACAAGAAGAAAACCACTGTTGAAAGCCATAATGAGTAGTAATGACTATTGGGTATTGACTTGGGAGTGTCTGGACGCTGTGTAGAAATACATGCCACATTTTCATATTTTCATTTGTGAAGAAGGTTTAAAGCCATACATAATTTCCCTTCTATTTCACAATGCCAGTGTGTGGTTGGAGCATGACAGAACGTACACATTTTCAAGAGGAAGGAATACTTTCACCAGGGATGGTGAGGATCTTTGGCGCTATGCTACGCTGTCTCGGAGTCGGGCCAAAACCAATCATCTAGGGTGTTATCAGGAACCTAATTACACTATTAAACTGTTCCTTCTTCATCTCAAAATTCCCTTCGTTTCCTCTTTTCTCCGCCTTTGCAAACTCCCTCTCATTCTGCGGACCACTCTCTCCTCAAACTGCACATCCGTCTATATTTGTGCCCCCTCAAACTCAACACTCCACATTTTTCCATTTTCCTACATTTGCTGGTTTGGCAAAAAATGCCAGCTGCTTGTGCTCGTGCCGTCATTGCAGGGGGAGGCTTTCTATTGCATCTGTGTCCAATGTGTCTCACCTGCCTCTGTCTAATTTCACACTTGTCTACTGCTAATCAATGCACAATGCTCGTTCCTAGCCAGTTTGTTATCATGTACCTCAGTCTGCAGATGCACTACAAAGTGTGAAAGTGAAGCATGGCAGCAGGGACAGGTTGTAATGATCAGACTGCTGATGGAGAGTTCCTTTTAAGCCGTGAAATATTGGCTCTGACAGCGTGTTACGTGGGGCGTGAGCCGCCTTTCTCCTCCGATCCAGGTTCTTGTTCGTTGCCGCTCACAGAGGCAGCAGCGGTCCCAGAAATCTCTCTCCCCGAGGCAGAGCAAGGGATACAGGGGCAGCTGGGCTGTCCCACTGCCTCATGCCAACCGCCGGCCTGCGGGCTGGCATGTCGGAGCCAGGGCTAATTAGAAACACGGGAACGACTCCAGGCCTGACATCGGCGAGCCTCAGCCAAAATGATTTGTTCTAGCCTATTTGTTTGAAGGATAGAAGACGAGCACAGCTGCACGTCAGCGCAAATTCTAAAACTATTAATGTAAAAAAAAAAGAAAGAAAAAAAAACACAGTTATCGATCTAAATTGTCCTCAAAGAACAAGACTTAAAATCTGAAAGCATCAACTATAGATTTGCTACAAATTCATTTTCAAAGGTGTTTATATATGTTACCAACAAAAAAAGCTTAAATCCATCTTATTCTTGGTGGCGCTGCTGTAATATTGATTTTGTCAGTTTCTTTCTGTATGATAAGGGTAGCTGCAGTAAATTGGTTTGTTTTGGTACCTTATCATATACACTAAGCTGCATTTTTGAAGAAACTGTTTGGGGCTGCACTTTTAATCAGATGAAGCTTAAAGCTTTAGACATACCTTCGCTGGCCAGATTTTATGAGATAACTTAGAACAGAACACGACTCCTTTCAGGACATCTACTTTAACTCCAGGGACCATTCAAGTCAAATCGCTCTAGATTATATATTTAAGTACCACTAAAACAAATTAATGATAGTATTCATAATAAAATGTCACTAAAGTTCAATTTAACACTTTCTAAGTAACATTTTAATCACTCTAAGATAAACACCAGACACGTTTTTACAGTAGACATTTGAAATGCTGCAATTTAATAAGATGTAATTGTCAAAACAAGATTTGAGTCTAAATCTTTGTGGAAGAAAAACATAAATCAGGGACATTTTTGAAGTTTGCTATTTGAGGTTAGGTTCTTTAATTTTTGTCTCTTCTGATTTTTTTTCCCAACCAGGCCAAGGAATCTAAAAGTAACTGAATAAGACTAAACAGTGTTGTCTGACTTTCTTATTATTTTGAATACAGTGCTTTTCCTGATGTTTTTTTTTATAAACATAAAAACCAACTGTCCTACGTCTTATTGTCCACACTGAATATCCACAGTGTTCCAATCAAATTGAATTCTGACTTTTTGCATGCTGCTGTCCATGGTACTGGACAGTGAGGTAATGATTAAAAACAAAACATTTAAAAAAGTGATCCAGGTGATTAGTCTCATAGCTTTAACCTGCTATTATTCAATGTTGTGTTAACATTATTGATACTTGATTTTATATCGTAATGCATTTTAAAAACTATAGAAGTGAGTGGTCAAAATAAAAAGTAAAACTAATTTACAACAATAGAAAAAATGGTCAGTTATGTTATTTAAAGAGTGTTGAATCAGATTTAAAAATGTAATTTGGTTAATTTAAAATAATCAAATGCGAGGTTAGCTGTAATGTGTCATTAGGTTAACACTGTTCAGCCTTTAAACTCTGCACAGAAGCATCCAGCCCTGACAGGAGGTCAGAACTGCTAGCTAAAAAATATATATCTTCATAGATTCACTTCCAAGACATCGACTGTCACCAGGATCTCTGTGTGCAGCTGAACGTTAAACCTCAGTAAACTGTGGACAATTGTCACCCTACAAAAAAAAAAATGGTTTTAAAGGATGGAGGGATCAGAAAGATCTCACCACAGGCAGTTGATGTGGTGTAAAACAAACTCATGAGCTTGTGCAGAATCTGGAAGCAGCTTTGTTACATGTGTCACAACTCCCACCGAGGATAGTAAGGATACTTTCATCTCAGCGGTCTAGTCTGAGCATATCAGCCAAGCCCGTGAACAGGACTTTTAAAGTCAAAGTGTTTCCAAAACTGCAGCAAACGACAGAGAAGGAAGAACAGCAAGAGACGGCTGAAAACAAACCAAAAGCTATAACACCAAGCACAGGATCCTGTTAGCTGGTCCGGAAACAAAGACTCTCGTGTCTCATACCTGTATTTGGCTTGGAAGAGACAGTTTGTTTATATGTAAAATTTTGATATGATAAAATGAATCAATGAATCCTGTGATTCATTGACAATGAATCACAGGATTGAAGAATTGGATGGATGCAAAAAGAATATTTTTTTATTGTGTGATGCAAAAACATTTTGTAACAATAACTAAAAAGTAACCATATTGTAATTTAATAGTTGTTTGGACTATTAAAAATATCCTAGCATCATTAAGTTGTAATTACTTTAAATGTCCAAAATTTCCAATCAAAGGTTAAAATGCAAAAAACAAAAAACAAGCTGCAATTTTAATCTTTTTTCAAATTTTGCTACTAGCCAGTCATTTCTGTAAAACGAATCAAATTTACTTTATATGTAGTTTAACATATGAAAACCAGGCGAGATGCATTCAGGTTACAATGCCTACAGGTCGAAAGTTATCTAAATCTTTTTTTTCCTTAGATGTTTGCTTTTTGAAACATTTGGTGAAATATTACAAAACTTAAACCAGCTGGGGTTTTTTTTGTCTGAATTTGTACATATCTTCTTTTGCATAATACACCATTGGATACACTATTTAAGTGTAAACTGCAGAAAAGCCCAATAATAATTTGTAAAACTGATGATTCGATTGACTTCTTGACTCAGTGTGTTTCCATTCACAGTTGTTATGGTTAATTTTCTGTCCTTATTTTTCATTCAACCAAAAAAATAAAAAAATAAAATAAACCCCCCCTGACAAGTCAAGCCACTTAAGTTTGTAATTTGAATGTCCCCAACACATTTTCAGGTTTCAGCAGTCACCCTTTTTTGGGTCTGGTCACCATGGTTACAGGTGTTGTTCTCGTCTGTCACAAGTTTGTGGAAAAAGGCACAGCTTAGGTCCCACTGCTCTGCTGTAATTCAATAGATGGACTGCTGAGCATGTGAAGACATAGAAATCCTGCTCTTATAAGGAGGTGAGCCAACATCCAATGCAGTAAGATACAGAACAATTCGTTCACAGGTGGCCTGCGGAGATTTTACGTAAGCAAATTTGAGTAAACTCAAAGCTGTCAGATTCAATCCCTGCTTCCTTTTTTGTTGAACTGCTGTCCATATACATGCTAGGACTTTATTCATATGCTTCTTGAGTCAAATTATAATTTCAGGGGATGTGGTTAATGACTTTAAAAAATCTGAAAGTGGACAAATTCACTTGGTAAATGCAGAAAGCAGCTCAATTTTTCCTACCACCTCCAGATTTAGATACAAAAAATATTTTCGTATGGGAGTATTAAAGTACATTGTATTAAAAGATAACACAACATAAAAATGGCATAGATAAAAATGCTTCCATTTTAATTAAAACATATTCATGCATTTTTAAGCAAATGATTTGACATTTTTTCCCCTCACAGTTCAGCACAGCAAGCGTCTTGTAATTCCAGCCCACGTTTGTAATGTTTCCCATGCATTTTGTTTTAACAGTTTATTTTTTTTGTTGGCTCTAAGATGTTGAGGCTAATATCTCTTTGCCATCACCCTAATCTGTTTCTTTCTTCACATATCAAATTCATCTGGCTGGTTTGCAACATAACATTTGAATTTCTTCCAGTGTTGGTAGAATCAAAATATTACGTGGAACCCATGTCTGAATAATTTTGGTCTTAACTGTATGTCAGGGAAAAACTGAACAAAATGCAAGAAAGAATAGCTGAGTGCATAATCAATACATATTAGTGACTCATTTTATTGATGTAACATTTATTTATTAAATGTCACAGAATGACTCAAAGGGTGTATGCAGTGAATAACTTCTCTACATAGCAGCTTTAGAAAATTATTTCATTTAAGTGCACACATAGGACATTAATAAAGGTTTAAATTGTATATCTTTTGCTGCACTGTCATTGTTTTTACTTGAGTATTTTGTATTTGCTTGGGACCAGTTAATAAGAAGAAAACCATCTGCCATAACTAAGTGCAGATGGAAATGCCCAACCAGTAGTTTCTCTTTTGTAAATGGAGGACAATGAATATGAAGTTGACACTGGTGGACCATTAATAAGTTGTCTGAGTTGCTGTGAGCCAAGTATCTATGGTGATGAGTGAAGGACCCTGGAGAGAAGAGAAGGTCAGGCTGTCACTCTAAAGTTTAATGAATTTGTGTTATCAGTCCACAGTGGGGTTCATTTCTCTACTTTTCTCTGGAATGCTGAACCCAGGTGAAAGCATGCCAAGATTAACGTGTTGTTACTGGACAAAATTATACTTAAAAAGAACAAAGATTAAACTAAGTGTGTTGTAATGCAGTTTTAGACAGAGAAATGGTGAATGAATAAAAGTGTTGGGGAAAAAAAGGTGGTGGAAAAGGAAAATGGTCAAGTTTTTGATTCTTTTCTTTGTAAAATCAGGAATAATTTCTCTTACACTTCCCAGCTGTGTATTCCTTAGTATTGCTCTAGTAAACCGATCAACACTACACACTATATTAATATTTTTGCAGAGCACTGAGATCTTTGTGAGAGAGTAGAACTTGTTAGGTCGGAGGAAAAATGGGAGAGAGCCAAGACAAAGCCAGTTTAAGACTTGATGGAGGTGGGACGTAAGATGAAGCATGAAACGGAGATTTCTGCTGTCACCTGAGAGGATGATGCCGATAGACTGTGTCATGCAGCACTAATACCATGTGACATCTGCTTAGATGTGGCTTTTGGGCATCTTTGCATCTATCATCTGTTCTCTATGTCCACCCCCTCATCTACACACACACACACATACACACACATGCACACACTAAGTAGTATTAGTCATTCACAGAAGGTCACAAACTTCTCAGGCTCATCTAACAGACTTCTGACATCCGCCTTTTGTGTAACAATACGAGGCAGGAATGCATAAATGTATAAAAACAATTATATTTTCAAATTTAAAAAAAATCACTGGAAACAAAACAAAATCTTCTGGTTTTGCTTATTTTTCCTTTTAAATGTTTCAAATAAAGCAGAAAACTTTACTATCAAACAAAAACAACGAGAGTATATACAGAACATAATATACAAATGATTATTTTGTTTACTGAGGTAAAAATAAACTATGAAAATCAATCTGGCCTTGTATAAAAAAGTAACTTCCCCTCTAAGCAAAACAACTGAGCGCCATCTTTGATGGAAGCAGCTCACACTAAGCATTAGCAATAACAGTTATTCAGTCCTTTCTATAATTATGGAAACATTTGGCCCCCTTTTCTTTGTTGAACTGTTTTAATTTAGACACACCAGAGGGTCTTTGAGTATGAAGGACCTGCTTAAGGTCACTGCTGTATAACTCAAGTGCACTTGAAATTAAGGTCACAAACTCATGGCCAGAAATTCTCTTTCAGGATTTTCTGCTTGGGAGCAGTTTTTTTTTTATGTTACTATATATCACTGGTGCATTGAGTGTTGTGCCAGGGATAGTGTGCAGGTAAAGTTGAAGGTGAAGTTTGCAGGCAATAAATAGTAGAAATGAATGGAATTAAAACATCATTTTAAATGTTGCAAACGTGGGTGAAAATTGATTCAAAATAAAAGACAAAGCACAGAGATGTTGACATTTTTTTCCATAGGAAAAAGATGAGAGGCTCGGCTTCACTCCACTCTTCATGTGGATTTTGTTAAATGTATTATTACTTGAGTGCTTTGCATGTATTTAAATGTATCCACAACATTGACCGTTACATGTTTTTATTGCACTCAGAAAAATAAGCCTGAAATAGCAAATAGAACAAACTGAGTTCACTATAAAATCACGGTTTTATTCACATGGACTCTATTCTGGGAGTTGGCATGAATCCCTGACAAAATGTGAGTAGAATAATTTAATCTAAGGTTGATAAAGATCAAATTTAACTATAATGAATAGATCAAAGAGGTATGAACCAATAAGCTGGAAAGAGATAAACAAGTGTAGTGATACTATCTAAGGCTGTATTGTATTATTGACTTGCTGCGTTTTCTAGTGGCCCTCGATGCTCTTTGAAAGGGAAATACAGAAATGTTAAATCAGCGATGCCTTAATAATTTTGAAGCCACATCAAATGTCCAGGTGATTCACATTTCTCTTTGAGAACTGAGATCAGCAGATGTAAGAAAAACATCTACGTCTTTGTGGTTGTTTTACTGATATTAGGAGCAGAGATGCATCTGAGCAGGTTTGATGTAAAACAGGGTTCTACTGTTTGTAACCCGAGTTTCATTTTAGGATTATTAAAGAAATTAATTTAAAAAAATAAATTTCTTGAGAAACTAGGTTCTAGGTTCGTCTACTGGAGGTGGTGGCAAATTGCAAAACACAGACAACTGGATGGTGCAAAATCCGTGAGGTGTATTTATATGTACAATATATACAAGTTATTTAACAATTTCAAAGTCCAGCAAGGTTCCTTAGGCCAAGGAAGTCTCTGTCGATGATGAAAGGAAAAAAAACACAAAAAAATAGTAATTCAGTTCCAGCAGTGAAATGGTTGGCTGAATTTCCAACCAGTTTGGAATTGTTTCCTCAAATGATGGGTGTATTTCTGATCCGCTGTGGTTAGCTCGCCAGTCCGGTCAGCACAAAAAACCAGACAATCCTTGATGTGTTCTGGATCCTTCAGTCACTCCTCGAGCGGGAGTGGGATCCGGAACACACCCGGCCAGTTCCCTCTTGCTCAACCGTGATCGCTACAACTTTCGGATGAAATGATCACACGTCTGCACGTCAGAGTCCGACAGTGTCTCCCATCTAAGGTGCGATTCAGCAGCAATATAAGCCGTGGCTGTCAATTTAGGACACTGACGTGCAGTTGTCACATGACGTTAAAACCTCGCGAGAACAATTGTGTTCTCGCTTGGTTGGTGTTAAATAAATTATGGAAAGGAGGATTTTAATTAAATCTTTAAATAAAAATACATAAAATTAGATCTAACAAAATAGAAAAATACAATAAACTGAATCTAACAGAAAAATTATCCTGGTTACATGTTACATGAAAAACACAATATGATAATGGAGTTGGCCATTTAAATTCTCCAACACTTTAAATTAGTTGTAGTAACCAAAAATCTGTCCATCTTCCCCACATAACAGATCTTCACCTTAACTCTTAGATTTCAAAAAGGCTGCCACCATTTATAAATCAAGCTTTTTCCAGGTCAGACAGACGTTGAAAGCTTAAAGGAATAAAACATTGTACCTTTGCTGCAATATGTTCACCCTTCCTTTATTCTGCTAAAAGCCTCGCTCTCTCTCACTTTCTCTAAGCCTTAATCACGCGTACACACCCCTCACTGTGCCTTTGTTCAAAATGCAGTTTCCTGTTAAGTAAGTTCCTACATATCTGTGCTTCCCTCTGAATAATTATAGCTATCTTTGAGTCTTCACTCAGCAATAACATCTATCCCAAAGAGTTCTGCTTTTAGCACGAAGCAAATATGTTCACTCACTGAGAAAACAGTTTGGTTTTTTTTTCAGTTTCTCACTGTCATGCCACATATCTAGTTCAACCAAGCTGGAAATCTGCTAATTCGTGTCAAGAGTTTTATTTTTTTGATCAAGAAGAGACATCTCCGGCACTCTGAAAATAAAACACATCTTGTTTAAAACTAAGGAAAACATGAGGTATTTTTCCTTAAAAGTGTGGACTGTGCATTTTAGGAGAATACCAGAAATCTTTGTTAAATAAAACACAGGAAGAGAAAGTTATTTTAACTTTGAGCTTTGTAAAATACTTTTCAATGTGTCTAAATATATCTGTAACAGTTTAGCAGCGGTAGTAAATGCTTATTGATTCCTCAGAAAGCTAATAATAACTTGTATTTTTTTAAATAGTTATTCTGGAATAAGGCCAGTATGCATATGTTTATATTTTAGCCCAGGTCTACTCAAATACATTTTTGACAAATGATGAAAATGTGTTTGAATTTATTTATTTTTTTTCCAAAACCAGATCACTGGATCACTGGAAAGGCATGAGTCAATGAATGACAGGCTAATTTATGGACAAGAAAAGAGTGAAAGCTCACTCTGTCTATGCAGCTTGGAGCCACCGGCCTCCTCATTAGGGCCGACTCTACCAACCTGCTGCCCATGCTTGGTAGGTAATGACAGGCAGCTCGGCTCAAGAGGCAAACAGCCATCCATCTTTCTTCCTAATGGTTTCTCTAAACTAACAATTTTCTTTTTCTGTTAGCCATTTCATCCTGCACCACTTTGCATACAAACAGTTCTTCAGTCCCTTCCTTCTTCGTGTTCTTCAGAGTCTCTCTTCCTTTACTTCTCTCACACACTCTCTTTACTTTCAAAGTGGGACGCTAAGATCCCAAACTTCACATTGACAACTCACAGGCTCCCTCATTTCCACTCCTGTCAATCTACTGTTTTTCGTGCCAATTTTCCTTTCCTCTCGCCACCATCTTTCACTCGACTTAAAATCTATCTTCTGTAAACGGAACTCTGACAAACAAATGAATGGAAGATCACTGGAAAGGAACACCTTATAACTGGATGGCCGGCTGTCTGACTGACAGGAGGTGTGGGGAGCGATGAGTGAGTCGACTGTGTGGATCTGCTGTAATTTGGAGCTGGGGTGGACAGGTAAGACAGGAGCTGATGTTAGACACTAAGCTCCACATGAGCACCTCTGGAGAACTTCTCTGACTGTATCAATTAAAAAGTAGAGACCAGGCTGTTTGTCATTAATGCAGCAACAGTAAAACAAGAACATTAAAACTTTATTGCAATAAATTAGGGTAAAGCTTCCTGTATCCTCCTGTATACCAGTATCATGAATACATGTATCCTCCTGGTATACAGGAGGATACAGGAATGATGCAGGGTACAATCTAAACTGGCTGCCATGTCGTTGCTTTGCCCTGTTAACATGGGTTAGAATACAAGGGTAATTTAGAAGTAACTCAGAGCTGCTAATACAGACACATATGTTGGCATGAAAATGTATTTGTCATTTTAAAGATAATGTCTAATGTTCCTGTTTTGTTGCAATGAAGTTTCTCAGGTCACTAGACCAATCAGTCATATCAGAAAAAAAGATGAAAATATGTCTTAAAGTATTACAGTAGGAAAGCTAAAGCTATCCCAAACAGACAGAGGTTTAGTAAAAATAATAGCTCTTTTCTCTAAATCATGAATTAACTGATTGACAGATTTTTTGGGGGGGTCAAATTTCGCAAGCCACTCTAAGACTGAACTACTGCCAGGCTTCCTTTAATTGAACCTTTCTGACAACAGGAAGTAGGTTAAGCATCTAAAATGTAACATGGGCTGAGCTAAAGAAATTTAACAACAGATAGAAAACAAAGTCATCTTTCTGGAAAGTGTAAAAACCACGTTTCAAAGGTTTGATGCTGTTGCAAACCACAGTTAGAGCCATTATCCATAGAGAAAACGTGTAACAACGGTTAACCTTCCCAGGACTGGCCAACCTGACGAAATTACTTCAAAAGAGCAACAACGACTCATCCAGGAGGTCACAGTAAAACAAAGGACAACATCTAGAGCACTGCAGACATCACTTGTCAGAGTTGATCATCCAATAAAAACAAAGAGAACAAAATAGATCACAGAGGCCGTCAAATTTCAAAACCAAACAAAAACTACTTATTGATAATCCCTAAATAGTTTTTTTCTTGTCAAAATACCAAAGCTTACTTTAACCAAAGTACATCTAGTTACCCCTCTTCAGCATGTGGTGCAATATTCCAGTTAGCTCTCCCTAAATTTGCTGCTATGAAGACAGACAAGCACTGAAGACTTTAATGTATCGTTTATTTTTCATGTTTAATGTCATGAACTAAAGGGCCAACATCTGTTTACCACGTAAATGTTTTATTTTGGGGCAAATGATCTTTTTTACTTTAAGCTCCTCAACAAATTTGTTGATAATGTGATGCTCTTAGAAAAAAGAAAACACACACACACACACCAGATAGTGTCAAACACTCAAATCATATGAATTATCCAAGAGCCGGAAGACGCCGTCGTCTCAGCATGACGCTGTAGAGGAGGATTCAGCGGCGTGTCTGTGTGTGCGTGTGCATTCGGTCTCATCACAACAGAGGAGAGGACACCCCATTTAGCATCACTGTCACATGGGGTTTTACAGATAGACAAACACCCAAAGAGACAGACTGAAGGTGTGTGTGTATGCGAGAGAGAGGGAGAGAAAGCGACAGAGTCATAAGAGGAGAAGATGGGTTTCCTAACATAAATAAATCATCAATGTGTTTCGTCACCTTGGCTGAGTTCACAAGTGGAAGATGAATTGAGGAGCACAGGAGGAGGAAGTGGTGAAGGAGAATGAAACAGATTGTGAAGAGAGGAGAGCTGCTGGCTGGGGTGAACAAAAGCCAGGTGGGAATCCTGATGTATGCTTTATGGCTCAAGTGGTAAAGAAATGAAAACACAAGAGCATCTGCTTCCAAGATGGAGCAACAACTGCCAAGAATAACCAGACACTTCTGGTTTTAAAAATAAGGAAGAAAAAAAGAAAAGAAAGAAAAACCCATGGAAACCATTATACTGTTTATAATAATGGTAAGTGTTTGCCTACTTCAGTCTGCTGCCGTCTGTTAAGTGGATATATTGACTATTTCTATAATTATGGTATAACAAGAGTTTCTATCTAAATAACATATATATAAATGTGACTCTTCTCTTTGCAGATGAGCCACAACGGCAGCTGTTCAACATTAACTGACCAGATCAAGTATTGTTTTGGGAAATGATAACAGTCATTATGTGAAATTATATTTCAACATGGCAAGTCATTTGTGGAAAGAATAGAAATAACATGCATGCTGCTGATTCTGTGTAAGTGAATCATCAGTTGGAAGGAGCATATAAAAAAAAATATAAGTGTCAAGTTCAATCAGAATGTCAATTCTGAGAATAAACAGGTGTCAGACCCATAAAAAAAAGTTCAGAAAATAAAAGGCTGCTCATCTAAAAGGGCCAGACACAACATTTCTGGAAAACAAAGCACACCACAATACACACCTCTACCACAAAAAAAATAAAAATATATAGATTTATTACAAACCATGCATAAATTATTACAAGACATTGTCAAGACTATTCATATCTAAGAACAGTTTTTTCAGCCACAAACTAATTTGTTCACATTATATTGCATCAAGCAACTGCATGTTCCAGCTGAAATCCATGTATTTACATTTTATAAAATATATTCAAAGTATAATTTGAATAAATTTGAGTCAGTTTCTGTCTTAGTTTCTCATAGATCCCTCCATATTAAGAATTCAGATATGCTTTTATTAGAGACCAATAATTATCTATCTGGGGAAAACAAGGTCTGGGTCATCACTTCAGATTTATTTGGAAGAGGGTAACAGGCAGATTTTAATTAAATCATATTAAAACTCTCATGGTGTCAAATTAACAACCTGCTTGGACTTTAATGACTTTCTTGCTCTTTTATGAAGAGCAAGAGCAAAATTATAAATATGTTCTAATACATAATACCAATGTGGGGTTTTAAAATCTACATCAAAATTCCTACGTTTCATTGTCCCATATCATAATGCCTTGTTGGATATAGGCTACATCATTTATTGCTTCAAGTCATATATTGAATGATATCAATTTTGAATAACCTGCTCTCTGTGATGAAGCTAAAACTTTCCATTATTCCCTCCCTCGCTCTTTATTTTAGGCTAGTGACTAACCCTGTGCAATATGAATATGATTGGAATGTCACTTTTATTCCTTAATAACTGCCTTGGCAAACTGAACTGCAATTAAAGCAAGTCCATTAAATGGAAGTTCATTTGTATTTCCACTGTATTAAAGAAATTATTTAATATGGAGAGGTTAGTTGTTGAATTTTTATCGCCAAGTGAAACCGTTTCACTTATTTCCACATGCATTGTGGAATAATGTGTTTTTAGCGCACGTCTCTGAATATTTTGTGTTTTTGTGTGTTTCTCAGCGAGTAAAGGTACAGGCTGAGTGGCTTAAAATGAAACACAAAGTGTAATAGTTGCTAATTGACTGACTGACATTAAAACATTAAATAAAAGATTATCTTCTGACTGCTACAGACAAGCACTGCAAGATGCAATAAATCAGTCTGTTTCTCATTATCATCTGAGGTGCTTAAGGCTATGCATTAGCACATAAGAGCCTTTTTTTGCCTTCTTGTTTTTGCATGATTGCTCATATTCACACATACTGTGCTGAAGAGGAAGAGGATTTACATAAATGTCTGCAAATGCTGGGAGAAATTTTAGTTAGTACAGTCCCGAGGCAATAAAGAAGGTATATAGATGAGAGCATTGAAATCAAGGGAAAACAAGCAATGCTTATAATATGAAACAACACTTGAGTTAAGGGTGGACAAATACAATAAGGAAAAGAGTGTGAAGTGCAGCTATATTTGGGCTAAGCTCGGAACTCACCTTGAAAGAACATGCATCTTTGGGCTCAATAAATAATACAAAGATAAAGTCGCTGAATGCACGTGTGCTTTTTGCATCAGATAAAGAGTCATTGGCAGTGGCAGCATGCTGCTTTGTACTGCAAAGATAAGACTATTCAGACTTGAAAGCAAAGGTTTTCATGTAATAAAATATGGCTAGCGGCAATACACACACAAAGCAAAGGTCAAATCATATTAAAGTGAAAGTTACAAAGAACCAATATGAAGTAGGTCAGATTTTACTAGAACAGCAGAGCCACTGAATATTTTCGTATTCAGATGATGGGAAAACAAGAACAAAGTCTTTTTTTTTTGTCTTTTTGAAGAAGCATGTCTGTAAATGGTTGCTTTATTATTTTTGCACATTTTGTCATATGCAGATGTTTTATTGGGATTGTATGCGTTAACTTAGAAGCAAAAATAATGTTACGATTTTCAAAATGTTGTATATCGGTGGACGGTGTGCATTGGCATTCAAACATTTTGAAAACCACTTTTCTTTCCACTTCATGATTATCCACCACTTTGTTGATCAATGACATAAAACCAGGATGATACACATAGTCGTATTTATGAAAAAAGCTCCAGGAGTATGATTAGTTTTGCACTGGAATCCACTTCTGTTTCACATATGAACTGTGAAACTCGAAGAGTAAAAAAAAGCACAGAAACAAGTTCAATGGCATCAGAGCATCATATAAACAGGTTTTTTTTTAAAAAAGAGCATCAAAACGGTGAAACTGCTGCACTATGAGATGTGGTTCCATCCTGAGGGAGCTGTGAGGACTTTATAAGTAGAGGAAAATAATCTAATGTGCGCTACCCAGTGAGCATGACATAGTGGAAACACTGGGTTTCTGCTCCTCTCTAAAAATATGACAGCGCCTGACGCACCTGACGGAAGGCCTGGAAAATATCTGTGAAAAGGAACAATAAAAGTGAAATTCTACGAGGCTTTGGAAAATCCCTGTATGTGTTGGTGAATCTCCCGTTGCCATTACATCAAGCTGAAGGTGCAGCCCCACCCAACCGGGTGCCTCCACCAGCCCCGTGACAAGAACTGCAGGAAAAAATTAGCCTGCACGGTGAATTAGACCAACTCTATAAAATATATCTTACATATTTTTACTTGCCAATATTCGCAAACTACCTCACAAAAGATCTCAAATAACCGGATCATGAGGAAGTCTTGAGTTCCCATCTCTCTAGGTTACCGCAGAGAATTTGTGTAGCATTTAGTTTTAGACTGTCAAATTGTTTCAAGAACTGTTTCTTTTGTTGACTTGCATGTATAGTGGACTCTTGGCCGTCTGCGAATAGTTAAAACCAAAAAAATGCTTAAAATTATTTGTGCCTTAATTTTTAAATTTGTTGTTGATTTAAACAGGTTAAATGCCCCATTACATCAGTGCACATTTCAGGCTCCATTTGTTGCTATTTTCTTTTTTTTTTTGTATTGCTTTTTTCAGAAAAGCTGATACAAAAGGACTGAAAGACAACTATGTGACAAGCAAGGCAAGCTGAGATTCTTCACAGTGATAAAATATCACAAAAGTCATGGCATGCACCCAGTGCCACCAAGTAAGTCTTCAAATTTCCCTGAAGTGTGTGCACAGGCATGCAACCACGTCTGTGGTTTCAACCTCTGCTGTTGTGGGCATGCATCGTCTCGTTGCCTTCTTGTTTCTTCGTCTCATCAGACAACCCATCCTCATAATCCACCCTTCCACCCCTGTACGCCAGGTCACATGGGGAGCTCTAGGCGGTTCCATGACCCATCATTTCCCATGGCTGACTGTCGGGATAGATCAGGATGCCGCGCGAGTCTAATGCTGACGAGCTGAGACAGCTCCATTCTGACTGGGAGGGGTCTAGTGGACCAAGCACAATCTGCATCCACCACCCCTCCTCCACATTACAAACGCACACACAAGTAAACACAGAGACACACATAAAGCTACATAGCAACAGTGTGTGGGCGCCACTGTGCAAATCTAATGTGTATGCATGCGTAACTGTGTCACTACAGTGCAAGTATGAGTCATATCAGAAGGCTTAACGGTGGCTGATTTATTTTGTAGAATTTCTGAATCATTATTCCCAAAAAAACACATAACCTTAAAACATATTCCAGGTTTAAGACAATTCAAAGCCGGCGAAAGTACAGCGACGCAGGCCAGCTGACCTTCAAGAAAAGAAAAGAAATAAAAAAGAAAGCAGTGATAAAAAGATCCAAAATGTGACTCATAATCCTCGGAGAGAATATAATGGCCACTGGCAGGAGCAGATTCTGATACGCAGGACGGAAAAGAATCCAAACAGTGCAAGGATGAATGAACATTGACTCTGGACTCTTGCCTGAACCGTTTCGTATTGCCTGAAAGAGTCAAACTGGGCTATATTACACATACACCTGCAAACCATCTGTGTGTGCTCAAATAGCTGCAAGCATGCCTATATGCTGACGTAGACCAGGGTGTGTGTGTGTGTGGGGGGGGGGGTGGGGGGGGTGCGTGTGGGTGTGTATGTGCGTGTGCGTTCTTTGTGAAGTCATCATCAAAAATGTCCGGGAACAGAAGCGTGCCTGGGGTGCGTGCACCCACAGAGACAGATATGGTTACGATAAAATGAAAGGAAGAGATGGAGCCAGAGAGCTGGCCAGAGAGCAGAAACAGTTTGACAGAAACAGGCTAACATTGTGGAGGAGAGGGGAGCACAGTGGCGAATGACAGACAGAAGGGATAAGAGATTGAGAGGGTGACGGGGAGTCAATGTCTTTCTGAGACAATAGACAGATAGACGAGTTCTGTTGAGGGGGAGACGTAGAGCATGAACTGCTGCCCTTACAACAACTCTCCAGTTTTTTTTTGTTTTTTTTTTACAACGGAAAGAAAAAGACACTGCTGCTCTCTTCAGTTCACAAAGCCACCAACTCTCTCTTCTAGTGACTGAGGAATATACTTTGATTCATTATTGATAAGTTGTGTCAAAGAGAAAGTACTAAAACAATTACAGCGATGTGTCTGTCTTGAGTTTCTTTTAGTTTTTCCATCTTCTCATCTTGTCCTGCTTTGAGTTTAACATCTCAGGTGTCAGGGAAAAAAAACAACACATTTCAGTTGACTTATGTGCATTTGAATCATCTAGGGTCAAAACTCTTATCTTTCAACACACTGGAAACACACATAATTTAGGTTTAATTCTGGGTGAACGTAAAGCAGACATCTACAGCTAAGATATTCCAGACCGCATGCCCAAAGAAAGCTCGCAAAAGGGGGACACATTATTATTCTTCTGGGTATGCTGCCGTTTTTTCTGCTTTTTATAAATATGACAACTTTGCAGCATCGCGTGTGGAAAAAGTATTACTCTGCTGGCATATCAAAACGCCTATCTGTGGACATGTGTAATGAAATGTTTGAATGTCAGCTTGCAGTAAAATATTTATACTGGACATTTTTTTTTTCTCCTTCTATTCCCCAAGCATGAATCTACACACCAATGCTGCACAGCCACTCATTTTACAAGCCCTGAAAAACACAGCTTAAGCCTCGTGTAAGTTCAAAATATTAAGATTATTTTCATTCATAAACTTAGACAGAAAGTGTTTAGTTTAGATTGTCTACAGCGCTTTGATACCAATTTAAAACAATTGGTATCAAATTGTTCAATATATACATATATTCAATATATATATTGAATATATTCTCATTCAATATATAAAACAATTTTGGGTGTATATGACTTGATTTTTAAGTTCAAAAGCAGTCGCAAATATTAATTTGTCAGCCTCAAGTAACATTTGAACACATCCTTTTTGGGTCACTGATTCAAAAAAATGTATATATTTGACTGCTCTAAATTAAACATTGCTTTTCATGATCTGAGTTAAAGTGGAAAAGAGCCTGTACAATATTCGAAATGGGAACAATACATGATGTTTCAGTTCTTACTGCAAATCATTTGTGGAAAATCTGGGCTTATTGCATGGTTTTCAATTCAATTATTTCATCATTATTGTAAGAAAAATATCTTATCCTTAGGGTCTGATTGCTCAAAGACGATAATTTATTTTATCGCTGGAATAATCAGCAGCTCAGGCAATCACTTCCAAGTGTGTTTTCTCATTAATGGAAGGGAATTAGAGCTATAAACCACAGTGTTGACACATTAGCTGTTGAACTACTAGTAGGACTGAATTAAACATGTTTGCAGTAGATGTTGTGTTGGTGGAGTTTTGTGAGGTGGGCAGATATTTGTAGATATGATCAGCTTTGTCTAATCATGAGAATAGACGCAAGGTATTTTTAAGGCACAGTGACATTTTATATCACAATCAAGCAATTAAGTTGGCTTCAATTGTTATAAAAATGCTCACATATCAAATATAACTTAAGAACTCTGACTATGCAATTTGACACCTAAAAATTGAGCATGTGTCTCTTTAAGAAGCTTCTACTCTTTCCAACATTCTGCCTCCAGCATGACATCACATTGCGCCACAACTGTTCTTATGAGCTGAGACTGAGAAGTCTTATGGACTGAGATGTCGTTTGCATGATAAACTTAGCAAATGCAGTTCCATCAGGTGTTTGCTAATTATAGCTAAGAACTGTATGCAAATGCAAGATGGAGAAATAAGCGGCCAATTGTGTGAGCATGCATTTAGGCAACTCGGAATAGGTGTGTTTTTGATGAGGGAATAACATCATATCATAAAATTAATCTAAAAAAAGCTGATTTCACTTAATACTCACCCTTAACCATAGTTTTTAAAGAACAAAGTTGGTTTAAGGTTATTATGCGAGTAGATGGGAATGATTTCTGTCTGGGGAAAACCCACTGGCTGCATGGAGCAACCACTCAATCCATCCTGCTTTTATTTGATTTATTTATCTACTTGGTCTTTTTTTGAGTGCATCTGCTTATTTACTTTGTTTGATCATGCTTTTTTATTTTTGATCAGTCGGTTTTTGAACTTTGCAAAGCACTTTGTGACATACTGCATAAGTGCTCTATAAATGCAGTTCGGCTGACGGAAGATGTTATGCAACATATGCCTAGTCAAAAGAGCAGCCACAAAGAGATGATTTTCTAAAAAAAAAAATGCAATTAATTAACATCCAGTCCAAAAAATATGAGATTTTTTTTTTTTAAGAGATAAACAGGATTATGTCTCGCTGCTGCTGCTGCACTCTTCACCCTCTCTGACTACTTTGGTGGAAGTGTGCATGTGTTTCTGCTAGAGTGATAAGCTGCTTAATTTCTAATTTTGTATTAAGAGGGCACAGCCATCTTTGTTATGCACCGTTATCATAATTGGTTCAGCTGATTGCACTGATATGTGCTCCAGCTCCAATGATGTCACCGTCACCTACAGGTGCAATATAAAACCTTGAATTTTTAGCAGACGGCATTAAAGCAGCTTTTACGTTTTCTTAATCAAATAAAAAAATTACTTTGACTCTGATCTTTTATCTTACTTTGCTAAAAACCTTCAATTAAGTAACTTTATCACCTTGAGAGAGGAAAAAGCTGAAAGACTTACACATGCTTTGCAAGCTTAGAGTACAAAGCCAACTGCTGCAACAAGCACAATTGGTCACATGATCGTTTAAATTTATTATACGCACTGATGAAAAGTTTTGATTTTGACCTACAGTCAGATGATGAATGGCTGGTAATACACTATTAATGTATTGCTTTAAAGATCATAGTTTTAAAAAAAACTGCACAAATTTGATGGTATCTCTGAAAAGCTGAAAGTTGAAATGTGTTATGTTTATTTCTATGTCTGAGGAGTAACTCCCGTTACCATTCATGCTGTGTAGCAGTATTTCTTCAAAAGGGACGCCTTAAGTTTGAGAGAGTGGCCACTCAGCAGTCATGCTGCCATAATATGACGCTGTTTGCCAATCTGCAGTGACATTAACAAGTTTAAAAGTGTCTTTACTTTTGGGTCTCCTGTAAATCCATCCGTCCATTTCCACATGTCTAAGATCAGAATAGGTCCAAGAGGGAAACCCAGATATTATTCTCTCCAAGCCCCCTCTCAGTACATTCCTGTGGACCCTGAGGCAGTCTGTCTGTTCTGGTCTTGTCGCTCCAGAGAGTTCTGGGTCTGTCCTGGGTTCTCCTCCCACTGGGACATATCCAGAAATTCAGGAGGTGGAAGTCAATAACCTGACAGCGTGACATGTCTCTCAACTCTTCATCTTCAATTTTAGTCTCTATTACACATATTTTCTCAGATAGGAGTGCAAGCAGATAGAATCTTGCTTAAGATCCCAAGACAACTGTTTATTTATTTTTTAGGGGATGACTTCAAAATGCTTTTGAACTCTGTGTGTATGCACCTTGCATCTAAAACTAGGGACTGTTTTACCACGGTGAATATTATGCTAACAGGGCATAGAAACACTGAGTCTTTGGTGTAAAAACATGCAAATGATTAGTGATGTACATGAAAAGTGAGAGTCAAGAAGAGGTTAAAGCTGCATTAGATGTTTCAGCTTCCCAATCTGATGAATCAATTCTGCTTCATGTAGAAGGTGGGAGATGAAGGCAGAGTGACCTGTGGACTCTTCTGAAGAACGTGTGATTTTCAGACCAACTGCAGACTGACACAACGACTAGAGCTGACACATTGTTCAGGGGATCAATCGCCACTTTGCAGCATGACATCTGTCAGCCATTTCAAAGGTAGCTCTTGACTGAATAGGGAGAGGGGGAACTGTTTTTTTCTGGGGGAAAAAAAAAAGTTATGTGAAAAAGTATTGCTTCCTTGGCGTGTCTTTTGTTTGTACTCTTTGTCACACTAAAAAGTCTCAAATCATAAAGCAAATTTAAACCAACAAATATCCAACCAAAACTACCAGAATAAACAAAAAACAAAGATTTTAAGTAATTATTTAATTTATTTTTGTGTGAGAAAGAACCCTGACACGCTAGTATTTACATTTACATTTCTTTATTTGAAAAACAGAGAAATCTTTAACATCACAGAAATCAAGGCCTTCTATACCTGCTGGCCAGCTTTTTGCTCATTTGAGATGATGAGCTCCAAGTTTTTTAGATTGGAAGGTCTCTTTGACATAACCCCAATCCTTATAACCTTTCAAAGTTTCTCAATTAGATTCAGATATAGACTCTGACTGGTCACTTGAATATGTTAATATTACTCCAGAAATTGCAGCTGTAGCCATTAATGGCGCCACAACCAGATATTACATGTAGAGGGATACTACATGTCCACGTAAAGCCAGTTTTTTCTTTTTTCTTAATAAGTGCAGTGAACCGTGCTAAACTGTAACTCAGATTATCTTTGTCTGAAATTCTATGTCAAGTGGGACGTTATAATATTAAGTGTGACAAAAATGCAAAACCAAAATAAATCTATGCATACAGTGTTTTCACAGTGTCTTATCTTCAGAATCTACTTTCTCTAGGGTGGGAAAAATTGTGCACACGGAAGAAGCATTGGCTGTGATAAGGTGTATGCTGCATTACTTTCTGAAACTGATTCGATCTGCTTTGCCTCTTAAAGTTTGGATTTCACACTCTATACTCAAAGAAAGAGACTGTCAGGTGAGTCAACAAATGTATTTACCTGTGTGCTGAGCTCCTCTCTCACTGTCACCACTCTGTTCTGACTTCAGGAGGTAAAGTTCAGATTTCTTTCCAGTCTTTCTGTTTGACACTGAAACACACAGAAACATGGGAAATAAAAACATAGTAAATCTACTCTCACAAAGGCATGAAAATGTTTTTTTTTCACTTAGAATGGTAAAAAAAAAAAGATTTAATTCCTGCATCAAGTGTTTCTGAAAGTGTTAGCTGGTGCAAAGCTTTGCAGTAATGTTACAAGAGCATGGTCGATTTGACGGATATTTTCTCAGTGAGGGAATACGTGGGAAGCAGTAACTGGGATGTGTGCAGTGGGTTGCAGAGAAGGGGTTGCATAGTCCAGATAAACGTATTTTGGATTCATGCTTATATGTCATGTATACCTTAATCAATGTCCTATTATAGATAACTTTGTGATTTATTCTTTGTCGCCATATTTCCTACCAGCATTTTCAGGGTTCTTTATGGCAGACTGTAACAATAATATGACCTCCCACCCCCTGGAGAGAGTTCTACATTTGATTGGATGCTGGGAAGATGTTTTTCTTTGTTTTTCTATAGAATAATAGGAAAGATGCATTTGTTCCCAGACTCTTTCTTTGCACTGTAAGAGAGCTGACTTAAGCTAAATCTACACACACACACACGCACGCACACACACACACGCACACCAACGCACGCAGACATTCACATGTATGAAGAGATAGGTTGTCGGCTAATCCAGGCTAGTTTCAGCAGGACCATAGGGGGCTTGTCTAATCCTGTTATCGGGCCCAACAGATGTTGACAGAACAATAAACTGGGGACCAATATGGCACTGTAGCTCCAAGAAGATCATGAGCCAAACTCATCAGAGCAGCAGCAGGATCGCTGGCTGGCCAGAGTGAGCTGGACCCGGTGACCGTTGCACACACTGCATCTCTCTGGCTGGGCTCTGTAGTCAAATGACGCATGGATTTCTTTTTTACTGGTATGCAACAAAAAAAAACGACTTGTTGGTTAATGCTAAACACAATGATTAATAATATTAGAGATAGTTTATAATGTGTAATAATAGTGTCCTTGTTTATATAAAAGTGAAGAGTTGGGTAAGACTGACAAATTTAATACATCTTTTATTAAATAAATAAATAAAAAATCGTACAAATAGGTCTTGAAGTCTTATTGTGGTTATAGCCAACCAATCTTAAAGTATTCCCTTCACTTGAATTCTGGTGAATAAGCCATCTTGTAGAGGGTTCTGTGGTTATGTATTGCTTTTTAGGTTTGGTGTTTGTAGGAATCCCACTTTCAAGTCATCTATAGTAACTCACATGCAGTTTGTGCAACATAAATAATCCAGGACAGAATTTGTAAAAATGGTTGTTAAAGTAAATTGATAACTGCAAGCTCCACAGTGTGCCACCTGCAAACAAGCTAAACACCCACAGATACAATGATGACTCAACCGTTATGATTTTTTTTTTTTTTTTTTTTTACGAAACAGAGAATGATGCGAGGAGGAAAAAAATCCCTGAGCTTATTGGTAAAATTAAACAAAAGCATACAGCAGAGAATTAAAACCAGTTCTGAGATAGAAATTTTCCAGACCCAGTCAGTAAGTGGCACATGTGATCATTAGGTGATTACACGTCTGTAAGTGAGCCATCCAGGAGTGGCGAAGTAACAGTGGCGTTTCCGGTGATGATGGGGAATCGTTCCTTTCCCTTTCCCAGACTTTCTGGTTTGTGTCCCAGTTTAACTAAATCCCATTAAAAAGGCTTTCATCTCAGTGCACTTCATTACAGGCATAAACGCCACGGCTCACCCCAGAGAGAGGCACGGATTAGATGAGACGAGCTCATCTGAAATGTTACGCTCTTGAACCCCGGCTGTTTTTTGTTTTTTTTAATAAAGACGCTCGTTTTAAATTCTCAATATTGGATTATCTAAACAGACCCTCCAGCGCAAGAAGGTGTCATTGAGGTCAGGCTTGTTATGGTAACGTACAGGTTTGTGTCTCTCTGTGCCCTTGAACAGAGGTAAAGACGCTGAGTGGATTTTCACTGCAGAGGTTGCTATGCATTTACTGCAAGAATTAACCCAACATCCTCGGAAATTTTTCAACATGTTCTGGGAAGAAACAGGCCAGCAGAGAGAGGGAGAGAGAAGGGAGAAAGTAAATCTGGGTTCTCAAGGCTAAATTAGGGGGTGGTGGGGGATAAGGACTGCAGGGAGGAAGCGCGGTATTGTCTGTGAATGATTGGATGCGATGGGTCAGAGGCTTTCACACACATTTATGAATGCTTATTTTAGGCAGAGCCCAAGCTGAGCTAATCTTTACTGCTTGCCTGAATAAGGGTGCTGATTAAAAGCTAATTATATGCTGCAGATTTGGCCCCTGGTGAAGACTCTGCTGAGCGCATGCCTGTGGGCCTCAGCTGAAGATACCCAGGCGTGTGTGTTTAAAAAGTCAGAATAGAACAAGACATCGGCAGGCTTGATTTGAGGATTTGTAGCAGTGGAACAGAACTGAGTTCAACTTCTTTTATGATTAAAACAATAATATTAAATGTTTTCTTTTTTCTGGCAACAAAAAAATTCTGTGTTTGTGTTGCTTGACACAAATACCAGACGAAAGTCTTTTTTTTCTTTTTGTTTTACCTCTGACTATTTTTGTCTCATACGTGTGTTTTTTCTACAGTATTTACAATATGGAGCATAAATGTGAAGATGAACCAACTTACTAAATCAGTGTGTGTATAACCGTAATTCGATGCTGATATAATAAACATCAGTTTTCAAATGTTTATTATATCGGTAAAATTTGATCCATTCAGGTGAGAGATGAAAGGTACATTTGCGAGTAAGCGCAGGGCCTCTTTCTGTGTTGCCAATTTAGGTGTGGAGCTGTTTTTTTTTTTCACCAAATGTTACAGATGAGTAACAGAGAGAGAGAGTTTTTTTTTCCCAATGAATGTCTTTAGGTTTACATTTAGGTCAGCTTAACTGACCCAATCTTTCCTATAGGTCAGTTAGGATTACCAAAGTTTTTTAAGTTTACAATGTCCAGAATAATCAGAGAGGCTTTTTAAAGACCCTATTTTTTATGAAAAACAAAAGTTGCCACAGATATGGAAATGGACAAAGAATTGACAAACATTACTGCTGAGAGAGAAAGACTTTCAGCATAGGACAGCTCTGGATGTCAACATGACAAGCTAATGGAAGAGATAAAGCCAGAAATAACACTAAGACTGACTGGGAGGAAAGAAGAGAATTTGCTCCCAGAATATTTCTGTCAGGCCTTATGAAGGGTTTTAGCTGTACACGTATGTGCTACAATAATAAAATTGAGCTGACTGAGCAGCCGAGACCCCAGCCACCATCGTAGCCCAGATTGACTTATTGTATCTGTTGTTGCAACTAAGATGTAGTTGAGCCAAGAAACAAATTTTCTGTGTTGTCTTTATTTTTTTTGGACTTCATTATAATTATAAGTAGTAAGCGATGCATGCTTATGTCTACAAACAGCATGTGGTCTCTCGGAGGAGCCTTCACAGTGGTGATCCTTACAGTATTGTCCTAAACTATTAAATATCTACAAGTATATTTTCTAGATTAATTTGATTAAGCACATCTATATATTACACTTCTGCTTCACATTTTAGTATTCAGAGCTTATTGTGGTCTAAAATGGACAATTAAAACTAAAACTTAAGGGATTTGTGAAGATTAAAATGCCTAAAATTACTCGTAGGTAATAATGACCATGACTTACTGCTTGCTACCAATGCTCGAAGGTTTGTTGGAGAACAAAGATTAGCATGAAGACCTGAGAGATAAATTAGACAGGTCAGCTGTACAGTTTTGTAGAAGTTCAAAGGGTAAAGCATAAAGCAAGATCTGAGGCTCTGAAGATCTGACAGAGCGCTTTATGCATGCATTTCCCCCTAAGGCCTTTTTTTTTTTTTTTTTTGGGAAAGATCCAAAATAAACTGCAGCTCTAGGTGCAATGCGATGTGGTGCCATCAACCCCAAAATGTTCTAAAAACTATAATCCGTTTGGCTTCAGAATGCATCACTTTATGTTGGGCCACATAAAATACCAATTAAATGCACTGAAGTTTGTAGTGGTAAAAGCCACTAAATGTAAGAAGGTGTACAAATATCTTTGGGTGGCACAGTATATGCCACTGTATCAGTAACGTGACTAAATGAATTCTCCCAGAGCCTTGCTTCTAGCGACCACTGCACGGTTTCATCACTCAGACAGGATGGGGTTAATATCTCCTAAAGATGCAGCAGCTGAGAGAAAATAGACTAAATCCTTCACTGCCTGTTAGCATCTTGTCCTTGACATCATTACTCCTCCAGCTTGTCAACGTTCTGCTCCTGTGACCCTCCCACAGGAACCAACGTGGGTTCAACACTACAGCAATACACGCAGAGAAAACAAGGTGTCTTACAGGCAATTACCCAAAGGGTATTTTATGTCTATTTTTGTCTCAGGAAGTGATAAAGTCACTTTGTTCAGCTGTTTGTTTTCTTGAAGAGACTCTTAGGAGGAATTCCAACAAAGCAGCAAATAAAACACATTAGCTTTTTATCGGCTACTTTACGAGCCGAGAAATAAACTTGTAAAGAGAAAAGTAAGGAAGTAGTTTACTGGAGTGTTTTAAGTATCCTTGTTGGCAAATATTGAGCTGCAGCTTTTTTTTTTTTTTTTTTTTGTGTAGTAGGCTACAAAAAAGTTTGGTCTCATATTTTTGATCCTATTGCATGATAGTTTAAAATCTTGGATGGAACAGTGTGACAATGCAGCTCAGGAGTCCTGTCAACAACACGGAGGACACCCCTACAGGCTCACCTTCGTGCCAAGGACGACATCATTCACAGGATGATCTCACCAGGTCTGTGTCTGTCTCTCTCTGTGTCTGGGTGTTTCCGTGTGTGCAGAAAAGCCAGCAGAGGATCTGAGAGCTAGCTGATGACTGGAGGCATCCTGACAACTCCAACCTTCCCTCTCTAACTATTATTTCCCCCCTCTCCTTTTCTCCTCCCCCCAACCTCTCTTGCCTGTCTTTATTATTAGTGGCAGCTAAAGGCAGTAGACCGGAAAATTCCCATTGAGAAACAGAACACACATCTGCATATTACAGCCCCGCTTCACGTCAGCTATGAGTGAATAAATTAATACATGAATAACAATGAAAATCATCCATGAGTTTCCTCCCCCAATCTTTAAATGGAATTGTGTGTGTGCATGTGTGTAGGAAGCAGAGGAATGTAAAAACCAAAGGGTGCTATATATAGTCTGATTTGCATAAAATCTATAGAACTAGCCCAAGTCAAACGGTGCAAGTGTTATGAATACAGTTTTTTAAAATTTATTCTTAAATGATTCAGTCTCTCATATTAAACAATGGAAAATTTAATCTCAAGACTCATAAAGTTTAGTTAATTTGAACACAAACATTTAATTCAAAGTTAAAGTTTTCCATTTCTAAATTTTATCAGCTGTGCTGTGAAAATGTCACAAACGTCTATTAATCTGGAAAGGCTTACAAAGTCATTTCCAAGGCTTCCGAACTCCACTGAAACACTTTGAGTTGTTTATCACATGGTGAAACAGTGATGAGCCTTTACTGGTACAACCAATGTGCCAAAAACTTTCCCAGCAGCACACTGTGGTCTCAAACAGTCACACAATAAGACAACATTAATGTAAAAGCACTCTAGGCAGCACTTGGCTCAGTTATGATTCAACAATAAGAGATATAAATATGGTATCCACTGAAGAGTTTCAGGCAAAAACAAGTGATGACCAAAAAAAGAACACAAAGGATTGTCTCACATTTTTCAAACAACTTTACGACTTGCAAGTCTTTTTGTAAAGTCCCCTACGTACAAACGAGCAAAACCTAGAACTTTGTGGACGGTTTGGATGTCATCAGAACTAGGATTTCAAAAGAAAGCATGGTGATGGTAGTGCAATGCTCTAGGGCCGGTGTCCAAAATAGCCCCTCAGCATGAAGTCAGGATCTGCTAATAAACTCATTAATTGATTACAAAACTCAAATAAATCTGTAAGTAGTGGATATTTTTTTCACATCACTGTCCATTTGCATTTTATGCTGCATTATATAAGAATAAGATAAAAAAAAAAAGAAAATAGCACAAATGAATACAATTAATACATGTCTCTGTGTAACACCCACACAGCACAAGACTGGAACATTCGAATATATGCCAAGCAAAAGCCAACATGTCACCTACCCCTGTGAGATGTCTGCTTCTGGCTTTGTTAGCATACCCCACGTGCACCACCACACTCATCCTCATCTCATTCAGCCAAGATTACATCTGTTTACCAACGCTTGTCGACTTTAGTTACGTGTACAACACAGCAAGGGTCTCTGGAGGTCTACCGAGCTGCACACAATAAACGCTCCAACTGTTTGCAGCCTATTCTGCTCACTGGCTGTTACACAATAGCTCTGGTGAGATCAGTTTAAACGTTGAGAGGATGCTACTCTTGATGCCCACAAAGACACTCTGTGACTCTCTGCAGCAATAGCTCATCCCTTGTGTTGAAAAGAATGCAAAGGATGGAGGATACGTGTGAACTTTGGGAACTACGTGGTATGGCAAACCTTTTTAACGCCATACATCATGTGTGTATTATCAGACTGCACCAGCATGCAAGGCAAAAGACAGCGTTTGTCTCTGTCTGCCCCTCAACATCTGACACCACCCACTCTCTCTGCTCAGACTGGTCTCTAAGAGCCTTCACCAATCTTTAGCCCTTCTCTGTGTTGCTCATGCATCTCTCCCCATCCACTTTATCCTCCTCTATCTCCCTTCTATTCTACCTCTTCTCCCTCTCTTACTTCCATTTCTGCCCTTAGATGCGGTTGGTAATAAGTCACTCTGCTGTAATTTAGACCTTCCAAAGGCCTGTAATGATGGGGATCAGAGAAAGGCTAAGGTGGAGGTGAGATGAGAGGGGTTGCAGGGCCTTTTCTCTGGCTGGAAAGAAAGCCTTTCATGAGGTTTTATGGAGGCAGCCGCTGGGTGAAATGGATAAAACTTTGCAAAATGGAAGGGACTTTAGGGCAAAAAAAGAGAAGCTCATCAGCTGTAGACTTTATTACGTCAAAGACATTTTAAAATCAATATTTCAAATACCAAAAAGAATAAAATATTGAATACATTATTGTAATATGAAAAGAATTAGGTTGATTTTACCAGAACTTAGCTGACTAGTACAAAGCATCATCTCTTGAACTTGCTGTGATTCACCTTCCGAGGACTATTTTGGAAGGAGAAATGAGGTAGCTTATTATACCATCTGACTCACTATGAGATCACTGAAGTCTCATTCTTCTCTTCAGTCAAATCAGGCAAGATGTCAATTTTTCTTTTTAAACCTTGAATCACATTCAGTTCAAGCGTTAGTCTGATATTTAAAGATTTGCAGTAGTTATTTAAACAAACTTAATTCGTCATGCTATCTCGCGCTTGAGAATCATTTTCAATACATCAGTTCAGAAATGAAGCAATTAGTTTTACATTGGTGCAGGACAACAGAAGTGTTGGGCCTACAGCTGTCAGATATTTCAATATACACTTAAGTAAGTTGGGACAGATGTGGCCATCTGTCTTTTCCTTTTGATTTTTCTTCACTTGTTGCTTACTTTATTATGTGGTTCTTAACCTAATTCAAGCGGTGCTTGTGCAGAATGGATTTTAATCAGGTTGCAATGGCCATTGTAGTGTTTGTGTGTAAGGATTTGATGAACAACCCAACCCTATTTACATGGTGGACACAATCACTACCCAAGTTTAACTGTCATGTGATGTTGAGTCAGAGCACCCTAAAGCAAAGAGAAGACAGGAGGACAGGTGGTAAACAGTTTGAACTAAAAATTAGGAAAATCTGAAGCTTATATGTAAAAAAAAAAAAAAGAGTCCAGGGAAAAGCCAAAACAATCACAGGATGACATGACCACCGCAGGCTGGTGGAGGATCTGAGCAACAGGAGGTAATTACTGAATGAGGAGCAGGTGGTTGATTAGTAACAGGGTGCAACTCTGAGGGAAGGCAAGTAACTCAATGTCAAGTAGGACAATGGGAAGTTGTTTGTCAGTTGCCAGTAACTTGCACAAAAGAAGAAGAAAATTAGAGAAAATGGCTGATAGAATACACTGGGAAATTGGTAGGCAAGAAAACGGAAGCCATAAAAATATACCAACCCACGAGCCACCATAAGAAATTTATATTACAAATCCCCAAATAAAACAAATAACACAAAACCAAAGTATGACACACACTAGAACAGGGGTGGGCAACTCCAGGCTTCAAGGGCCTGTCTCCTGCAACTTTTAGATCTCTTCTGCTTCAACACACCTGAGTCAAATAATGAGGTTGTTATTGGAGAACCTGACTGCACTTAGGAGGTGATTCAGCTGTTGGATTCAAGTGTGTTGGACCAGAGAGACATCTAAGAGTTACAGGACACCAGCCCTCGAAGACCAGGATTGCTCACCCCTGCACTAGAATCACAATAAGAAAATCTAAAATGATTACAGTTTCAGTCTCCTTGGCTCATAATTGCAAAACTTGTCCAACTTTGTCAAAACTGCAAAAACATCTTCAAATCATCCTACACAGATATTCTAATTTTGCAGGACTCAGGTGTTATTCTAGTGAAGATATCACTCAATTAATTTGAATATAGGCTTGAACATCTTGTGATCCTGAAACATGAAATAAATCATTAAATTTGGAATATTTCACAATTCTGTTCAAATTCACACCATCAATCGCAGAACATGGTGCCACCACCACCATGTTCAACTCTGGGTATTGTTTTTTTTTAGGATGATGCCTAGTTTATTTCTGTCTACTTCAAACACCAGAAAGAAAATATAGGAAATTGTTATTAAATGTAGACAACCACCATTATTTGCCAGAAATATCTCCAGCTCCTTCAGTGTTGCTAGTCTCTCAGCAATCCCGTTTTGTTATTTAATCAGTTTGGTAAAAAGCTCAACATTTTGTTTTCCCAACGTGCCTTTGTGTTTGTATTTTGGTATGTATTGACATAATAACATCACCCATGCACCCTCAGCAGGGTCCTGGAGGGTGCATGGGAGTTCGCCCAACCAGTCTACATGTGTTTTGTGGACTTCGACAGTGTCCCTCGGGAGGCCTTGTGGGGGGTACTCCGGGAGTATGGGGTACCGGGCCCTTGGATACGGGCTGTCAGGTCCCTGTATGACCGGTGTCAGAGTCTGGTCCGCATTGCCGGCTGTAAGTCGGGCTCGTTTCTGGTGAGAGTTGGACTCCGCCAAGGCTGCCCTTTGTCACCGATTCCGTTCATTACTTTCATGGACAGAATTTCTAGGCGCAGCCGAGATGTTGAGGGGATCCGTTTTGGTGGCCTTAGGATCGCATCTCTGCTTTTTGCGGATGATGTGGTCCTGTTGGCTCCATCGGAACGTGATCTGCAGCTCTCACTGGAGCGGTTCGCAGCCGAGAGTGAAGCGGCCGGGATGAGGCTCAGTGCCTCCAAATCCGAGGCCATGGTCTTGAGCCGGAAAAGGGTAGAGTGCCTTCTCCGGGTCAGGGGGGTCGTCCTGCCTCAAGTGGAGGAGTTTAAGTATCTGGGGATCTTGTTCACGAATGAGGGAAGAAGGGAGCGGGAGATCAACAGGCGGATTGGGGCAGCGTCTGCCGTGAAGCGGGCGTTGTACTGGTCCGTCGTGGTGAAGAGAGAGCTGAGCCAAAAAGCGAAGCTCTCGATTTACCGGCCGATCTACGTTCCCACCCTCATCTATGGTCATGAGCTTTGGGTCATGACCGAAAGAACGAGATCACGGGTACAAGCGGCCGAAATGGGTTTCCTCCGCAGGGTGGCTGGGCTCTCCCTTAGAGATAGGGTGAGAAGCTCGGTCATCCGGGAGGGACTCAGAGTAGAGCCGCTGCTCCTCCACGTCGAGAGGAGCCAGTTGAGGTGGCTCGGGCATCTGGTCAGGATGCCTCCTGGACGCCTCCCTGGTGAGGTGTTCCGGGCACGTCCCACCGGGAGGAGGCCTCGGGGAAGACCCAGGACACGCTGGAGGGACTATGTCTCTCGGCTGGCCTGGGAACGCCTTGGGATTCCTCCGGAGGAGCTGGAAGAAGTGGCTGGGGAGAGGGAAGTCTGGGCCTCCCTTCTGAAGCTGCTGCCCCCGCAACCCGACCCCGGATAAGCGGAAGAAAATGGATGGATGGATGAAACATCACAAAGTTGCTCTTGGTTTGTTGCTGTAAATATGTGAATTTACCCTCAGTTCTATTCAAATGAGATCTGGTGACTGAGGATACTACCGAAGGATGATCATGTGATACCTACTCAGGTCGGCTGCAGTGTCAAAACCAGCCAGGAACCTAAACTATTGATAAAAAAGCAAGGTAGAGCCATGTCTTAATGTCGTTTTCACCCTAGCTTTTAAATGCTACAGCTCAATTTTAGAAGAGCAGAGCAGCAATGTTTTTCCCTTCTGTTTTAGTACAACTTTGTCAAACCAAACGTCTGTTTTACGTATACACTGTACAGTATTTTCAGTAGTTTTATTCAGCTCCTGCTTAACGTGTAAGCTCAAACATTCACAACCCACGAATCATGTTCTCACACAGTACAACTTATGCTCTGATACGACCTGACTGCTCACACTGCATGTGGGAACACGACACGTCAGACTCTTGAATCCGAAACTACAAAGAAGAGGAAGAAGAAAAACCTGGAAGTGAGCAGATGGTCACTCTAGAATGAGACAATGTTCAGTAAAAACAAACACGCTTCTCTGACAATCCTTGCTGTTCTGTGTAGACAAAAGTGCAGAAAAGCTCCTTTTTCACTCCTGCTCTTATGTTGGCACACCCACAGTGTGAGAGATTCAGGTAAATTTGCCTCTTGGTGATACTTCAACAGTGTTATACCCTCATGAGTGGCGACCAGAATTTCAAACAGGTTTGATTTTCAAGCGACCATATGCTTGCTGATTGGGATCTGGTTTTAAGGTGTTAATCGCTTCTCATTACCCATTGTTTACTCCACAGTGCACAACACACAATTAAGCCAACATTTAGCCCCATCCGAAAAACTGTCACAAGTTGAAAATTCACCCAAAATGGGCCAAAAATGGCAGGGTCTACAAACTGAGTGTGGTCTCCTTTATCTGACTTAAGGTTTAATGTGTCGTGGACTCAGAGAATGTTTTGTCTTAATTAGCAGTTGCTTGGGCTACGATTACTTTTCTATCATCTTAAACGAGTCTGCTCATTCTGACCTCTAATTACAAGGTAAGTTTGCAAACATACTGCAGTTCGCTTGCTGTTGTCTCTTTTCTTTTTTTGATTATTCTTGGTAAACCCAATAGACGATTGTGTGTAAAACTCCAATCAGCAGTTGCTGAAATATTTAAGTGAACCCATCTGTCATCAACAGCAAAATACATTCAAAGTTACTTTGATCACTTTTGCCGCTATCCTGATGCTCAAGGGAAACTTCATAAAAACATCTTCACCGTGAATAGATGTCCAAATGCACTGAGTTGTAGCTGGTGTAAATATCCACACACTTCCTGCAAACCCGGGGAAATGACAAATGTGTTCCGTTATATCCAGACTTTGAGATAAACAGTTAAAATTGACTGAAAAAGGGGTCATGCCTTTTTCAGGCATGACCCCTTGGTCACCAAACAAGATGGTGACCAAGCTGACAAGATGCTGAATAAACGGCCTGATATTTTCTGACATTTAGTAAACTCACCAACAGTTCAATTCATTTAGCAGATATGTCTGCAGGAGCGATGGCAGCAAAGGTTTATGTATCAGAAAAAACAGATGAGGGCTGATAGTTAGAGTCAAATGGCCTTCTCCACAAACACATGAAGCTGACCTGCAAGAACCCACATAAACACAAACATTGTATGGCGTTTGAGAGATATGCCCCCTCTTGGTGGCCTTATAGATGCCAGACCTCATGTTTTTTTTGCTACACAGAGCTCTGCGTGTCGGCCCGGCTTGCCTGGCGACCTTTTCTCAGAGTCTGAGCTGCTGCTACAAAGCGGGGCTGCACCCTGGGGCAAAGTGAGGAAGAGCGAGGGAAGGACAGTGAGGAGAGGGGACCGGAGGTGAGGAAATGGCAACAAAAGCACATGACTTCAAAGCCACGTCGAATTTCAAGAAATCGTGACATCCACATGGAAAAGGCAGCCCAGTGAAACTACAAACAGGGTACATCCACATTTACATTTATGATTAGGCTTTTCATTAATAGAATATCCAGGAATACTCACACTGAACTTCTAATATATACACTACAAAGTCTATGGAAGCACATCTGTGTTCAAAGGCATTTAAACAGAACATTTCAGAAAAATAGGGAAATCGCAAGGCAACACAAACATAAATGCAGATGTTCAAATGCACTCATGCACAAAATCCTTGGCTTCAATCCAGTTTCTCATGCTTTAGTAAAACAGAAAAAGCCACAGTTAGTCACAGAACAGAACACTAAAAAAGACAAACTACCTAGATTAGCATTTATTCACACCACGATAAATGTGAATAAATCAGGAGAATTAAACAATAAAAGAGCACAACAAAATCAAAGCAAAATCTGTTTCCACTCATAAAGAAAACATTCATACTTATTGAAGATTAACACAACAGAAGCAAAGACACATGACCAAAAAATGTCAGAATGTTAGAATTATGAATTCAGGTCAGCCCAATGTCCCTCTCCTCTTGTGTTGTGCTATCGACACGGACGCTGAACATGACATTCTGCGCAGTGGTGAAAGCAACACAGCGTATCACTGGACTGGAGCTCACAGCTCATTGATGTGTAGTATATATAATTGTGTACATTAACACTATAAACACCAGTAAGCTAAGGAGCAAGACCAACAGCATTTAAACGGGTGCTGCTATTTCCGAACATAATTTGAACCAACAAACAAGATGAGGAAGCAATTTTTATCGCAAAGCTCTGCCACTCTTGCACTCATAAAGGAACTGTAAACTCTATACTGTAACTCATTGCACCCGTAGCGCATGTCATTTTGTAAATAAGGTCACTCGTGAATTAATGAATTTCTTGTAATAGATTTTCTTTTAAGCCTCTAGAAGACTATTTTCTATCATGCAATGCATGCAGGCATATTGAAAAGCCCTGGCTACAGGGGTCTAAGTGTGAGAAAATTGAGTCTGTGGAACATTAAGTTCTGTCATGTCTTTGAAGAATGCATGTGCCACGGGGTCAAGACAGGGAGCAGTATTTTTGTGGTCCACTCACCATCTTGTTTTCTTTTCATATTTAAGGATCAACTGACCATCATAAAATTAAATGTCAGTGCTCCATTAACTTCCCCAAGTGATCAGATATTTTTTGCCAGATTAAAAGAAAACACAGCAGGTCAAAGAGTCAGTTTTGATTTTAGATTTAAACACCTGACAGCAGAGCTGAATATATCTTCATCGGTGCATAGAGCATGGAATAGCATCAGATAGATCTATATTATTATTGGGTTATAGTTGAAATAATTGTGTCCCAATTGTTTTATTCTGCAGCACACATCCCAAAAATCCTTGGCTACCTATTATCTAGAGATCCAATTGTCTTTTCTGCAGTGTGCAATGCATACTCAGGTGTTGGCACAGACTTATCTTTCTTTGCTCTCGGGTGTCCCTTCCCCACTGAAGCAAAAGGCAGATGCACAATAATGTGACAAGATCATTATTAACAGAATGAACTTTTAACAAAACTTTTTCAAAAATGTGATGTCTTAGGATTTGCTTCATGTTAACCATCTTCAGCCCACAAACAAGCTTAGCATTCACTATGAAATCTAGCATTTAGCAAAGCCATGTTTCTTCATCATAAAACATGACTCTAATTTTAACATCTGGCGAAGTTATCGCCAATCAGATTTGTCAGTGAGCTTCCCAGCATATTCTCCGTAATGACTGAATGAAATCTTTTAATCGCCGAGACATTCAGACTTTCATCTTTCCGAAGGAATGGCTGCTCCACATGTCTGGTATCCATGCCAGAGGGAGAGAGGGAAAAGGGAAAGAGAGAAGAGCCTGGACCCACTGTCAGCTCAGCGAAGCAGAGAGAAAGGCAAACATGAGCTGACATGAAACAATGTGCTGGGAGTAGCACGCACACGTTGCATGCTACATATACACCATAAACTAATTTACATTTTCTTGGTTGCTCTTAAAGCCCTGTGATCTCTCACCATGTTAGCATCTATACCAGCCACAGAAACCACCTTTACAAATGACATGAAGGCTGACATAGACATGGACGCACTGAGGCATGTATTTCTATTTCCCTAGCACAAACTACTAACTCTGTAGCATTTAGAAATTCTAAAAATATCAGAGGCAGGCGTGCAGGATGCACACGTATACACAGGCACACATCCAGAGCACAGGAGATGTGGTGGAGTCGAGGACACCGAAGAGCCGGCAGCCTGAGGGAGTCAGCAGAAGGTGAGCAGAGATAAGGCTGCATGATTGTGACTGTGTGTCAGAGAGAATCTGCGAACCACAACTGCAGCATGTCCTCTTATACACACCCCAACATAAAAAAAACACATCTTTTTATATGCACTCTGCATCCCCTGCAGCAGTGTACCAAAACAGGGAATTTAGACCGCAACACATGGGCTTAGTGTCTGACAAAGTTCTGGAAAATTTGTTCTCTCGACTTGAGCAAGCTGACTTCATTCTTGCAAATCTCAACATTTGGATAAACAAATGACATCATAAACAAATGATCAAAGGTAAGTAATGCAACACGTTTCATATCAAACAGTGAAACATTCACATGTTTAAAAGTACCACAATTTTACATCTGTAATTTTTTTTTTCTTCAAATTTTGTCAACCTGTGGTTAAAGTTGCATGAAACACTTAGAACAACACTTAGAAATTATGCTTTCTATATATTGTTAAATATTGATATAACAGTGCGGTGGCAAACTTGTTCCTTACTCTTTTCTATTGCACGATGTTTCCACCTCTCTCTCAGAGTTATTGGTAACAACAACGTTTATCAGTGCTTCCAGGTTTTGATACACTTTTGATTTGTTAATTATTCCAAACAAAAATATAAGGTAATAGATTCAACTGTTATGTTCAGCAGACCTGTAAATGACACTGCAGAGAATGAAAAATAACACGTCTCACTTTACTCTTAAAGTGAGACATTTCTAGGAGCTCTACTCCTAGAAACATCAACACATTGAGCTCCTAATTAGTTCCTCAGTTGCTGACTTTGCTTTGCTCCAATTGCATTGCAGTGTGTTTGTGGGTTTGTTTCCTCACCCCAAGGCTCTGTCTGAACACATTTCTGCAAACAGGATCCAATTTGTTTAACTTCTGTTGTATGCAGTAATGGGTATGCGTGCACGGAGGCTCGTGACTCTGCACTGTGATCACTGTGTGGGATTCTGTTAATCTGCATGGCTCTATTGTGCTGGGCAGAGCTAAAAAATTGAGTTAGGCCTCATTCTGCAGCTAAAGAAGTGGTCAGCCAAGCAGCTCCTGGGGGCCTACCTGTGTTTCCTGGCATTTTGCCACTGCTGATTTGCTTCAGCCTCTTTTGGTGTGATTTGCCGTTGTAGTGAATCTGGGCCTGGGCAGCTGAGTTCAGCTGGATGTTGCAGACCTCACACAGAGTGTAGGTCCGCTGCTTCCGCTCTCTTTTGGGTCTGCAGGGTGGAGAGTGCCGAGTGCCCCCATGTGATGTGTCATGTAGTTTTTCGCCTTCATCCTGGATCTCAAAGCAAGATTCGCTATCCATCTGAATAAGTTGTTCCCTGCCAACACCGCTCCTTTCCAGGTCAGGAAATGGAAAAGACGACGGGCTGAAAGGACGTTTCATGCCTGCAAGAGAATAAGAGGGGAGATGACAAAAGATATTAAATACAACATAAAGCACCACAAACTTAATGATTTCCTCTTTTTTTTTTAACATAGCTCGATCCAATTTAGTGTCACTCTTATACAAATTCATCTTCCCAGAGGGGATAGTTCCAAAAGAGAAAGATGCAAAGCTTATAGGAAACTGTGATTTTTTTTATCATCTTTGGATTTCGTGTAAATTAATCCTTGTCTACAAAAACACTGACATATCTTCTCTCCACATCAATGACCATATTAGACCACCGACAGGAAAAGCACTTGTACTTAATCACAGGATCCAACAAGGCTCCACATGGGGGAGACAGAGTGCTGCAGCACCGTTTCTCTGAGGAACAGTAAAACCACTGTTCAAAGCTCTTTTAGAAGTGATAACTTCATGCCTATTTTTTGCTCTTGCAAGCCAAACTTCAACATGAACCTCTATTTACTATAGGCAAACAGCAAAATGTCTCAGCGCTGTTTGAAAAAAAAAAATACTCTGCCCTAACTCTCAAATGAGGACAGCAGAATTGTGAAAAGATTGTATTTCAAACCTAAACATTTACATAGTAGAATTATATCACACAGCTGTAAAAGTACAAAACCATGGGGTAAACACACTTAAAAAAGTAAGCACGATAAAATTTTTGCTGTATACGCCACTATCTGTACATAAATAAGTGGAAATGTGAGCCTACAGTAGCTTTGCAAAGGATTGAGACATCACTTTGGAAAAAAAAATCCCCGAAATACACCCATCTGTTTTTATGTGGCTGATTTTCTGCCTTTGCTTCAAATTATTTACCTTTTCAGCCACAACTGCACAGGCACACGAAAACAAAGTGAAGCCAAGTCTTTAACCCATATATGCTGACAAGCATGTAAGAAACCCACTTTGACACACACGCGCACACACAAGTAAACACAGACACACAGCATACGGTTCTCAAAAATACATTAGAGCAAGCCGCTCCATGAAAGCTGCAATTCACGTTGCCAATCTGGGAGCACTCAAGAGACTCCATCAGATGTTTTCTAAAGAGCTTTAAGTAATGCTGGTCTCTGGCACTAAAAAAAAACAACCAAAAAAAAAAAAAAACTGCAGTCTTCACCCAGGAATCCCCTTACACTCCAGCCAAGCAACTAGTTGCTGCCAATTAGCATGGTTGTGAAAACAAAACCCAAAATGAAAGCTTGCAGTGTAATATGTACAGCAAATTATGCCTCTCTATTCTCTAAGACAAGCAATAATCAAGAAAAGTTTCTACACAGATATGGGATTCATGTTTAAAAAACAAGCTGATGGAATTTCTTAGCAGTTCTTGAAAACTTCTGAATGGAAAAAAAAGAGGTTGATCAATGTTTATGAGGAATTTTACTCATTAAAGCTCTTTTATTTAGAACCTTAAAGTTTTGTAAAGGTGTAGCAGAGATTAAATCAGTGAGACTGAACAAAACTCATATCTAAGCAACATCCGAATTTTAGTTTTACTTCTCAGCAGGTTGCTTACTGAGAAAAACATGTTTGATGTGTATATAGTCATTTTGGTCCTGCAGCTTGCCGTTGTAGTGGTTTAAAAACTTTTTAAACCACATTTTGTGTTACATTTCACTGCAACTTTGGCGACCCCCCCCAAAATTGGTCTTAAGAAATATTCCTGTTTATGGTCCCGCCCAATAATGACATGGGATTTACGCCCTTGGCTGCTAAGGAGTTGCTATGACAACAATAAAAAAGCCACAAGCGGAGCTTCCCACCTAATTTATAAACAGCATAAGTACATTACGACTATTGTTATTATTACAATTCTTGAGTACCCTACCCACATCAAGATAAATAATATTTATTGTCGTACTGCCGAGCTAGCAAATTTGGCTTAGCTGAGGTAGCTTTTATCTGCAAGCTAACACGGACAGGTAGCATACGTGTATATTACATGTACTTACTCTGCCAGTCACCAGAACCTTGAAAGGAAGAGTTCGTACGTCCTTTACAAAGCCGTTTAAACACTGGCATTCTTCCTGTTCATTGAGTATTGGACTACGTTAAGAGATGGAGGCAGCTTGAACACATATTCTGATATGTTTTCATTTTCTGTTTGTACCAGTCGATTCCGACAGCATCGATTTTATTGATATATATTTCTCTCGGGCTGCACAGTGGCGCAGTTGGTAGAGCTGTTGCCTTGCAGCAAGAAGGTTCTGGGTTCAAATCCCGGCCTGGGGTCTTTCTGCATGGAGTTTGCATGTTCTCCCTGTGCATGCGTGGGTTTTCTCCAGGTACTCCGGTTTCCTCCCACAGTCCAGGTTAATTGGCCTCTCCAAATTGCCCCTAGGTATGAATGTGTGTGTGAATGGTTGTGTGTCCTGTGTGTCTCTGTGTTGCCCTACGACAGACTGGCGACCTGTCCAGGGTGTATCCCGCCTCTTGCCCGAAACGTTAGCTGGAGATAGGCACCAGCAACCCTCCTGACCCCATTAAGGAACAAGGGTGCAAGAAAATGGATGGATGGATAGTTCTCTCGTACACTGGTAAAGAGTGTCGATATATTTTCTTTTCGTTGGTCTGAAAGCCATGGTTTATCTACACTTTGCTCTGCTCTTGCCTGCTAAGATGGCGTGGATCCCTGAGTATTATTTTTTAGTTTCACCATAGGTAGACATGTACATGTAGCTGAATAGATCTGATTAAAATAGTAAATAGCTTGTCTTGGACTCTACAGTGATCTGTCCTTTCGTGCAAACCTTCATGCATGCAGCATGACACTAAAATAGAACTAAAATCAGAAAGGAATTCAGTTTTGAATCCAATTGCGAATTAAAAAAATGCATTTATTTATGTAATGCAAAAAAAAAGAAAGCAAATTTAATGTAACTAATTTTTACAATGGGTGTAAAATTGTGAGTAGATTCTTATTCAAGATCAATTTTTCTCAGACGTTTTGGCTGAGATCTTTATACTATTTTTGACATCTTTATCTAGTGAAGCTGAAAAGTGGGATGTTGCTGAAACTTTTTTTTAACAAGGAGCAGAGCTGGTTGTCTGTGTATTTTTCTTACACCTTGTACTTCTGCTGTCTTTAGGGTCAGAATCCTTTGACAGTTGAGAAACAGGGTCAAGCTACTTTCATGTACATGGAGCTTTGAATCCACCTACTTGACAGAGGCTCACTAGGACCAAAAGGAGTCTACATCTTTCATCTGTGAATGTGTTTGCACTATACGGCTTACAGATACTGTAAGCAGACCTCCTGCTCAATGTAGAAACTGTGTGAGACTGAAGCAGTGCAGAGTTCACACACAGAGTTCTGTAGGCTGAGACAGGACAGGAGATTGTCAGAGGGACACCCTGTGGGAAGAGGGGCGGGGGTGCTATTTTCACTTTCAGATACACCCGCACACTGTACACCTCCTCCCTTAATATATGGGAGCCATCAATCAGAAGACAAAAGAAAGACCAGAGAGCACCACCCAGCATAGCAGCTCACCAACAAAACCTCTATTTATCATTTTTTTGTCTGTTGCACGCACATGAAATACTGTATCACTTTCGCAGCTCAGAGCAGTTCAAACCACAGGCCCACCTGTGAGTTCACCCCCCCACCCATCCACTGTGGCCACTGTGGGCACGGGGGCGTTGGTTCCTCCTGAGTAGGACACAGACTGGCCTGCAGATGTATCAATGTTAACATGGCAGGCATGTTAGCAGCTTCGAAATCAAACTGATGAGATGAGACCACCTATGAGTGAAAGTCATGCAGGTCACGCATCGTGTAGCATGAGCTGCCAGCGGACACAACCGCATGAATTACAAGTACAACCGCAAACATAGGATGCCCTTCAACGCTGTAAACAATCAGCAAGCGATTCAGCAAACGTGAAAAACTACAAACAAAACTGAACAATTAAAAGCTCGGCTGAGTATCATTCACCGATTAGGGCACAAGGACTGAAATCATGACTTACCCCAGGAGTATAAAGAAACAGTAAAAGTCACATTCCTCTTGTTTAGAAGTCCAGTCTTGACATTTCCTCATTGTTAGGTGTGCCAGAAGAACAATATTTACCTGACTGCATTGTGCACTTTCAAGACTGAAGTTCTAACATGTCTTTGCAAAAAGACAAAGTCAATTAGGGCATGGATAAGTTTGAAACAGAGGATATTTAACAGCTTTCACAGGGCCTGAACTCAATAGTTCATCTTTTGAGTGAATAACAGTGGAGAGTACGAGCTTGATTTCCTTGTCCAACATCACTGTCTGATCTCACAAAGACTTTTCTGAACAAATAGTTAATTATCCCCAATTTCTTAACCATTCCTTGCAAAGTTAAAGCTGGTAGTTGCAAATCATGGGTGAACACCGTATTAAAGCCTATGTATTTAAAATGTAATGCAATTAGAGATCCAATACTTGTGCATCAGTAAAACAGCAGATAATGGACTGACTCATAGTAACGCTAATTAGTCTAACAGTATCCTTGTAGGTGGGATTTTCTTTCCTTCTGATACAGATAAAGATTTCAAAAAATCCTGAAAATCTACAATAGCCCAGAGAATCAGGTTGGAAAAGAGAAGAGAGGCAGAAAGAGTCAGATTGAGAGACTGGTGAGGGACGAACAAAGGCTGTTGCATAATTGGCATCATCAAAGTGTTATTACTGTCACCACAAATGAATTGTCATCACTGTAACTACAACTTGGACTTGAAACTCTACGTGTCTGTGTCCAGGGCATCCGAGCGGACTGTAAAATGTCCAGACTATAAGATCCTCCAATTAGTGTAATTATAGAAGAATCGGTGGGGTGTTCACTGAAAAGGAAGCATCAGCAATAGTGGAAATAGTTGGCAAGTTAGACGCGAGTGTTTGCAGTCCCCATCACCCCAGGCTGAGCTTAGGAGTAAATAAAGAACAGAGGCGGATAAATTGATGTATTTTCTCTAATCTTTGTTTGTTGTACTTCTTTGGCAGTGCACAGAGAGTCCATTTGTCTCAGGTATCTTTGGGTGTCTGTTTTGTGAGAGAGAGAGAAAAAGAGAGCGAGCAAATCCATTGGCGCAGTGTTTACTTTTACACTGGTTCATTGTCATCATCATCATCATCATCATCATCATCATCATCATCATCATCATCGTGTCCTTGCTTAAAACGTGTTTGCAGTGGGTATACTCAATCTCATTCTGAAACTGAATTGTTAGAAAAGCTGAGTACGAGGTTTCCTGCAAAGAAGAAAATGATGAATGTATTATTTTAAGCTAGTGTTTAAAAATAATACAGTTCACTCAGTTTAAAGCAGTATTAAGGCATTAAACATATCCCTGTGGGGAATTTCATCCATCCATCTTCTATAACTGCTGGTCCTTGTAGAGCGGCAGGGGGGCTTGTGCCTGTCTCCAGTAATCACAGAGCAAGAGGCAGGGTGCACCCTGGACAGTTTATCAGTCCTTCACGGGGCAACACAGAGACAAACAACTATTTCTACAGTCATGCTTCTAGACTGTAGAATGTAATCAGAATACCCAGAGAGAACCCAAACATGCCAGTGGGAGAACATTAAAACTCCAACAGAAAGGCACTGGGCTATAATTCAAATCCAACACCTATATCAAGACAACAGTAAAAAAAAATTGGCATTTGTGAAGTATTACAGTATTTGAGAACATTTTGAAACATTCTTAGCTTGTTCTTTACAATTCCTATGTAAAGACAGTAAAGTATCCCAACTGATGCAAACAAGAGCGAACAAACTGCATTAAGAAGAATAAGGAACCCATTACATAAGTCATTGTGAAAGTTGAGGAGAAGTTCAAAGCAGGGTTTGGATGTAAAACATAATCTTACGTTTTGGACATCTCTTGGAGCTCTGCCGCATTTATTGTCTAAAAATGACAAGACTAAGGCTCAAAGATGGAGCCATAAAGACCGTGAGGACTCTGAAGGATCTGCAAAGAAACAACCAACAACCCAATGTGGAGCCATCTTTATGACATTATATCCATAAAATGATCTCGGACAAGTGAGAGAATTTGACACAGAACAGCTAATAGCTGCACAGTTCATAAATCTGCCTTTGATGAAGCAGTGCCAAGAAGATTGTTAAATGAAAGCCGTAGGAAGTTTTCAAGCCATATGGACGACAGAGAAAATATGTCAAAGAAGGTGATTGGGTTGAAAATAAAAACAAAGTGTGTCATAAAACGAATATTGTACCACTCTCTGAACACACAACCCTGACAGTATCATCTGAAAGTAAGTAGCAAGCAGTCCTTGGTTCTTACTTTCAGTTTGCAAGGGTTTGAATTCTGAAATTCTGTTTTGTCTAAAATCTTTAAACAACATTACAGCTTGTTAGTGTCCGTCATAAAGTCATTCTTTTTTTCTGACCCTGCAAAACGCTGATACGTACTGTATAATACCAGAGTCACTACTGCTTGCAGTGATTTAGTAGTTCTTTATGGGAGAAGCCGCATAATTAACAAAGAGCCAATGGTGATTTGTATGTTAAGTTTCCAGGGGATCTTGCTCAGCCAGTCCATCCAAATTCGATCTGGGTTGAACAGAATCACTGACCCAGGAGACACGATGCCCAGTGCTGCTGTCAGGAAGCAGCTGAGGCGCTCTTGTTAAGCTGAAGTGAAGATTTGTTTCTCCTCTCTCGCAGTAATACATTAAGCAGAAAGAGACAAAGAGGAAAGGTTTCAATTCAGTTTAAGAAACAAAGCAGGAGAATAATTAGGATTGATTTGACGAGCTTGACTCTCCACTTCATTAGAGGTTAACTGACCAACACCTGGCTCCATCATTCTCTCTGCATCTTTCACTGTTTAAAAGCCCTCTTTGCACAGGAACACAAAGCATTCCTCCTCTTTGCTCTCGCCTTTTTTTGTTCTCTGATGAATATGTTCCCACTTCTTCAACACGCAGCCCCCAGGGAGCAGCAATTAATGTCTGCCGAATAGTCTGAAACTGCGTGAGAGATGGAAATGCATGCAAATGTGTGGGAGCTGCATGTGCATGGAGGCCTGTGGCGAGAAAATGTCATGTATGCATTTCCATGTTCTTGTATGAATTTCCAACAACACAGTTAAGAACTGCACACTTAAATGAAACTTGATGGCCAAAACACATTGCAACCTCTCTGGTGCTGTGATCAATTCTGCAAAGTCTAAAACAGGTGCACTGTTACTCTAAGCATAAATTGTGTGTGCTGTAAAACAAAACAAAACAACAACAAAACAGACTGCATACGGGGGGAAGCACTTACATTTATTGTATAGTTTAATAAGTACGTCAAATTTGTCATTTGTAATATGGAGAAATATGTTTGCAACTGTAAATATAATTAGGCGGTGCATTAATCATTGAAGGGAAATAAAAGCATCTGTTCAAGCAGCTAATAATTGTCCTCACACTTCTTCATAATTCAAAAAAGACATAAAGTAGCACAATATATTTAACAGAAGTGTCTTTTATGAGACTGACTAATAAATATTTTTTACTAAAAGCTAATTTTTCTCTTGTGGTCCTTTTTCCGACCCCTCTCTTTCTCTCGTGTATGCTCTGATTATTATTTAATGTAATTTGACAGATTTTTTTTTATTTGGCCTCAGAGTCACACACCCAGTCAAATCCAGTGGGAGAGACTGGTTATGCAATTTTAAAATGACAGAAAACCAGTGCACTGAGTAAGTCAGCTTCAACCAGTGTGGCCCTTCATACTTCTGACCACAAAGAAAACAGAGCGGTCCAGTTTTGCTCTACTACTCAAACATCTGTCTGCCTCAACCAAGCTAAAGTTAGCCAAAGCAAGAAAACAGACCCATATATCCCTTGTTCACATTTTTAACCACAGCTCAACTGGGGAACTGCCCAATAGGAGTAACCACAGACACTGAGAAATGTTCCATAAAACACCAGATATACTTAGACACGAAGAAACCTCAAGGCTCAACCGCACGCTGCTCAAACAGCGGCTCAGATAAAAAACACACAAATGAAGAAACAGATCTTCATTTTCCTGAATGAAAGGATGTCTAGCACTCAGCCAGCAGCAAAAGTGTGTTTATTTTACAACCAGCATTGGCCAGAGCATTAGACCTAACACAATCTCTAACAGCTAAATAACACAGTCTAGTGAATGTTATGAGGTACAGTTAAAGAAGCAGCAGTGTTTGGAGGGTGAACCAATGAAACGTGTCATAACCCTAAAAACATTTCTTAATAACAGGGTTTCTTTACATTATTCATAGCACATTTTTTCATATTTTGTCGTATAAAAAACAAACTTCACTGTCATTTTGTTGAGATTTTATAACAGCTCAGTGAAATACACTGAAGCTTGTCATTGCAAGATGTGAAATGTGAACATATTCAATGGCTACATGTACATTTGCAAGGCATTTTGTAAGAAGTCTGCTGACATTGCGTTAAACTTTAACGGAAAAAGTGTAATTATAAAGAACTATGTGAGTGGTGTTTGATGTGGGCATAAAATTTCCAATACCCAGATTCAGAAATAAAAAAATAAAAATAAAAAAAAAACATTTGCCATTCCCTGGTTTGAACCTGCATGTCTAAGAAAATCAGTCAGAATTATTAGTAGTGATAAGTTTTGGCTTCATTTTTTATGCTCTTTTGTTGTAGCTAGGTCATAAAAAAGCTTCCAAATAAACCCAAGAATATTCCCTGACTATATTTTTAAAATTCCTTTTTAAGTAAGTAAGCACAGACATTTTTATAGCATGCAAGCAGCCATGCTATAGCATTAACTGCTGATGCTGATGTGTGCTCTGGAGAACAAGATTAAGTCAGTCGGAGCTGACTGGACAAAGGTTTTGTCCATGAGGTTATTAAAAATTTTCTCCTCGAGATAAGAGACTTTAATCCTGCCAGCTTGTATAGATGAGAAATCAGGCCAGGTCAGAATGAGGTACCTGCATGCCTTTCCAAACACCAACGCAAACATTGTCTCATATGACTTAGAAATAAAGTCACATTCTTCGTGTAATGAACAATGTGATTTTCACACAAAGCATCCATGACACAGATACCAATAAGAGGCAAATCATGGCTAAGCAGCATGGTAGTTAAATGTGAGATGAAACAGGTTACCTTAGGACAGATGAAGAGGTCAGCATTCAGAAAAAACGTGCATGTTTTGCTTATTTTCTGATGTGATGATTAAATGTTGAACGTGGCTCCAAAGAAACCTCATGCGCCTGTGCATAAAAACAAATGCACAAACACACACAATCCAAGTAAACACGTTATCCCACTAAGATGTTTTTTCAAGTGGGAAGATAATTGTAAGTCTTTAAAGAAAAAAAGAGTATGGTGAATCAGCAGGCGTTGGAGTACAGGAATAGCTCCTGGTCTGTTTGGTCTGTTTGGGAAGTGTAGCAGACATTCTCTCATACTGCTTCTCATAACCATGTAAAACACAGAAAACGTGTTCTTTTGACGACACACACGTTAGACAAGGGTGACCTAAACGGATTCAGACTCCTCAGATTGCAGCAAAAGAACGAGACAGTTAGGGCCCCGCTGGCGTGACATTAAAACAATCATGTTGGTCTTTTCAGCAACACATCACCACACATGTTGGAAGTCGCTTTGAATCTGTCCCTGTTGATTCAGTTGCTGCCAACGTGATGCTTCTGTAGATATTCTAGGGGACATTCTCAGTGTGCAGGCTTGAGAGGTTGAAACATTGTTTCTTTACACTAAAAGAAAGTGCTAAAAATGTCAACATATAGTTTGTTTAAGAGAAATGTTTCCAAAATCCACCCATTTGTCCATTTTCTACATTTGCTTAATAAATGCACAGCCCTGAGAGGGAACGAAAAGCAGAGTACAGTTGAAACAGGACACTACTTCAACACCAGAGCAGAGACATGAAAGACGGAAAGTTAAAATCACCAATTAATCTAACTATGTTGGGGAAAATAGAGTACACTCTAAAAACTGTGGGGTGAAAACCAACCAAATTTAGGGCATGTTGCCCTAAATATTGTTCCCAGCCCTGTGTCAAATATAGACCGATCCAGGCCTGGGCTGATGTACCACAAGTTTGGATTATACATTTGGCTCAAGACATCGAGTTCATTTTCTCAACCCAAAAAGTGAATTAAAGTGACCAATGTCTGACAATTAGACCATAAAAGAGTGGAGAAAAATAACAACAATAACTTAAACCTGAATTTTGAATGATAAATATTTATTTTTAAGTTTTATCTCCTGATCTTCTGTAACCACATAAAGCATCTGGCTGATTGACATTGTAAATAGCCAAAGATGACCTATACCAAATATACAACAAGCTAAGAATGTGAAATTTTAAGAAATAAAAATTAATAGAAAGAATGTTGTCAGATTTTTAGGGGAAGAAAGGGACATATGCATCTTAATAGATTCAAAACTTTTTTTTTTCAAGTTTTCTTTAAGAGAATACAACCAGTTTGAAAATTAATTTGAGATTTGAGATCATTTAAAAAAAAAAAGAAGCCCAGTCCCTGCAATAGGAACAGAATTTGGACTAATCTATCGCTGAAAATGCTTTCAGTATGTAGCCATTACAATAAAATTATTTAACGGTGCTCATAATGGTGCGCTCACAACACACATCATTGAGGAAACTGACAGCTCCCTCTGCTTTAAAGAAGTTCAGAGGAAAACGGCCTTTGATATTTTATATTGTTAAATAGCTTAAGTTAAAAAAAAAAAAGAAAAAACAATAAGCAGTATGGATCAGAGAACACCACTAACAGCTGTTGAAGCGGAGGAAATCAAACAGTCCGATTAGAACTTAAACCATCTGAAGCATTATGTCATCAATCAGATTCTGTATTTTCAGATAAACACTCATGCAAATGTATGGACACACTTTACACTGGTGCTTGGAGTGAGCCCTAGAGACAGAGTAAAAAACAGGAATATCAATAAAGGGAGATGAAGAGATTGCTGAAGTGCTGTGTCAGAGCGGGTTTAGTTCAGTTGTGTGTCTGGATGCATGTTGTTGTATCTAAAAGTGAGAATCCAGCTGCATTATCCACAGATCAGTGATGGTGTTGATGCTGGCATGCAAGCTGTCCTTGCCAATAAGCTGCCCCTGCATCTATCAGTGCCTGCTGCACTCCTAGTGCCAACTCCGATTAGAGGAAGGATTACCTACCTAGAACTGAACGTGCTCATTATTTATGTTGCCATGCTACGCAAGGGGACACACAGTGAAAGAATGGAGATTATTTGGTTTGATACAAGCAGCAATGTCAAAAGGTTTCTGGCACTTTTTGATGTTTATCCATCACACAAAGCCAACAGGAAGAAATCTGATGAGTGCAAAATAACCCTTAAAGCACAGTAATAAGCAAAATCACAGAGAATAAGTCATAAAATGCTATAATTTGGAGAAAGAGGAATTTGCTATAAGATATCCTGCTGCAAAACATCCTCCATCTTATTATTACTGAGTCAGGGATTTACATAAAGCAACAAATGGTGAAACTTGTGAGCTCAGAAGGAAAACATCTCGATGATTTGCTGAAACTTTAGGAACATTTTTCAGTTTACTGAACCTTATATGAATTTTAATACATAAAATAATACATTATATTAACCAATATGAAAATTTAACTACTAATGCATCAAAATTCTGACTAAATTAACCTCACCTTCAAATCCAATTCATTTCTTCACATAGAGTAAATCCTGTATCATTGTCAGATTAAGATTTATCAGAATTGAAATGACAGAAGATCTATTTCAGAGTGATTTAATCAGGTAAAAACAAACAAACAGAAACACGGACTTATTATCACTTCTGCTACACTGGTACAGTTTGGATGAGAAAGATGTCTAAATAAAGAAATAACGTGCAAGATATTATAGCTTCCATCGCCAAACCTTAACTAGAGGAAGACGAAGATGATGCCAAGTTTGAGGTGTGACTGTGATCCCTGAGAAATGTTTGGACTGCTATGTTACTGTATATCTGTCAGCACCTCATGATGGGTCATAACCAGGTTTATCCATAGTCATAACATCCCCTAGAATCACTATCCATTCTGTGTCCATCTGAAGCCAGTTGTTGCTAATGGGTTTCTAACAGTGACGTGCGGTGAGGTTCATTGCTGGTGAGGCACTGATTTACGACTTATAAAGGCACCATGCATGTTATTGGACGTACGGAAATTTCGCTCAGGCACACAACGCTGGGGGGCAAAAAGATTAATCTTTTACACGTCATCCATAGCCGCGTTAACTCAGTGAAACTTAGAAATGTGGGTATTAATTTCGTGCTATGATCCACAGCAAAGGGAAAGAGCGAGAAAGCGCTTCAGCCAAGCTACACGCAGACTCGTTGCCATAGCAACTGACAACAATGCCGCTTCATGTTTTAGGATTTAACACCAAAAAACATTCAAGAATTTTGCACACGGGTAGTACGTTTTAGGCTTAATGTTTTATTAATAAATAATTGCTGTGGTAGATTCGCTACCGCTTCTACTTTACTGAATTATTTAGACATACAAACTGTAGCCCACAAAACGCTCATTTCATTAAAAAACTAAATAAAACCATCTTATTCCTGTCTTACCTTTACTTATCAATGAAATCCATTCACCCCTAATTCTGCACAAAAATATCCGTTCATCCAAAGCCAAGTCTATCCTCGGCATGTCTTTTCTACTCCGAATCATCAAACTGTCTCCAAGTAAAACGTTCAGCTCCGGTGTTGGTCTTCCTTTAGTTATTATCTCCTGCTTCAATTGAAAATCCACTTTAGAAAACTGTTGAAGTGTAGAAATGTAGTCTTTTATGTTGACGTCGGAAGAGAGAAGAAAACAAATATATCGCTGTACTTTACTTATTTACTGTGTGGCTAGCTCCATGGCTAGCTCACTGTGTCTTACTCTGCAGTTGTGGAGTCACAATATCTGGGATCATGAGCGCCCCCAGCGGTGAGGCAAGACAACTGCCTGCTTCACCTCGAGTCTGTTCTCTTTCTTATCGCTCCTCCGCACACAAAACACGATACACACACAGTTGGTGACAAAAAACACTGTACATTTTAGACATAAACTAAATTATGGAAAATCAGTCCATATATTAAATGTTTTTTAGCCATTTTATTGCCGGCGTACATACAGGATGAACATGCTGTCATATAATGGCAGCCAGTGCGGTTAGCGAGAGGTTGCGCAATCCCAAGTGAGGCTCAGCTCGCTGCTGCCTCACCGGCTTCGCTTCTGAGCATTTGAATGGGAAAATCCAGCGATTTTGAAGAAAAAAATAATCAGAATTGACTAAGCTAAGTAAAAAATAGGTACTTTATATTACAAACCATAGAGTGAAAATAGTAACATAAATGATTTTATTATTATATATTATTTTCCTGACCGCACGTCACTGGTTTCTAACCTCTAACTAAACCGTTTTTGACTGGGTGCTGATCATTAGTATGCACATAACAGGCAAACTATCTTAAATACATAGCTTGACATGTGTGGGGATTTGAATAATTCAGTATTTCATCAATAACTAAACAAATCCTAGACAGGATTTAGTTCCACACAACTCCATAACATATGCATGTGATTCAGATCTAAATGATTTATTGTCAAATATGGTTTTAACTTTTTTTGCATCTTTAATACAAAATATAAAATCTGATTCTTCCAACTACAGTATCTCCACATCTGTGAATGTGGTGGTTTGATGTGTTTTCCACATGATACATCCATTTTGAAATGGTTTCCCTCAGCTCTTGTTCTCACTCTTGTTCTCTCATTGTTGTGTTCTCTTTAGCCCACTTTAAATAACAATACAGCATAAAAAATACTCTAGGCAGTCTTTGCTCCATCAATATTATTTCAACAATGTCATGGCTTAGGTATAAATGAAAGTCTTGCTGTTGTCACATCATGGACTTGATTGGAGTGAATTATGCATTGGTCGAAAAGTTTGAAAGGATTAAACTTCTTGCTTTCCATGGAAGGGAACAGCTCAATAAAAAAAAAAAGTTTTGTGCAACTTTTCAACTACTGTACATGAACATTTATTCAAAAAGCACTACAATTTGTGCCAGACGTGTCTGAAGCTGCAAATGTGGACTTGCTCACATGCCACATGAGTATAAGCGAAATTATAATCAGGAGCATGTGAGCAAGTTTTCAAGACTGTTCTCATGCTGTGTCACTCTTGCTCTTATCACGAAATCAGAGCAATCTGAGAAAGGCTTTTCCGCCCTGTGCCGGCAGAGACTGCAAAAGCAGAGGCAAAGAGTGAGAGCAGCAGGAGGGGTGCTGATGGGAGGCGAATGGTAACAGACACACTTCTGTAACGTGAACAATATGCATGCCATGCCTTTGATGAGGATGTGCTTATGGCTTTCTTAACCCTCAGGCACCTGCAGCATGCCTTGTGTACGTATTCAGCGATGGGATGCCTATCGGTGTAACATCGACAGATGAGGCCAACTGAGCATGCATGGCGAAACATGGAATCGGACAGACACATCCAAGGCCATAAATCATCACTCTGTTACCTCTCTGTGGTATCTGGGTCACACGCAATCTTTTAGAGCAGAGAAACATGGTGGGGAGACACTGTGGTAGCGATTTGATTGATAGAGTGCAATTACAGCAGTATACAAGGAGCGGTGCGTGAACACACACATGCACACGTATTTTTCAAGTCCACATGGTGATCCCTACAGAAAACCGCACTGACAAAGCCATTATTAAAGTTTAACCCATGAACTCAGTGGAAAAAAAAAAAAAAAAAGACATTAAACATTCGTTCAGAATGAGATCTACCTCATGAGCGTGCTACTTGGCACAGCAAGCACCATCAAGACATACTGGGATCTGCACGGTGTGCCTTCAAGCATGTGGCTAATTTCATATTTGACATGAGAAGGTCAAAGGCGACTGCTAAGGCTGAGGTTCGAATAGACTCATGAGGAAAACCTTTGCAGTGTGTATGTGTGTGGTGACATGATGTGGTGCTAAAAGTACCAGATGTTTTCTACATGCAGACATGAAGCAACGCACACCTCTTACCCCTCCTGTCTTTCTCATTTCTATCAGTTGAAAGACCCGAAGGAACCTGTTAACACAGTTAAACTAGGCTAATTAGGAAGCAGACGATTTAAGCACTGGGAAAGTGTGTGCGGATGTGAGAGAAGGCACAATTGTCAGAAGGAGTGTTATGTGCAATTATATGTACGTCTTGTCAATTGCTCTCACAGGAAGTTTAGTGAATCAATCAGGTTCACGCACATAATTAAAGGGCTATTAATGACAAAATTCTCTGCTGCCATCCTCTAAACAGCCAAAACATCTGAGGAACATAATTATATCACCATATCAATTATTCATCATGAGGCAATAAACAGAATTGGCACGTTCTTTATGATTGCACAGACACACCGCGCTGTGGTAATATAGCCTATCTGTTTCCATCTGTATTTTGGGATAAGACCTGGGATTAAGGGGCCTCTCCATCACTGCCTTGAAGGTAGCAACAGAGCCGACTGGTGTTCATTAATCACTTGAAGGAATAAAAATGCTGACAGCTATGGGACTGTGAAAAAGTAATTCCCTCCTTACAGATTTATTTTTATTTTTGCTTGTTTTTGTCACACTTACACGTTTCATGTCATCTAACAAATTTTAATTGAGGATTTAATTTACTTGACCCCATGTGAAACAATAATTGACACTTGTGTCAAATCGTGATTTCAAAAATGAGGCCCACACACCGGAAACACAAAAAAATTAGGATTTCCTGATGGTGAGCAAAATTCATAAGGAAAACTGTCCAACCATCAATCTGTGAGTGTATTTCGGTTATAATTCAACTACCATGAAACGTTTGCGGTAGTTGAATTAAATCAATCATGCAAAGGAGAGTGGGTCAAAGTTTCCCCACACCAACATTAAAAACCCATTACCAGTTGTTCATGACAAAGATATTAGGTTTAGCAACCAATTACTTTTTCATATTCAGGTCCAGGTTGGTTTGTAGCATGTGATTAAATAAATGCTGTATGTCAGACATGAGCTATTACATTAAAGTTCATGGCAATGCAAATCTTTTTAAAGAAATAACTGTTTTTTTAATTTAAAACTTGTCACTTAGCACTGGATAAAACCGGTTTATGTCAAATTAAAACTTTAATTTGATGTTAATCACAGTTGAGGATTGACTAGAGTGTATCAAAACACACATCATGCCACAAACCATGCCTTCCAAAAATCAATATAGACTTATACTTAAAATTACACATAATAATAAATACACCATGACATGTTCACAATATTCTTATGGTGTAAAACATTTATATTAAGAACTAATGTTACTAACTTATGTTTTACCTGTGGAAGTGTAACACCACAAACAAGTAGCAATAGGTTTCAATGCAATAAACATTTATAGTCGATCTGGCTGGAAACAAGCAGTTAAACACATCAATGGGTCAGTATGAGACCGACCCATTGAAGTCTTCAGTGCAGAGTTGTTAGACCAGATCAGCTTCTGTACAGTCTGCGCTCTTAGAATAGTGCGATGGCTTAGTGGTGGTGACAAATGAGAATGTCAGTGGTTGCAGCAACAGTACTAAACATAGATACTACAGGATAGAAAGCTTTACTTTACAGTCACTCTGAACGACGTCTGCGGCTCACTGCTCCTTCCTGAGATGTTACAGTTTCAATCACCTTAAAAAATAATTAAAGAGTTTTTGCAAAGAGTTTGCAAAAACTCTTTGCAAACTCTGTTTGCAAAGAGCTTGATCTTCCAGTTTATGAGACTTTGATCAATATTTGGATAACCTAGTAAAATAACTTTGGGTTCTTGCATAGGGAAATGGAGACAGAAAAATAAATTACTAAACATATCCTTGGAGTCTGAAGTCAATCTTTACCTGAGACCAAAAAAATTCAATGAACCCTCAAGGACATGCTTCTCAGGCCACATTATTTGGAAAAGCCAAGGATTGTTCAGATCATGCTTAGTACAGGGAGAGAATTGAAAACCCAAATAAGTCTGGAGCTGTCCATCTTTGCTCTAATTAGGGATGAGATTAGTTAGTCATAATGCCCACTTCATCCGTCCCACAAGTATCCTGTCAAGAGAAATCTGACATCTTATCAACCAGTGTGTGGGCTGATCATTTTGTTGACTTTTTAATAGCTGTCAAAAATCAAATCTGGCCCGAGTCTTTCAGCCCTCCAGCTGTTAAAAAAATCATTATGAGTGAGACAACATCCTCCACCCGCCGCTAATCCTGATTAAGGAATCAACTATTTAATGATTTCAAAGAAATCATTAAATTTCTTTGAAAGATGTTTGGATAGAGCAGCCACATTAATCATAATAATAACAGAAAATGCAATCACAGATATCTGAAAAAACAGCAATAAACATTGCTACCCTACCCAAAATGTGAGGTAAAAGAATACGATCACAGACAGAAGAAAACGTTATACCAAGTTCCTCTATAATACATTTGAGGGCTGCAGGCACTGGCAGCATCAAAATATACTCCCTAATATTTTCTATGTAGTAGTACGCACTGGCAGCTTATGGTTGTCGGCTCACGTGCCGAACCACAGCACCCAGTGATCCTTTCTGAATCTGTTCCATTCAGGAACATCGAGACTCCTAAATATACAAATGCCACTACCTTCTGGCTGAATCTGGCTTGGGGTTGGTTTATTTATTCTGTGGTTGTTTTGAAGTGCTGTTCCTGCTGTAAAAGTAGTTGAAAATGAATAATAAAAAACAGCTTAATTTTGAAAAAATTAAGCTGTTTTGTTATTATAGGGACAATAGCAAAAAAGGTATTTACTGCCAACCAATTTCTCACTAGATTGGCTATTCTGGTGAGAAACCAAGTGATGATGTAAAACAACAATGCAAGGCAAAAATGTAAAAAATGTTTACAATATGATCACTTTTTTCAGTAACTGGTATCATATTGTGTTATAATTTCCAAACCAGTGATCAGATTTAAGCTCCAAGTCACTGTGTGTTTCTATTTACTAGAAGATATTCTACCTTAATTCTTGCACCTAAATTAACAAAGTCCACATCTATGGTACACCAGATAAAGCCAATAATCCATAAAAAAGAAAGTACACCCTGTGTCATATTCTAAGGTTTAGCATATTTTGTGCATATCAGTGATTTTCAGTGTTTTTAACATAGTTTTGTGTTTTGTATTTAGTACTAATGAATCTGCGTGTTGTTATTGTAACTGAAGTTTTAGTAACACATGGAAACAAAAGATCAATTACTGGTTTAAAAACACAGCACTGATAGAAAATATACTTCATTTTTGCTGTGATTACACAATAGTTGCCGATTGTCATTTTGACATTGTTTTGTTCAGAAAGCACACAAGTAAGAAATTTACAAAAAATAATTTACAAAAGAGCATTGGCCAATCCTAAAGTTTTTAAAGCAGGTCCCAGTTTCACATAACTCCTCAGGTTACTCCTTAAACCATAATGCTTGTCATTGATTTAATGACACTGAAACACTTGGGTAACTGCTATTTATTAGTTGCATATTGAATTTACAGAGTGCAGTTTGTTAGTTGTGAATCTTCATTAGAGAAAAGCAAAGTGTGATATTTTTTAACATTTAACACTCTTCTGCAGTGTGAGCTACACATATGTTGCCCATATGCTCATTCTGCTCACAGCAATTATCATTTTATCTAAATTTGGGAGAGTCTTTCAGCTCGAGCTCACTCACAGCCATTACAGGAAGGTCTATTTTAAGTACAATTTATTCACATCCATCATTACATCAACCAGGTCAGAGAAAAAAAAAAAGAAAGAAAAGAAACGTTGGATTACTGATGCAAAACAAGCACAATAATTATGATGGTTGACGCTGTCAAGGTAATCACTGAAAATGTCACGGTAGATAAAAAGGCAGAGAAATAAAAGGTTCTCTTTACTTCCAAAATGAAAGTGAAAAGATTTCCGCCTGTTCACCATAACTACCCAGCTCACAAATGATCTGTCCATTGACAGGAAGCACACATTAATTCTTCTACCTATTACGCCATTATCACCCCATTACTCACAAACTCATTCAGTTACAATCGTCCATTGGGAGAAAGCAATGGCCTGGCCATTACAACCTATTTTGTGCCACAAATGATAACAGGAGCAGAGGTTGTTGAGTGGGAGAGGAGAAATGAAATCACTTTTCCAAAACCAAATGGACCACCTCTTCGAAACACGAGGGACTTTGATTGTACCGCTCCGTCAAAGAAAGAAAAGGAAATATGGAGGAAGGAAGAAGAACATAATGGGTGAAAAAAAACATGTGTGGTTCATGCTCAGAGATGGGATAGCAATGAGATGCCATCACACAGCAAGTGGAGTTGGAGTGGTCCAGGCTGCTCTGATTGGCTGCAGCAGATGGCGAACACATATGCACACAAGAGGATGAGGAGGGCTAATGATGCGTGAAAGAGAATCGCCCCCTCTCCTCCGCAAAGGACAGTCGCTCCACTCGTCACATGGGCTACGCTTATTCGTTTGACTTATGAGAAGATTGTAGGGTCATTTGAGGGTTTTTTTCTCTATGTTTCTACATGTTTGTAGAAGTCTTTGTTTAAAAAACCAAACTAAATTCATTATGCCAATAGTAAATTTTAATAATTTAAATTGTATGTAGCTTGGATTCTTGTTTACAGATGGCAAAAGGCAGAGAAAGCTTTATTAAAACATTACTATAAATCTGTTCAGAGGTCAGTTTTGTGAAACCTTATCAAGTCAGAATGCGATCTTCTCTATTTTAGCAGTTTTGGTATCCAGGAGTAAAAAACAAACAAAAAAATAAAAGCAAAAAGAGGTAACAAGGGTGATTTCACTGTTAATTTTTGCATTATGGCCAACAATATAGTCACAAAAGTTGCTTGTTATAGTTAGGGTCAATATTAGAGCTTCTTTCTCAAGTGAGCTTGTTTGGTTTTTGCAAACTTATATCCCACTTATGTTGTGTCTAAGACATTTCGTAGTAAAGATTTCAACACCCACTTAATTAAAACACCGGCTGATAAGAAATAGTTTGTAGGTCCATCAGAAATGCTCTAATCTTCATGATAGTTTTATTCCAAGATTTTCCCCTTAAAAGTGTGATATCTTTGACCTTTCCATTGTTTTTTTCAGGATGTTTTACAGCTATGGTACCCATTCCCTTTAAAACCTTTTGGTCAGAATTTCTCATCTCTACACATATCAGACATGTCAACATGTATTCTTGTAATTTTAAATCAAATTCTTCCTAAACTTGAAGTTCATTTTTGTGAATATTGTGCAAAAACTAACAAGTACAAAGTACTGAGCTGATGAGCAGGTCTTGAGGTGCTTCGCGGGCAACTATTGAGGCAGAAAAAATGCATTTAAACACATTGTGAGGTAGAGGCACAGATTTTAAACTGTGCTAGACTGCAAATATTTCACCTTTTCCCTCATCCTCAAGTCCTCACAGGGTAGATTATTTACCATCTGTTAATCATGAGGATAATGTAACCTCGACCACCTGGCCTGGACGCCATTGACGGCAAGGGAGAAAGGGGTCAGAGGATAGATGTGAAGGAAATGGGCCGAGAAGGGATGTGAAAAGTGAACGACGGGAAAAGGGTGAAAACTTAAAAGTCAGAGCCTGTGATGAGCCTGTGGTGAGTGTGGGGGCAAAATGTCCTTAAGATACTGATCTATTGCTTTTCTCATCCAGTACATCTTTGGCTCAGAGGGCAGAGATGCGCTGATTAGACATCACTCAAAAAAACAGCCTGCACATAGCTTGACTCTCTCAGGACATCCTTGTTTCCATCTTCTCCCTCTTATATTGTTCTTTCTATTCTTGCGCTTATGTTGCAGTGCTAACATGTCTCGTCATCCTGAGTAAACAGATGAACTCACTGTGAGACTTTGAAGCTAATATCATATTTGCTTGCGAGAGATTTAAGGTAATTGTGGATTTGTTAATGGGTGGATATAACGTCAGGCACACACAACGACGCAGGCTTCCAAACGATAAAGAGCACACACTTTATACTGTGGGTGACCTTCCAAGTAAAGGTCAGTGGCTTACAGGCCTATAAAGGCTTTGTATGCAATTCAAACCATTTTCCACCTCATCTCTTGTCACTAGTTGTCCTAATTAACTCATCAGGCAAAAGATAGAGCACCTGTTGTTTAGTGTGAGAGATAAAATACCTGAGACATGCAGGTATAATTGATAGGGATTGTATGGATTATGTATCGTTTCAGCTCCAGAGGTTTTTACTTCCTCATTTACGTGGAACGACATGTTGCATTAGAGAATTAAAATGTGACAAAGATCACAATAATCTATAATCAGTCAGGAGTGAGAAAAACACTGAGCACTTACAGTGCCTGCCATATTTATCGGGTACAGATGAATGAGAAAAAACCTAATCTTATCTCCTTTGCAGTAACAATTTTACAAAGAGTGTTTCTTCAAAAACCCATCTTTTTAGTCATGGGAAGAATTATTAGTAAATCTGACTGAACAACTTCATACCAGGGATGTTTAACCATTCTTCTTTTGGTACAATCCCTCTAGATTTAATGTAGAGTCTTGGTTCCTCTCTTGTTCTCTCGTCTCTTCAGGACACTTCTTAGATTTGGAGTCTGGGACGGTCATAGAAGAGTTCAGATTTTGGGTCTGGCAAGACATTTCTCTATTGATCTGGCCATATTTTTTGGATATAAGATCAAATGAAGACCTATTCTGAGTCTTTTTGAAGAGTGAAGGCGATTTGCATTTACTTTAAATAAACAAAAATTGTGATCTTACACATGCCAACGACATTTCAAAAGTGCTGGAAGCAAAACTGGCCCACAGCAGAACAAATCCTTTACCACCTGTTTAAACATGTGCATATTTATGCCAAAGAAATATGGGAGTGTTTCATTCCAACAAGTTCAACTTTGAAATGGTAGGACGAGATAATATTTGTTTTGTTTTGTTAGTTTTAAGTATGGATGGATGGATTGATAGGGTACCAATATGCTTTAAGTGCTGACTATTCACAAATAGATAAAGAATTAGCAAAGTGTATAAATGTACTTAAAGTTTTTTTTTGTTTTTTTTTATTATTTTCAGTTTGAAATGATGCTCAAAAAACGCTAATTGTTTTTCTTTTTACAAATCTGGGGTACCGATAAGTATGGCCGTCACTGTAATTCAGACTCTTTTCCCACCTTCATCCAGAAGTCATCTGTGAGTCATGGATACTCAACTCTTCCACATTGTCAAAAAAAATCCCTAATCTCAAGCATTTTAGAGGATTAGTTTAGCTTAAGTTTATACACATGCAGGAGATGCACACAGTCACACACAACCACAAAGGATTAAGCAAGGATTGTGTCACTCAAATTATTTTTCATGGGAATTACAGTCTGTGTATGTGGCTGCATGAGATCAAATTAAGGCATAATGTCTGGCTCTGAGAGCCTGCAGATAGACTTGGATAAACAAGACTATTTCTTAAAATAGCTCTTTGATTTTTGCAAGTAAAAATAAATAATCTATATTTACATGCCAGCAGACGTAGGGATAATCTTTCTCACAAGACAAACTCTCCAAGAACTTGGTCGAAGCTTCTTATTCTTACGGTTCAAGCTAAATTGCTTCTCAAATGTGATACGTCGAAACACAAAACCTTTTTGGTATACTTCATTGTTTATATAAAAAAATAGCACACATAATTAATGTGTACATTTGTCAATCGGTTACCAGCCTGGACAGAAGTGATGTGACGTAGTCTACCCAAATAATTTAAAGCTTACACACACAGAATGTTGATCAATCTGTCTTAATGTAAAGTAAAATCCAAACAAGTCTAAACACGGGCTGCCAAGGACCATGCCTGGAAAAAAATATCTGATTCATACAGACAGCCTTTTTAGTTGATAGCTGGCCAGCATATTTGTTGCTGTCTCACATTATTTTTTTTTCTTCCTTAGCAGAGATGAGAGCAGCTTGATGCGTCACGCACACCACAGGCCAGAGAACTGATGTGACTGATGCTTAGCCTTATTCAGGAATGGAAAGAAAAAAAAAGATATGTAGTGAGTTAGTGGGCAGAGTGTTTGATATTTCTTGCCCTTAAGTATAAAATTGTGATGTCACATTGCAATGAGTCAGTCACTGAACAGCTACAAGGTTATAAAATAAAACTTAAATTGAAAAGTTAGCTTGAGATAGCATGGGAGGAGTAGGACAGGAAGCAGGGTCACATTTTGTCACTCTCTCGTTATAGACCAGTGTGCCCACTCAGTCCTTAAACTATAGTGTCCTGCATGGTTTAGATATTTTTCTGCTCCAACACAGCTGATTCAAACACTCGAATGGCCTTATTAGCACATGTAGGATACCAGTCCTACATGTGTTAGAACGTGTTGGTGTTCTGAGCATATCTTTCGATGGCTACCTTGTAAGTTAGCATTTTTATGCTCTTCACCTCAGACCTTTGATAGGATAATAAGGACCAGCTAGTAATGCCTCAATGCAAAATGTGCAAGTAAACTGGCAAAGAAACTTGGGGCAAGTTGAAGTCACATCCTACTGGAAATAAACCAAATCCATGCTAGAACACTAAGAAGAACAGAAGATTTAAGCATCTAAAGTGGTAAAACGACCCGCTGCATCAAAATTCTAAAGAACTGAACATTTGCTTCAATTAGGTAAATGCCAGAATAAGAGGCATTATACTTTAAGGAATTTGTTACTTTCTTTCAATTCATAAGTTTATATTCTCCGTGATTATTAAACCTTTAAACTGCTCTGGCATCTACAAAATGCTTAGCTTATTTTCACTGAATGTCAGACAGAGGAAAAGGTTATGGACCTTTTTATGCAGCGTATGTAAACATTTGATTTCAACTGTATGTCTGCAAAAACTTTCTATTGACAACATAAATTTAATTGATTTGCTCGTTTGGTCACAATAGGTAAAAGGTTGCAAAAATTGAGTTTCCAGTTGGGATCAACATAATGTTAGAACGTCCTTACAGCTCATCAACATGTTAAATCGTGCTCTAAAAATATTGGTGTTAGTTAAGGTCACTTTCTGAAAGTGCCGCACAGCCCCTCCCTGTTGTGTTTGTTTTTTCTCTGAGGGTGGAGGGGAATGGACCCTGACAGTCAACCATGCATGGAAGACCAGTCTGTTGTAATTTAGAGGCTCACTTGTTTAATAAGCTTGGTCCTAATTTATCCATGCTGCCTGGCACTTGAACGGAGAAGGACGAACATTTGGAAAGAAAAAACTGTCACATTTCTAAGGAGAGATTTTTAAAGGCTACTTAACATGGAGGGATTTCTATCACTTATCATTTTTTCATAAACAATATAAACTGCTGAATTTCAGTCTATTTTTATGTGCATGCACAGAAATAGATGAAGTACCTAATCCATCAGACACCAGAAACTGGTTCCTGTCCCTTGTAGACTCTTTTAGATCGGATGGTAATTTTGGAACTCCAAATCATTTAATCGTTTTGATTAAACACTGAAGAATATTTGCTCTTTCAGATTGTCCACCTCCATTCCAAACACAAACAATTACCACTCTCATCAGGAAGGCAAGAAAGATATATTTACATATGTTATTGTAATTTTAAGTTTTGACATCAGTCACAAATCTGTATATCACAATATTTTTTGTTTTCCATTAGCAACAGATTTTATTTTTTTTAATCAAGCTTATTTATGAACAAAACCATCACAAGCCATAATACAAATACAAACTAAAGGTCTAAATTAAAATACACATGTGTTGTTACTAAAAACAGAATTACCCCTACATTCAGATAAGGAAAAGCCTTTAACATATTTTTTGGAGTAGTATTTTACAAAACAGTGATGGAGCTGAAGAACCTTGAATCTAGCAGGTAAACCATTGTATATATTTCAGTGTGAACCCATAAATGAAGACTCACATAAATAACAAAAGTAAAAGCCTTGTGCTTTTCAGCTTTAGTCTAGATAAAAGCTACAGCTACCTTCAGGATGAACTGCAGAAAACAGGCACCACAGTCCAGTCGGGCAAATGGCTCCTCTGGCCACAGAGATAATCGTTACAGTCATTAGGATTCCACTGTGCTTTCCTCAAATCATTGGACACTCCATGTAATTAAAGCCAAACCGTCATGCTCGAGGCACACTAGGGCTTGGACAAATGTCTTCGCATAAAAGTACATTGTTTCTTTATTGACTGAAGAAAACTTGAAACAAGATTCCCTCAACCCCGGCCTTATTTTTTAGACATGATAACAACATGGCAGAGTTGAGCCACTCTTTAGGTGGCTCAATCCTTCACTCTCTTCCAAAAGGGAAAAAAAGGACACAAATGAAGAACCCTTTTAGTGGCAGAAGATCAGATTTATTTTGTTGTGTTTTACAACATGTCTTACTTAGACAAAAAAAAAATATATATATATATATATATATATATATATATATATATATATATATATATATATATATATATATATATATATATATATACATATATAAGTGGTTTGAAAGTAGAATGTGCATGCCCAGTTTAAATCCATTTTAGCTTGGGGTACTATAGCTGAGAATATGTGTTGTGGACATGTGTGCCACAGCAATGATGCTCCTAATTTCCATAATCCTGCAGAAAACATGTAAGCCCTAATGAGCAAGAATTTAAACATTTTGAAAAACTGTTAAAAGTGCACCTTCTGGTGGTAGCACATTAGGTTGTTTATCAATGAAATCAGACTTTTAGCAGGGTCTGGAAGCTGTGTTGTAATTACAGCATTGGCAGAAAAACACTTGATACCACTACAACATTCTCAGAATTATTTTACATGTGAATGCAGAAAGTAACTAAACTGAATCAGATACAAACACCCAACTGCTTTCAACACCAGTGCAGAACACTTTATTATGTAATCTACAAAACAATCGTAAGAGCTATAGACCAGGCAGGAGGCAGAGAAAAGGAATGGCCTCTCAGAACTGCTGAAAAAGCATGGCAGGCTGAATGATGGGACAACTGCACCACAAAAAAGAAGGATGGAAAGCAGGAGAAGTGATGCAGCGAGTGCTTAGGTTTATGTGCTGGAAAAAGCTTTCAGCATGATCATGAAGTCTTGTCTTCACAATGCAGTACCTTCGTACCTTCTTTCTCCATTTTGTAAGCATTTCATGTGCATATTATTATCTAATCCCTTCCCTCCTACACCTCTTCCCTCTGTGCTGCTTCTCTGGGTGGCCGGTAAGGGGCCCCGAGATATTTCTATTGGTACCTCACCTCATCTGTTGTCCTGATGGGAGACATGAGAGCAACGCAGTAGAGGCTGTAAGATCGGTGGTATAAGAGACAGGTGGGTTGAGATGGAAGGGTGAAGAAAAGCAAGACAAACACAGATGGAGAATGACAGATGCTATAAAAAGTTAGACAAAATTATCAAATCTACACGAGCAGGCTGGTGTTCAGCACACAGCACATTAGTATGAAAATAGAAAGCAGCAATGCAAATGATGTGAGTCACTTGTGGCCTTTGAGTGCTAATTTAAAAAGCAGGTAACACTGATTCATTCTTGCCTGCGCTAAGTGACTAGATCAACCAAGACAACCCTATCTTCCAGCACCTCCTCCACGTCGAGATGCTCAAGAGTGCACTGATTCATCCTCTCTGCTATAATGCCATGTTCTACATAAGAAGCCATGTGTGCGTGCGTGCGTGGGTGTGTGTGTGTGTGTGTGTGTGTGTGCGCGCGCGTGCATGTGCGCGTGTGTGTGTGTGTCTGCGAGAAAGCAAGAGAGAGAGCTTCTGCACATTTTGGTTGGTGGGCAGTCAAGCACTACCTACTGACTCACTCCAGTGCAGGAAAAGAGGTCCACACATCATCCCCATGACAACACCGCTATTGCTTGCCAATAGGAGCACCTCCACCTGCAATTAGATGCGGCCGCTGATGCTTTGCACATTGTCAACGAGAAAGCGACTAGAATATCACATAATATGTACCACCCAAACAACAAAGCGTGAACATCGTCCTCTGAAAATACCTTATTTAAGTGTTCCAACACCAAAGAGGAAATGGATGCCAGTCCCCGTTTGCCTTGACCTTCCACTGCCGGAAGTCCTATCATCCAGCTGCGAAAAGTGGTTTAAACCTGGAAGCATTCCTCTTTGCACTGCACTGCTGGGAATGGATTTAGCATATGCATGTCCCTGTGTGCAGCGGTAGGCCACGACATGCCAAACCCCCAGGCTGGCACCACTCTGTGCAGAACCTCATGGTTGCGCTGTTGCTTTCTAGAGCAATAGAGGGATGGGGTTCCCTCACAGTTGAACATGATTCTAGGTGTGGGATACACTGAGAGAAACAACGACTGTTAACCCAAGAACAGATGAAAGAGGAGAAAAATTTGGAAACTCTTGGTTAGGCCTGGTGCAATGTAGGAGGAATTAAACATCTGTCACATTCTGTCACTGCATCAGGAACAACAAGACCAGCAGCAGTTTTAGAAGCCAAACAACCACTAAGGCTTGTTTGAAAACTAAGGAGAGATAATAGCAAGGCTGTGCACTTTAGCATGCAATAACTACAGGATCACTTTATTGGGATTTGGACCAACACAGAGTAAACCATAGTTCAAACATGAAAGGAGAAACATACTTTTCAAATATTTATCATAAAAGTGCAGAATTGCATTTGTATCCAACCCCCTTCACTCTGATATCCCTTAATGAAGTACAACAAATGTGAGAAACTCTAGTCTAATTTTAGACCTAGTATCAATGTCTGCCATCTCTCAATCTGCATGAAAGGCTATTATTTAAAAATATCCGGAATTACTACTAATGGACACATCACATATCTTTTACATTGACTATAAATCCAAGTAGTTTAGTTGGTCTCGGTTCCATTTCAGTCAGCAAGCAAGTTCCCAAAAACCCTGATAAAGTCAATTGAAGCTGAAACGCCACACTTGTTCTCAGCTAAAACAATTATCTTCTCAGCCCCCTTGTTTAATTGGGATTGACATTTAAATGAAGGAGGTAATATGTGCCAAGGACAAAGTATGCGATGTTAACAATTACGATACTGCCTAATGGGGCATGCCAAAGTTATTTTGAGTGCATGTTGTGGGAGAAAGAATAGGGCGTACTCTATTAGCCAGAAACCAGAGCAAATCCATGAAGTGGGACAAGGTCAGAGCCACTCCTTCGTTCCTAGATTCGCAGCTCAACATCCAAGCACTTCAAAAAACACTGAGTGGGATCATTAATATCAACACTAACCCAGGAGAAGGCTTTTAGCATGCACAAAGTGGCTGTCAAGGATATTCTGTCATTTATGTAACACCTATTTTGCCATACTGAAAGCCGAGCGCTAAGCAGGTTTAGATAAAACCCTGAGCAGTACCAACAGATTGAAAAACTTTTTTTTTTTTTCCAAAAAAGCTCTTTCTCATTTTTACAACATTTGTTTTTCTCTCTTTGATAGAAAGACAGGAGCTCTGGTTAAATTAACATCTGGCTGTAGAAAATCAAATCTTGGACAAGGAAATTAGAAGAAAGCGCACTACACTAGTATTATGTGTCTTAAAAGCCTCGCATATAGAGACAGCGAAAACATGGCAGAGCACAGGAAGGCACCTGAGGTGGGAGGAGGAAGGTAAATACTAAAATACAGAGCTCCAATGTGTGTCCTTCTACTGATCCAGCCCCTGTGCCGCTTTCCTTCTGAAGGCCCCAGTGTATCCAACCTTGAGCAACCAGGAGAACAAGGTGCCATCTGTGAGGAATCCGTCTACCTCAAAGCAGATTTCAAAGGAATGCTTCTGGGGCTGGATGTGAACACAAGCTCAGGAAAAGCGGTGTGGACCTACCTCAAAAAGTTCACCATGATGGAGGAGTCTCATTATATACTCTACGAAGCTAGGAGATGACCCACGTAACAGAAGTCCCAACAAAGTTGATCTCTTTCATCTTGAATTGAAGCCAAATTATAGCTACAAAAATAAAAGTACAAGAAAAACAAAAAAGAAAATGCATACTGGGTTAAAGGCCCATATTAAGATGCATTAGTCTGTTTTATGGGTTTCTGATATGAAATTATTTTAAAGAAAAACAAACTTTTGTGACAAATTCTCCGGGAATTTGTCCCATAAAGGAAAAATACCTCTCTGTGAATTTCCCCTCAAAGGGACAATGAAGGACATTTCTATTCTATTTGCTGAAAAATTGATTAATAGATATTAGATTAGGTACTAAATTGTGTAATCACAATAATAAAACCCACGTTAGCTCCTTTGTATAGTAAAGATAAAGACGCAAATATTTTTTTGTTTGAAAATGAATGTTTTTCTTAACTTTCTCGATAAAAGGCAAAAATATTCAAGACTGAGAGTCTTGGAAATACCGTTTAAAGGGATGACATGCAGGTCAAGTACACTTAAGGAAAGCTCTTAATGTCTGTCCTCTTCCTCGTTTGGTGGAAAAAGCTCAGACGTCTCTGCTGGAGCCATCCGTTCCTTCGTCCTCCCTATTTTTCATCACACCCCTTCTATGACAGCAGCTTTGTTGTGAACGTTAACCCAGCCCGGTGGCCTATGGCTTGTCAACAGAAATGTTTTCTAAAGCGGCGCACTGAGAAACGTCCCCCTTCTGTGATTGTGGAAAAATATATGGTTCAATTATAGGGCTTGTCAGGCTGGCATGAGACTGTGATGACTTGAACTGGGCTGCTGGGAGAGACAAAGTCAAGCTGATAACTAATGCAGTCGAAGTGGGGTTCACCCTCTCGTACAGCGAAGTTCAATTTCGTCTTTAAGAAAATACATGACAGTCCTTTCAACACCGCTCAGGAAACGATGAATGGGCTGGAGAATCTGCAAGTCCCCGATCAGCTAAGAAACGGGGAGAGACACGGTGAATCAAAGCAGTTAGCAGAACGGACTCGCTGGATCAGTGAGTCAATGTGTGCGTCAGCTGTATTCTGAAGGGCTAAGAGGGATTTTTAAACTGGAGGAAGTGGAGTTAATGTGCGATCTTGGAGAGCACAGAGCTGGCCTCGTCCACTCTCAGCCCACCAGTTTGACACCGATGATAAGAGGCCTCAAACAGCGTGCAAACGCACATCACCCACACACTCGCGAAACAGAAAAATGAAAAACACCTCGACTTTAAATGAGAAAATGGACCGTGGAAGATAACGCTGGAAAAAGCACACAAGCTGAACAGTGTGAAAGCTGATGCGGGAAGAATAAACAATCTCACTTTCCAAAAGCTGCTTAGCCCACATATTGTAAGAGGGGACTAATCTGACTTTTAATCAAAGGCCAGGCCACCGCAGTTCAGTTTGCTAAGTCCTGGTTTGCTGGAAGGAGACGGCAAAAATGGATAAAAGAGTACAGCCATCTGACATAAGCAATTCTTAGTCAGCAGCTACGTCAGCGATGGCATCACAAACCTATCTTCAGCATTGACCTGAGCCAACATTAACTTCCTGTCTGGACAGCCATTGTGTGTTTGTAAGTCACTAAACTAGATGTAAATGTTTGTAAATGTTTTGGTGCGACCTCCTTTGGCGCAGGTTGTGTTGCAAACTCAACCATTTGCTCCGTTGAACTAACCAGAAGGTATCTGAGGCTGCTAGTTATCTTTAGCATTCAGAAGCAGGGGAAGAGTAAAAGGGAAATGGAAATGTCTCATTCACATAGACTGTCAGTCTGAAAACATAACTGAAAGTCCTGGCTAAAAATATGACACCATCCACCAAAAAAAAAAACAACAAAAAAAAACTCTGTTTCACATCATCCTTTTATAAAATGGCTGCCTCGCCTTCAAATTTTTAGACATTTTTCGACTGTCTTAATCAAATGTCCTACAGCAAAGGTGATACCTGACATCTGCTGCGATCTTTTTACTTGACATGCAGGTTCAACATGAGGAACCAATAGCCGTGGAAACACACAGTTATCTATTTATGCCTTCCAGGGATTGCATCAAACTTTCCACCATCATCTCCTTCCAATAGCAACAGATTAAGAATTCGTTAGTGAAGCACACTTCATACACTGGAAACGCAAAGTGGTGCACAAGTGTGAAGTGGCAGGAAAATTATGCATGGCTTACAAATAATTAAAAAAATCTGAAAAGTGTGGTTTGTTGTCATGGTGTGTATTGGTTATTGGTGGACTTAAATGCAGAGAGGGAGAGGCAGCTTGTAGATTAGGCATATTTGATAAACAATGATGAACAAAAAAGACTTACAAAAATCACAGGGAACCAGGGCAAAACACACACCATAAATCCTCTTATGACAAAAACCAGCAAGAAGATATGAGGAGAACATGAGCTGGAGTGGGGAACTAACAGAGTATAATGGGAGGAGCCAGCTAGGAGTGTGAGCAGGAGAGGGGTTTAAATACAGTGAGCATGAATGCTGGGGGGAAAAAAAATAAAAAATTAAAAAATAGACGGGGCTGATGAGTTAACGAGTTGCAGGTGTGAGGGGAAAGAGCAGAAGGGAGGCTGAAGAGAGAGAGAGAAAGACAATGGAAGAAAGGGCGAGGGAGAGTACAGAAGAGACTGTGAAATGAATCTAACACTAAAAAATGATTAGAGCTAGGAAATATAATTAATGAGGGTAACAAGTACTAACTAGAGAGAAGAAATAAACATAGACACTAAGAAGGGGTGAACTCAAGTAAAACTGAAACAAGACTGATCTAATCAAAGAACGAGACTAAGGAATACGGAGAACCCAAACCTCAAAAATAACTAAAAACAACTCAGGACATAACACTTGTGTCTGTATTTATCTTTCCCAGTCTAAGCATTTTAAAACAAACTTTCACTGCTATTACAGGTATATATTTGGGGGATTCTCTTTCTACAATCTCTGCACATCTACAGACAAGTGTGACCACGTTGTTCACAAAGTGGCTAAAGCTCCCTCAGACTGGATAAAGAGCATTTGTTAAGAAAAACAAAACAGAAATGCTTCATAACCGACCCTGGATCTCTTTCGATGTTAAGATGTTTTGGTGCAATATATGGAGCATTCTACAAGAAGCACTTCGAACATTTCAAGCAAATCTTTTATAAACAATGCACTTTTTTTGAATGACTTATGTAGGATTAAGCACTTTTTAAGAGGGCAGTTGGAGCATATCTAGCTCTGAAAGAGAAATATTTGATATAATATCCTCTGAGATTATTAGTTTTATTATTAATTTAAGGGGACACTCTAATCTGAATATCATTTCTATAATCCTAACAGTGGAAAGCCAGGAAAACGACAGGAACTGGACTGACACGTTCACAGGATCAGTCTGAGAACTAGTCATCTCACACCTAATCAGTTTTGACACGCAGCAAGTAAGTGAGTAACACTCTCACGTCTGTTGCTATGATGGCTGTTACACACTTTAGCGAGGTGAGTAACCCGCACAACGTCCAGTGGAGGCCTTTGGCAGTCACCAGGTGTGAGAGTAGAGCTCACAGGAAACATTTAAATGAAAAAAAATATCAATTCAAAACACAAACAGATATATATACTCTGGGAAGCTGTCTATAAAAGCATGCTTTTGATCAAGTAATTCGGCCACTGCCCTTCCTGTGGAGTTCCGCTGGATCCAAACAAGCAGTCTATTTAGTTTTTGTTGTTTTTACGTGGCGGGCTTGGGAAGGTGTACGGCTGGAAACACTCAGCCAGTGTTCAGCCTCAGAGCAGCGTCATTTACTGGCTGCCTGATGCCATAAATGCACCGTTGTGTACACGCGTGTGTTTGCGTTAGTGAATGTACCGTTGCAACACTGGCGCTACTGTGAGTCATTACAAGTGCGTGTGAAAGTGTGTGTACGCATGGTGCAGTTAGGCTGCCTTCTGCTGCCTTCTGTTAATGAGGAAAATCATTTCGTAACAAATTAAAATTAGATTGAATAATGGTTGAAATGTACTGATGCAATTTACCTCCTGATGTTATTGTAGGTGCAAACACAGACTCGCCCAATTTTGTTTTACTTTTCGCTGCCTGCTCTGTTCTCGTTTAGGCTCCGGGCTTACAGAGGAGGCGATGATGTGGAGATGAAACCGGGTCTCCCTGTTTCTCCAGACTGAGACGCAGGCGGCCCTCCGCCAAGTCTTCTCCATCACCTCCGGTCGGTACTGCCAGTCAACCACGCGGAGGGTCGTGGAGAAAGAAAAGCCTGCTTGCCCTGAGATGGGCTCTGTACTGCTGTCAAAATCTCTGACCCCTTGCCAAGTCTGCCACCTCCGGCCTCACGTAGGGCAACAACCGCCGCGGGCCAGCCAACGGCCGAGGGGCGCAGGAACGGAATCGCCCGTCTTGAAGGGCAACATTTTGTGCCTTTTATTATAGAAGTCACACTTTGATTGCACCTGTCATCCAAAGTCCTGCACATCTTGTACTAGTTTAGGATACCAGCTTGGTCGAAACACAGCTTGAAGCAACCGGCAAGGAGCATTTACTGGTATCAAGACATACCAAGGTTCTAAAACATTTCCAACCTTCTAAAATAATTCATCACACTATCTCAGCAGCTTAAAATCCTCCCTTACTTGTTTAGGAACACAGCTGCTCGCTCCTTCATAGTTCTGTTTTGCACAAGAAAGATTTGAATATTTGGAAAGTCGCTGCACTGAAACTAATGGCGGATCAACTACTACTGTCATTGACGCACTTTAATAGACGGTTGCCTGTCTGTTACGTGTTGTGTGAGAAGGTAGCCTGGATAATTAGCCAGTTATCAACTTGTTAGATTCTCTGAGTTACTTTGTGAAAAAAAAAGCATATGACGAGTGACTGTTATTTAAAAAAGTATTGTTACAGCGCTCCTCCAACCTCATCAACAATACTTGAAAGGATGGGTTAAATTTAAATTGTTTTGATCTATTTTCCTTTGGTATTCCCTTGAAATTCCTATATTTCAGATTTGTTGCAAGATGGACCGTTACCAGAGATCATTCCTTCCCACAGCATCACCATCCACAGGGACTCTGAAGACATTTGGATGACATGAGTTATGACAACATTTAATATCCTTTGGGGAGTGGAGTCATTTGCGCTTTTCTCTTTTAAATAAAAGTATTTAAGTCATGTGACACAAAATTTTGGGGTTATCATACATATTATAATACAGGGATATCACTGTAAATTAATGTCAGCATTTATTTATTTTGCCGTTTTCGTAAAACAAGTTTCAACATTTGTAACATTGATGAATGATACAGCAAGAAAGCAAACTGCACCTAACTTGGTATGTCTGAGGCATGAAGAGCACAATAAACTACAGTACTTTGTTAGTTATCTGCGTGTGAAGAGAATGTTAAACACAACAGCAATGCTCTGCTTTGCAATGGTGGAATGGTAGCGTCCACCAATGCCAAGCTCCCCTTCAGCTAAAAGGGAATTAACTGTGTATTTGTTTTGGCACGGCAGACAGCAGCAACCAGAGAGTATGTCACAATCTTAGCACAGATCTTTTCAGAGAATTTTACTGAAGGTCATTGGGCTTTTCTCTGTAGTTCCAGCATCCTGCTACTGAATCAAGTGCAGCAGGAATACAGAAAAGGCGAGATCGGAGAGGTCAATAAACGATCCAAAAGTGTATACATTCAATTTTTCTGGGCCTTCTGGCTCTTGCTGCGTGCTTTTCTCAGCGTGATGAGGGGGGTTTGCTTTCCCCAGCAGGTTATTATTGTGCAGATAATAGCAGCAAAAAAGGGGGTAAGAAGAAGGTCAATCCAAAACACCAGAAGACAGGAAAGTGCAAAATCCGAAACCTAAATTACAAAGTGAGCAGCATCAGTATTTGAGAAAAAGGGCAAAAGAAAAACTAAGAAGCAATGGGGGGAAAAAAATTCCATTACAAATGATATAAGAACAGTGTACTGCAGTTAGACGCATTAGAAACAATCCACTGCCAGCTCGAAAGACTGGGCATTCGTTATTCCAGACTTCCCTCCTAATCTTTTCAATAACTTCTGATCTAATGTCATTCAACTGTTTTAATTCTTACATCATCTGCACTGTTTCTTATAAGACATAAATTAATGCCACATGACCACTTACAGGACACTATGTGAAGAAGACATGAAACAGTGGTAAATATATGCAGGAAATGCTGATCTGGTCTACAAAATACTTTAGGTCAAAAAAGAGCTCAGAACAATTTCTAAATAACTGTGGACTTTACTTTCTGCTGTACAGATCTGTGGAAATGATTCAACGAACAAGCCAGGACAAAAATGGCATCCATGGGAAACCAAAAACATCTCTGCTGACCAAAAAGAACACAAAAGCCCATCTACATGCCTGAAAATATCTTTATGATCTCCAGGACCTTTGGAAAAATATTCTTTGAACTGAAAAGACTAAAGAAGAAGTTTTGCATCCTGTTACACCAGACGTAAAAGTCACAAACCAGCCCTTTTCCACTAGCTCCTTAGCAGAAGGCCTCGACTTGGCTCAACTTTCCACGGTCCAGGTTGTTTAGTATCTCTAGTGATTGGGGTTGTCATGTAGCTGGGCAATCCCAGAGTGAAAAAAGCAGCTTGATGCAAACTGTACGCGATACAAACACAACACAACAATGGAGGGCATTGTTGCACTCAGTCGGTGATGTGAGTTTTTACAAATAGCAAGTCAGATTATTGTAGAGGAATTGCTCTTGTGACGAAATCAGTGACTGACAGTCTTCTGATGTGGCATTTTCAGCTCCCATGTTTGGATCCCCAGTGAAGTAGGTTCTAAAAAACTGAACTGGTACTTAATCATTACTATTGGAAACCCTTATGACCGAGTAAAGTTGGGATGAGCTAGTAGTTTAATGATCTTAGGATGCATTGCAGCTTCAGGACTTTGACAACTTGATGTAATTGAATTCTGCTTACTACCAAAAAAAAAAAATCTTCAAGGACAATGTATGCCCATGAATTTGTGACCTACAACTCAAACACATTTTTGTTATGTAGGACAACGATCCAAAGCACAGAAGCAAGTCCACCACTAATAGAATTTTAAAATGTCACTGTGTTTTTGTACCATCTCCTATTTTAAGATGTAAACCTAATTGCCTCTTGGGATAATAAAGACACCATAAACTGATGATCCAGAGATGATACGTCCCTGGCATGCCCACAAAAATACTATCTAACAGAAAAAGTCAAATGAAATAAAGGCTTTATTTTTTTAATTGTGACAGTCCCCTCTAATTTGTGTTCACCATGATGATGTGGTTTGCTCTATGAAATGAGGTTTAAGTAAGTGCCGACAAAAGACTAAGCTTTTCTTAAGCGAAATTGCCATGCTGAAATTGTTATGCATGTCAACATATATGTAATTATTGTACTATAAACCAAAAATATACTAAATTGATTGTAGTATATTGTAGTTTGTTTTCTTGAAAGAAAGGCTAAAGTGCCAACATTTATTTTTCAACAGTAAAAAAAAAGAGAAAAATCTAAATAAAATAAAAAATAGATACAAATAAGTCGAAGAAAATATTGCACACTTTGTCACAGCAGCAGGACAGGCAGACACATTCAGCACAAGGTCATTCAACAGGAGTTACAGTCATATTTAAAACATCCATAAAGTTGCAGCACTATTTCAGTTTCTCAAAATAATAGCTGCAGTTTGTTTTCACTTGAATTACTGGACCTCTTATTTGTTACAACAGCAGCAGAGATCTCAAAACCAATCCAGATCAAACTAAAGATGGGCTTTAGTTGGATTAGGCTATATATTACTTTTAAACTTATGACTGAATAGCTAAAGAACAAACTACAATGATTTCACTCTAAAAATACAAGCCTACAGGGTAAATTGAGTGTTAATCCTTTATGTTGCAGTAATAATGTCCCTAGAGATTAAAAGTAATTGTACTTAACATAATATGAAATTAATTAATAGGCTGTGAAAACAAAACTAAACTAAAAAAAATAATATCAAAGAAACAGGACTTTGTACTAATATGCATTGTGAGTTCAAACACATGCACAAACAAACTTAGAGAATATTTATTTTTTACATATAATTTCTGTTGTATCATTTAAGTCTAACTTGTGCGAATTTAAAACATCTCTGTTCAATGAAAGACGATAACAGTATTCTAATTTCACACCTCATTTATCCCTAATACTTAGTTTATTCGAGATATGTGTGAACGTGGACTTAATTAACAGCAACAAGCGTAAAAAAAAAAAAAAAATGCATGTATGCGCAATTACGCACAGGCTCCAAAAGTTAAACCAAACCATGAGCACTCTTCGTCTTCCATCTATGAAATTAAAACTTTCCAAAGAACAGGTATCGTTCCCTCCACTGTCAGCACAGCAGTAGGTGCGCCTAAAACATTCTGGACCAAAAACCATGTCGCCCAAATCCAAACTTTTAGCACAGACAACATACCACACATGTGTCTGTTTCTACAGCGGTCAGAGAAAAGGCTCTTTGGCTCACCGGCTCCGTTCCGTTTCCGAGCTCCACAATGCGCGTCCAGGGATGAAACAGATGGATAAAGACTGGCAGCCAACGCACAGAGCGAACCTGTCCGGGGAAGCGGTGTTGCTAAGTTAAACACAGTGCAAAACTGCACGATGGCAGAAATCTTTTCACAATAAAATCCCCATCTGAGCCCAGGGTCCGCATGTAACCAGGATATTTTAACGATTAAATGTGAGGCATTGCAGCCACATCTCTACATAACAAATGATTAATACACCTCAGCTTTGTGCATCGAAACATTAGTTCATCATCTGGTCAGAATTCATGGTGAGTTTTATTTTGAAATGGAAAACTAGATGTACTTGCTCTTTTCAAGACTCATTTTACTCTGACAAACTGACCAGAGCGCAACAACGCTTTACAGATTCTCAGACTTTGATTTGGCTCGTCAAAAAATATAATAATAATAATAATAATAATAATAATAATAATAATAATAATAATAATAATAATAATAATAATAATAATATACAAACCCTTAAATTGTGGCCAGATGCCACAGAAAATTAACATTTGGCTATTGTTGCATTGTATTTGTTTATTTGTTTATTTATTTATCTATTTTCCCCTTTCATATATTTGTGTTTTAGTTTTGTGTCTATCTCATATTTTTCTCTCATCATATAGAAGTGAGAATCTTCTTGCCTGACTGTTTCATGACCTGAACAGCAATACCAAAGTGGAAAAAAAGGGGCAGAAATGTTAATTCTGTAATGGCTGTGATCTGACCTTTTTTTTTAAATATTTGTCTCTGTATTTGCTCCCAAGCATACTGTATTTTTTTTTTTTACTTTAAATGTGGATAAACGACTGAAATGCTTTGTAGCTGTAGAATAATGTCCTTTAAACTTGACATGTCTCTGCAGCCTCTCAAACTCCCACTCAGGCGGCTCTCAACAATTTGCCCATGGTTTCCCCAGCAACAAAAGTGGTAAGATGTGTTCATCCAAAGTGAACTTTAAAGCCCATCTTAAAAAGCCAGCCGTAATGGACAACGAGCAAGACAATATGAGGGTAACAGAAGAAATGAAAACCCTTCAGGCTGTTGATTAACATCAGTAAAATGCAGACGGAGTATAAATGTATAAAAGGGAAAACAAAAGAATAAGGAGAAATGCTTCTGAGAAAGAGACAAGCAGAATATTTATTCTGAATATTTGTGTTCAGAATACACAGTGTTCTTTGCTCAATTAATTTCTTTGAAGGATATAAACTGTTTGGCTAGCACTTAAAAAGTATACATCCAAATGACATCTTATTCTTAAATAAAGTAATTGCAGTACACTACAGCTCTGTGTAATTATGAGACAGTTTGAGCTGCCATCTGTCCATCTGAATAAACGAATGTAAAACGGCTGTAAATCTAAATTACTTTTGCTGATCTTAAGTGGTAATTTGACATGACATTACATATCTTTATGTTCAGGAAAGAGATTTAAAATTGTTTTCAATTTGACAAAAGCATGTCGAAATATAGGAAGAAAGAAATTAATTGCAACCAAAATATCTGACCCTTTTAAAGAGAAAATGGGTAAAGTTTACTTCAAACACACTGTCAGTCAGACTTTGGAAGTCCATCTTCACTCTGTCAATTTTCAAGATGTCAGCAGCAGGACAGATTTGGATTTGACTGATGGTTAGCAAACAGAATCCATGCCCGAGATAGAAAAAGATGTGCAATTGGGAAATATGATAAATATGATCCATACCGGCAGTTAAAAGGAATCCAGAACTATTAAATCAGCGACAGCTTGGTGCCAAGTTTGGTTACTGTTTGCAGTCATACGCACGAGTTCTCCGACCTATTTTGAATGTATGAGCAAAAAAGAAAAACTCCTATCCAATTCACACTTGATATATGTGAACTTAAAAATAATTGCAGAAGATAAGGTCGGCAGAGGCACTGGGGAAACCGCCAGAGAGGGAAATCACCCCACTGCAGCGCTGTGCAGCAGGATGATCTGACATCATCCTTAGGTTTCCTAATGAAACTAAGGAACATTTCCTGTGTGATTACTGGACTGATACCTGGTGATTTAATTGACTGATACAGAACAGCTGAAAGGGTAACACTAACCTGAGGAACTGGTACATTTCTCAAGGTTAGATCCCACAAGTTAATATGATGATGAAGCGCCACTGGAGGAGTTTTCCCCTTATTTAGAGAGCAAAGCATTTCCTGGTATGAGGATGTCAGAAACAACAAGCCAGAATAAATTGCATTGTTTTATATTTTATTTATATTTATTAGACACACATTTTTCAATACAGCATTACATTATAGCAAATTTAACGCCACGATTAAAGATATGGCCGAAACAGTCACAGTGTCTTTGTGTATCTGCAGGAAACTCGTACCGATGACGACAGGTGAAAGGTCACCGATTACTAAGAATTACCAGCAAGTTGATATCCCACTCACATGTATTAGCAACATTTTTGTTTCATTTTCTCAAGCATTACAATTAAATTGCCATAAAGCTCCCTTTGTCTCAGGTGCCACAGGGAACCCCTGATTAAATCTCTGAAGCCTGATCAAAATGTGCCTTGATTGGATTCGCAGGCACACAATGAACTGTTTGTTATCAAAATGAGGTCTCATTGTGATTAAAATGACTCAAAGGACTCAATATTTGTATTTCAATTATTTCAGCTCACCTGCAATATGAGCGAAAGGAAGACACATTAATAACGTGTTGGCGAATGACAAAAGCTCAGCCGTCGACAGCGGCCGTTCGCCGAATCCTTTAACTGCAGTCGTATGCCAGCAGCTCCCAAACTGTCTTGAGTGATTTACAATGTGGCAATTAACCTCCGGTGGTGGCGGTGACTTTCAGAGCGTTTTTTTTTTTTTTTCCCACGAGAGACGCACGGCCACGACTGAGGAGCAAAGCCTCCCAGCTCTTCCCAACACACTCTATCAGATTCTTATTCCACAGGGAGCCCACCGAAGAAAAGCTATACATATTAATAAGTAGAGACGGTATCTGTGCGCACATCTTTTTTTCCACTGGAGTGGCATGCTCCTGAGTTGGACCGTTGTCAGTATGAAGGAGCTCAAATTCTGCTGTGAAGAAAACAGCTTGAGATACTAAGGGTTGGTGAATAATAAATATTACATATAAATATGAAATGCAGTTTAATAAAGCCAGAGATAAACCCTGCATTTGAAGTGCAGAAAACAAATAAATGAATCAAAAAACCTTGTTTTTCCTCTCCTAAGCCTACTGGATCTTAATTATCTCTCTTGAGTTTTTGATTTTCAGAAAGAGGTGCTTCTTAATGAAATCTATAGCTGCTCAAAAATATGATGCACTTGAGAGATTGGATTAATATTTCAGGCCTAGATTAGGCAAACAAAACTCCAAATGTGATAAAAATGATTACCTGCTTAGACAGTCTGGAAAGCGAATTATTCTCAAATGTTATGCGAGGAATGAATAAAACTAATAAAGGCTTAACTCAGAGCACACTCGTCCAATTCTTACTCATATCAGCATATCTTTTTATATTTAAATATGAAAGGCAAGATCATGAACTTGCGCCTTCACATAATTATAGTGCCGCTGATGCATCAGAAAGAAAATTCATAGATAAGGTGAAGAGCCTTACTGAGTTTCTCATTATGGTGACATTGTTATTCTGTCAAAAAAACAGTATGCACGAGAGGAAAAAATAATATTCCAGCACCCCTTATGGTTCTACAAGAGTAATTTGAAGGAAATGAAGTTGGACATAATCAGAGTCTATTTGCTTCATCTGATGATATAATCAAATCTCCTGTGGCTACACGGTCACATAGATTTGGTTCAGAATAGCACATAAAACTTTTCAAAATGTGCGCATTTCAACAGGTGCTACGGCAGTCACATGGATTTTGTCTGTTCACCATGCATTTTACATCGGCTCATATATATATATATGGCTTTCCAAATGTTATAATGGTCGTGTGATATTAAAACCCTAAGATGCCTTTCTATGTGTCAGGAATTCATTCAGTGGACAGACAACAAACCTGTGTGGTTTTCTTGACTGTTGGCTTTATGAAATATAATTTTGGCTTATTGTTTAGCTTCTGCGACAGACTGGCGACCTGTCCCGAGTGTACCCTGCCTCTCGCCCGGAACGTTAGCTGGAGATGGGCACCAGCAACCCTCCTGACCCCACTAAGGGATAAGGGTGTATAGAAAATGGATGGATGGATGTTTAGCTTGTTCTAATTTTAAGAAAGATATGCTGTCTTGTTACAAATAAAAAAAACAAGCTTCGAATTTAGTTGATGAATCCACTAGTCATGTTTTTGGACTGTGAGAGAAAGTTGATGGATGAACCAGAGAGATCCCACTCAGTCACAAGGAGAGCATGCAAACACCAGAAAGACTCCAGTCAAGGATTTTAACTCCAGACCTTCATCCTACAATTCAACAGTGAAAACCATCAACTCACAGAGCAAACAGAACGTAAGCATCTGTAAACATGATTAAATCTATCCAGATAGAGATTAAAAGAATTTTGTCACTTTTTCTCTCTGAACTTCAACATACTTTGCTAACTTTGCAAACGCAGACATTGAGCTATCTAATTAGTTTTGCCCTTTCAAAAAGCATCACTATGTGGTGCTTTCAATCTGAAGGAAGTCAATAAAAGTTATGTTTATATTTAAATTATAGATTGGTTTCATTTTAGGACATCTTTAAAATATTTGGTGCTCCCCAAAGTTACAATTAGGTTTTTACTTCATAAGTGGTTGCATTTAATTACAATCAGATGCTTATAGACAATATATTTACATAAAATTGTACAAATAAAACTTGAAATAATTATAATGTCATGGTGCACAATATAATTGGTAGTTGGTGACAGCTGGGGAATATATTTTTTTTCATGGTCATCATGGTTTATAAGCAGATTTTGCCTTTTTGTTCTGCAAACTCTCAGGTTTTGTTTCTTGACATTTTCATACAGCAATAACTGGCAGAACTGGAACATGAGTTCCAGTTCTATATTTATAGTGGACGTTTAAAGTCATTTTTCCTGTGGTTGGTTGACTTGGCATGAGATTGACGGTGAAATCGTACCTCAAAAGAGAAATCAGAACCCAGTCGCTATATATCCATCCATCCATCCATCCATCCATCCATCCATCCATCCATCCATCCATCCATCCATCCATCCATCCATCCATCCATCCATCCATCCATCCATCCATCCATCCATCCATCCATCCATCCATCCATCCATCCATCCATCCATCCATTTTCTTCCGCTTATCCGCGGTCGGGTGACTCGGGTCGCGGGGGCAGCAGCTTCAGAAGGGAGGCCCAGACTTCCCTCTCCCCAGCCACTTCTTCCAGCTCCTCCGGGGGAATCCCAAGGCGTTCCCAGGCCAGCAGAGAGACATAGTCCCTCCAGCGTGTCCTGGATCTTCCCCGAGGCCTCCTCCCGGTGGGACGTGCCCGGAACACCTCACCAGGGAGGCGTCCAGGAGGCATCCTTACCAGATGCCCGAGCCACCTCAACTGGCTCCTCTCGACGTGGAGGAGCAGCGGCTCTACTCTGAGTCCCTCCCGGATGACCGAGCTTCTCACCCTATCTCTAAGGGAGAGCCCAGCCACCCTGCGGAGGAAACCCATTTCGGCCGCTTGTACCCGTGATCTCGTTCTTTCGGTCATGACCCAAAGCTCATGACCATAGATGAGGGTGGGAACGTAGATCGACCGGTAAATCGAGAGCTTCGCTTTTTGGCTCAGCTCTCTCTTCACCACGACGGACCAGTACAGCGCCCGCTTCACAGTAGACGCTGCCCCAATCCGCCTGTCGATCTCCCGCTCCCTTCTTCCCTCATTCGTGAACAAGATCCCCAGATACTTAAACTCCTCCACTTGAGGCAGGACGACCCCCCTGACCCGGAGAAGGCACTCTACCCTTTTCCGGCTCAAGACCATGGCCTCGGATTTGGAGGCACTGAGCCTCATCCCGGCCGCTTCATACTCGGCTGCGAACCGCTCCAGTGAGAGCTGCAGATCACGTTCCGATGAAGCCAACAGGACCACATCATCCGCAAAAAGCAGAGACGCAATCCTAAGGCCACCAAAACGGATCCCCTCAACACCTCGGCTGCGCCTAGAAATTCTGTCCATAAAAGTAATGAACAGAATCGGTGACAAAGGGCAGCCTTGGCGGAGTCCCACTCTCACCGGAAACGAGCCCGACTTACTGCCGGCAATGCGGACCAGACTCTGACACCGGTCATACAGGGACCTGACAGCCCGTATCAAAGGGCCAGGGCCCCCCGAGGGACACGGTCGAACGCCTTCTCCAAGTCCACAAAACTATATATACACTGCTCAAAAAAATAAAGGGAACACTTAAACAACACAATATAACTCCAAGTAAATCAAACTTCTGTGAAATCAAACTGTCCACTTAGGAAGCAACACTGATTGACAACGGGGACCCTTGTCGGGTCAACCAGTGTTGCTTCCTAAGTGGACAGTTTGATTTCACAGAAGTTTGATTTACTTGGAGTTATATTGTGTTGTTTAAGTGTTCCCTTTATTTTTTTGAGCAGTATATATATATATATATATATAAAAAAATAATAATAATAATAAAAAAGATGTTATGTTTTTGAGCTGTCAAGGGTCAGTGGGTGTATTTGTAGTTCAATTTTACATTTAAACAGGAGGTCAAGCTCAGCAAAGCCACTCCCTGTATGGAGATATGGAAGAAGAATTGGTCAGCCATGCAATATAGCTGACCAATATAGATTCAATGAAAATAACTGCAGAAACGGGTTAAAAAGGAAACCATACAGTAGTTTTATTAGTAATAAGGACTGAGGGAAACTACATCATAAAATGTCTATTATCAAGCTCAAAACTTCGTGAAACTAGCACTTCAACAAATTATCCTGTTTGGTGAATTGTATTCCTCTGGATATTTTTATCTGTATTTTACTAACCTTGTCCACCACTAACCTTTATTTGCTCCATTTATTTTGTTAATCCCTTACTTCTTCGCTTTTTTTTTTGACCTCCAAATGCTCATTGTTTATTTTCTGCCTTTCGTTATTTCCCCTCCGCCGTCTTCAAAATTCCATTTCCAACCACTTTCGCCTTCCCATGCAATCACTTCCCATGATTTCTGCCCCATCTCTCACTCTGCCCGTCCCGTTTCCATCTCCACCTCTCATTTCTTTAATCGTTCTGTTTTCCAATGAAGGTTACTCCTGCCTGCAGGGCTATGAAAATGTCAGAGAGGCGCACTCCATTTTCAGCTACGTAAATAGCCATTTCCCGCCAGAGCAAACCCACTTTCCTGCGTCTGACCTGCCGCGTTACACATTACAAGCCCACATAACATGTCCCACCTCCTCTTCTAATACCTGAACCTGCTTCCGGGGGAGTATGACTAGTGAGTGCTGCAGGTGTCCTCTCTGCATACAGAAAAACTGATCCACCCACTCATATTCATGTTTCATTCAGAGGCTCTTTATAATTTTGCATGAGCTCCATCAAAGTGGATTTAGGATTACAGTGTGTTTCTGGAGGTATGACTTAAAACTCAAAGAGTTTTTATAGACTGTTCAAAGTGCTTTCGACACTAGGATATGCATTATTTCAAATCAATAACTCACTGAAATTAAAAACCAAAAATATACCCCGACTCAGAAGTTAATAATCTTCTAGAAAATCTGTTATTTTCAACACAGATTTGGGTCGTCGCAGCCACAAATTGTAAACAAACCTAATACCAGAGTGTAGTTTTTGAAAATTCACATTGAACCCCAGAGGAAAAGAGAAATGAGGTATTTTTATTTATTTACTGATGTCAGTTGTGTGACGTGAAAAATAGCTCCACATTGCCAAATCTATCCATGAAATAGTTAAATGTGATTTTTACTTTTTCATCAGAAAGCAAAACGTTTGGCTGGAAAACATAAATTTTATCACTGAAAAGATAGATATTTTGTTTTTAATATAAAACTGTCCCACAGTGAATTGTTGGGCTGAACAAAAATGAAGAAAAAAAAAAAAGATTTATCGCTAAACAGGACAAGATTTACTAAAATGCTGAATCCATCGTAGTGAAGAGCAGTATTATGAACACTGTTCTTTTGTCAAAAACATGCTTGTTTTCAGAGGAATTCATATTTGAAAAAATGATTTTCTGCAGTATTTGAAAGTACAAACACAACAGGGTTTTTGAAATGACAACGCCGTCTTTTGTGTTTTACTCCTTTCTTTCTTCTAGCAACATAAAACACTTTACCGCTCTTCTGCATGGGGTGTGAGACTTCCAGGAGTAATTTTTACACTTGCAATAATATCTAAATGTGGAGCACACTTTAAAAAAAATATTTAATCCATGTATGAAAAAGAAAATATGATACAGTAAGATGTATCAAAATATTTAATAAGTGTAGGTTTCAATATGCTGCTGTTTCATTGAGGTAGTTAGGCTATTATTAATCATCTTCTTATGTGCAATTTAGCAGCAAAATGGGAAGTGACATAAAAGTGACCCACAAAAATATGTATTTTGATGGCCTGTCTACTTTTCTAGTCCAAAGAAAAATTTGTCTTAATAAATAGCTTTATTACAAGTGTTGTACATTCATAATGAACAATGTATGGCTTGTGTGGCAATTTTGCATTGTAACTTTTACCCTGGAGAAAACTTGCAATTTCTAAAAAAAAAAGGTATAAAGTGCAAAAAAAACCCCATAAAAAATCTTAGACATAAAAGGACAACAGTGAAACAATAAAAACAGCTTTTTCTATGATAAAGTCATGACTTATTCTTTTCAATTACTATAGTTGTGAATTTCCATTTCTAAAATACATTTAATACAGCTTGATTTGAGGGCAGGTGGAGATCAGAGGTAGAAGTACACATGGAGAGGCAGAGCTATCCAAATTCAAATATGATATCACAATTATCTAAAAATCTGAATCACTCCCTGGAGGAGCTACTTTAAAACCAAGGACAGAGCAAGTAAAATCTCTCGTAGATTTTTTTTTATTAAAAGAAGCACTTTAGCAAGACTTGAAGTAGTGTTGGAATATTCAAATATATTCACAAAGTATGCAACAAAATGCTAATTCTGTTTTTCAGGTCTAACAAAAGTGCAGAAATTGACTCGTTAACCTTGCCTAAAACTACTTTGTAGTTCCCAACCTACAACAGGATGTTCATGCTGTAATTGTAATTCATCAGCACAGGGAAGAATAATATGGGAAAGTACATCCTTTGATAAATATGAAACAGCACATTCACTGATAAAAAAAAAAAAAAAAGGATTTATGCTCCTCAAGGCACAAAGAAAAAGCAAATCCAATTTTGTTTCCATTAAAATTTTAAGTAACAAATTCTCTTTTAGGGCTGAGAGGGAGAGAGCTCTGTGTGATTCAAGTTTTTCTCTGAACTAGAAGAGAACCTTGGATGCAGGTGCGATAGGATGCGTCAGCTTGAAAACATGCTGCAGAAATTTTGAAACTGAATTTTAGCAAAGACATAACAAATGTGGTCACCTTTTTTTTTCATTGATTTTTGTTTTCAACTCCTCTTGCTCCTGTGCTCTCAACATCCACACTCTGAGAACGAGTCCCCCGCCCTCTGGTGAAGCAAGGCTCGTTCATTTCCGTGCTCAGTGTCCCAGCAAGCCCTGATGGGGTTCCACGTCGCCCCTGTCCTCCACCTCCGCTCCTCCCTTCACTAACAATCTCAAGATCTCCGCTTTTCAATTTCCTGCAGCTCTGCAAGACAATGGAGTGCTACATCAAAGGCCTGCATCAGCCATCTGATAGCTCACTTCAGCACAAAAAAGAAGAAGAAACAAAAAACGGAAGAAAAATCATTCTAACGGACTCTCATCCTGTTTTATTTAAACTGTACATTATTATGTTGGAGTTTTCATTTTATGCAAGTTCTCTAATGTGGGCTTCAAAATTCAGAAAGTATGCTAAGTATGCTCAAACTGAACCGTGGAAAGACACCAAATGACCTACACATACATGTACTTATTATTATTATTATTATTATTATTATTATTATTATTATTATTATTATTATTATTAACAGAAACATCTGGGCAGAATACAAACCTGGAAGGCAGAGGAGACCTCTGAGTCAAACAATGGGCTGTGCTAAGATCCTGTGGGACTTCCAGATACAAACCATCAAAACAGCAACAGAAAACCTACTGGACACCTTGAGTTGTTCAACTTCAATTTCTGTTGCTCTGACCGAGGTGTTGCTAGAGCTGATCTTCTGGGCGGAGATCTCAGAGGTTGTTCCTGGAATCTGCTGCAGCGATTTGGAGTAGCAGCTAATGACCAGTGGCACCATTCAGGTGTTTTGAACCCTTGGTATTTCTCAAGCCTATCATCTTCCTTCCTCTTGATGTTGCATGATAACTGATCCTCATTCATTCTTGACTGGGAAGATCTTATTTTGATACAAAATGCAGTTATTAAATAAAAGTGTTTTTTATTAGCCTCTAGTGTCTTTTCTTTCTTGTACACCACAGCTATCCAGTCTAAAAGAAATCCTAAGGTCCCATGTGTGTGTGTGTGTGTGCGCGTGCGTGTGTGTGCGTGTGCGTGTGCGTGTGTGTGTGTGTGTGTGTGTGTGTGTGTGTGTGTGTGTGTGTGTGCATGGTTGTGTGTCCTGTCTGTCTTTCTGTGTTGACCTGTCCAGGGTGACCCCGCCTCTCGCCCGGAACGTTAGCTGGAGATGGGCACCAGCAACCCTCCCGACCCCATTAAGGAACAAGGGTGTAAGAAAATGGATGGATGGATTACAATTACTAATTATTCACATGTTGTATTCAATAATTTACACATGAACATGAAAGGTACAACACAACATGTCAAAGAACATTACTAATAAATTGGAAATACTTAAACTACCCACTTGTTCAATGGAACTTGGTTGAACAAGCTCATCACCTGCTTGACCATCAGTTGTTTCTGATGAAAGGTTTTCTGTATTAAGCTATTTGTGGGAGGAAAACGTACAAAACCACATAAAAAAAGCATGAAGATTGTTGATGGAGTCTTCAGTGGAGAGTCAAAACTTGTGCAGGTCACTTGGAAGAGAGCGTCAGGAATAAATCATTCTGTTTTCCTCTACCTCTCTCAGCTCTTTGCATGCTTGTACATACGTGGTGGTTTTCACACGCCCTTGTGCTCGAAGCTAAGGTTGAACGAAATGACACGCTGGGAACGCCGTCTTTAGGCCGTAGCTTAGATAGCGGCCAACAAAAGAAATTAGAAACTATTGTTAGGTTCCTCAACAAAAAATGTATTGATGAGAAAAACACTGTTGAGCAGATTTAATGGGAAACCAGGTGATTGTGTTTTGCACATTGTAAAGCCTAAATCAGTTACAGCCACATTGGCTGAATCTTGTCTAAATTGTTGGAAAAAGTTACATTTGTGTTAATATGAATGAGTTTATTTGGAAATGTTTTGATGGGTTGAAACATCTCCTTCACTAGGGAGTGTGAATCACTTCAGAGCTTTTCCTGGTTACCATAGCAACTGTTACACTTCTACCCAACTGATGATGTCACTAGGAACCCAGGCCTTGTGTCATAGATTCTATGACATCAGCTCTGAACCCTTTGAATATCTTGTTACGTGTGTTCTAAAGCCAGATGCGCAGAACTCAACGGATTTATAGAGAAGTGCAATTTTTCACCCAGAGACTGAAACGCAAGATGGAGCCCCGTCGATTCCCCAGGAGGCCTGATACACCTATGCCTATGACGAGAAAGATATTTGACCCAGACCTCCCATGTGATTTTGGATTTAAGAAGAGCGTCAAAATTGAAGATCAGAACCGTACTTTAAGGAACTCGATTTTAAAGTTACCTAAAATTAAAAAAGATATCCATCCTACCCCGATACCGCAACAAAAAGTAGAGATTCGGGAGAATTGCGTAGATATTCAGGAGAATTCCGCCACAAGTGATTCCAACTCTAGCACAAGCTCAGGTTTCCTTCTAAGTTTGGTAGACGGAATTGATATAGACGGAATTGATATTCAGGCACTCATTAACCAGCATAATAAATTTCGAAAAGTACAGGAGTTGAAAGAAAGACACGAAGCTGCTCTTCCTAAATTACAGGAAAAGAAGCCAAGCCCAATGAATGCCTACGCACAGGATGTGCAAAACTGGAGAGACAAGCGGGAGAAAACTCCATCAAAAACGTTGCAGCAAATTGACAGAGATGTGCAAAAACCTCTCAACTTGTCCACGGATGTGGACAAGTTGAGAGCTGACAAGTTGAGAGCTTGTCCAAAACTCATTGTCCTTTCCAATGATGATTCTGGAAAGGACAAACAAGGCATGCAGTTTAAAAAGTCTTCGTCACGTAGAAATGAACAAAAACTCAACAAACAGGTTAAAGAGAAGGCAGAGAAACGATTGGTAAAGCCAAGGCAAACACCCAGAGTTAGTGAAGGCAAACGGTCAGAATATGTACATGACGAGAGGGAGAAAAATGTTCACGAGCAGGTAAAATTTCAAGAGAAATGTAAGAAGATGGCCTATGAAAATATAGAGAATATAAGGAGAAAAGAATATGTCAAAGAAGCTGTTGAGGAGAAAAAGCTTAACCAAGAAAAAGCTAAGCAGGAGTTTGCCCAAAAGTTACTTGACAAACAGGAGAAAGAAAAGAAAGTCAAAATGCAAAAGTATTTGACTGATGCATGGGATGATCAAGTTGAATACAAACGGCAAAAGCAGATTGAAATGGACAAGATCATAAATAAAGGGTCTGATTCCTTGATGGAATCAGAGCAGTCGCATCGAACGGAGGACGTTGAGAAGAAGAAACAGAAGAAGCAGCAGACACTCAGAACACAGGACAAGACTGAGCAAAACACGGAAGACCAAAAGAAGACTGTGGATGACAATTTACAGGATATATTGAGGAAAGAAGCTGCCTACGACTCTGTTATGCAAAAGAAGCTATGCAACAGCATGGCTAAAGAGAAGGTTGCCAAAATGCTACATGAAGCACATCAGCAGAAGAAGGAAACTCCAAAGCCAAAGACTCTGGCTGATAAAGTGTTTGCTAGTTATGAAAATAAACAGCAACAGAAGAGGGAAATGGACAGGGCTGAAAGGGAAGGGTTGCTTCCTGGATATCCAGCTGAGGAAATTGTAGCCAGGAGACAGAAGAAGGATCCCCAGAAGAAACTGAAGACACAGGACGAGACTAAAAAACATACGGACAATTTAGTAATAATGCAGTGGGGAATACAGCACAGTGTAACTGAGCAAGAAAGAGATGTTCAGTATGAATCTGGCTTTCTAGACTATAAGAGTGACTGCAACATTCCTGATAAGGACAGAAGTCGTGAAATACGTAAAAAAATAGTGTACGACCAACTGTCACTTACAAAGAAGGAAGAAACTAAAAAACGGGCTTTTATGGAGGATAAGTTACTGGAAGAAAGGAAAGAGCGGGAATCTGCAGAGCAAAAGCGTGAAAAACTGGAGAAAGAGAAAAAAGCTGCAGCTATAAAGAGTCTGACTAATTCTTGGGATTCCCAGATTCAGCTCAAACGGCAGGAGAAAAAGGAACTGTGTGAGATTGAAAGGAAAAACATGCAGACCTTGATGGAATTAGACAGAGTGTGTGGAGCTGAAAACAGTAAGCCAAGCCACCAGACTCTGCCAGGGAGAAGTACCTCCCTGGCAGAGTCTGCAAGAAGATCTGCAAGAAGATCGGTGGGTACTGCTGACCAACATGACAACACAAGAAACAGACCTATACAGAGTAGTCAGAAAGTTAGGAAGCCAGTCACATTACCTTTACTCAAATCCACCTCTGTGCACTTTGCTGAGGATCACCAACAGCAAAATAAAAGAGTAAAATTCCCGTCCATTTCCAGTCCCAGATAAAATGTCTGTTTCTCAGCTGGCCAAGGAATGTGATGGGAATCCCCCGGAGGAGCTGACCCAAGTGGCTTAGGAGAGGGAAGTTTGTGCCTCCCTACTTAGGCTGCTGCCCCCATGACCTGAAGAAAATGGATGGACGGATAGATGGATAGATAGATAGGTTTTCTCTGGGTGCTCCAGTTTCCCTTCAAAAACGATCAATCGATCGATGGATAGATGTATAGATAGATAGGTTTTCTCTGGGTGCTCCAGTTTCCCTTCAAAAACGATCGATTGATCGATAGATGGATAGATGTATAGATAGATGGATAGGTTTTCTCTGGGTGCTCCAGTTTCCCTTCAAAAACGATCGATTGGTCGATAGATGGATAGATGTATAGATAGATGGATAGGTTTTCTCTGGGTGCTCCAGTTTCCCTTCAAAAACGATCGATTGGTCGATAGATAGATGGATAGATGGATAGGTTTTCTCTGGGTGCTCCAGTTTCCCTTCAAAAATGATCGATTGATCGATAGATGTATAGATAGATGGATAGGTTTTCTCTGGGTGCTCCAGTTTCCCTTCAAAAACGATCGATTGATCGATAGATGGATAGATGTATAGATAGATGGATAGATGGATAGGTTTTCTCTGGGTGCTCCAGTTTCCCTTCAAAAACGATCGATAGGTTTTCAGCTTCAGAAGGGAGGCCCAGACTTCCGTCTCCTCAGCCACTTCTTCCAGCTCCTCCGGGGGAATCCCAAGGCGTTCCCATGCCAGCCAAGAGACATAGTCCCTTCAGCGTGTCCATGTCTTTCTGATTAGCTTCCCTGTGTATTTAACCCCACCTGTTGTCTCTGTCCTTCGTCGGGTCCTCGTCATTAGTTCATCGTTCGTCTGTCCGTTTCCAGTGCCGCATGTCTTTCTGAGTTTGTTCCTGATTCTTTATTAAATACATTATTTCCTCATTACTACCTGGGTTTACCGGCGTCTTCCTCACCTACAACCATGCACATATGACAGAATGTCCCTAGTATTAGCTACGGCAGATATATGGCCAGGGCCGTACAGAGACCACTACAGGGGCAGGTGCTCAACAACAAAAAAGGGCCCATCTAACCGCCTTCTAGGACAGAATATTAACAGCCTCTCAGCTTTCAGAGTTTAATAAACAATGATAAATTACAAAATTGTGAGACATACAATCAGAGCTAAAGGAAATCTCTACATAGAGCATAACACTATGCATATGTAAGATACTTTATTAGTAATTTCTTTCTGCAGGTCTATTTTGTAAATCAGAGCTGGTGGTCTAGCTCTGGTTTACATATTTTGTCTTTACAGAATTACACTATTAAAAATATAAACAAGGGCACAAAGCCACCTTTATGCCCTTGTAATCTTTTTATAGATTACAAATTAGTGGACTGTAATCTATAAAAAGAGCTCCCTGTTTGCTGCAGTGGAGATGAAGACGGTCCAATCAGGAAAGCAGAGCTGCATCAAACTTTAAGGTGGAGCTGCAGAAAAAAGAAAAAAACAAAAGCAAAAATTGAATTGTTAATGTATGTCACCATGAGAAAAGCCTACTGAGTTTTGCTTTAAAAACCTTTTTAAACATTTAAATCACACATTTGTCTCATGAACAGCAGTCTCATGTCTCATGTCTCAGTGATTGTTTTTGTTAAACTTATTTGTGCATGTCATAAATCTTTTCTTGATATTCTAAGTTTTTGTTTGACTCAAAGTTTTGCTTGTGATTCTCACATGACGTTGTGAGCAGTGGCGTAGCCAGAGGGGGATGCCAGGGGGGCCATTGCTCCCCCTTTCATCTGATTGGCCCCCCCAGTGGCCCCCCCTGATGATTGACATATAACGGCACGAGGTTATTCCTGTACATTATTTGGAATCATTCTAAGTCAATCTATCTAAAGAAGAAAAACAATAATAAATATATGAAAAGAAAATGTATAAAACTTTATATAAGTCCATGTGATGACATAAATAAATAGATTTTTATCAGGCGCGATACCAGCCTCCTTTATACTCATAACAACAAGCTGATATTCTTCTCCTGGATGTTTCAGTTGTGCTGCGCTGTGGTGCAACTCAAAGACTAAAGCACTTCATACCTGGTGGTTGTAAAACACCAATAAGTTATTTATTGATCCTCCGCAAAATAGAGAAAAAAACGAAGAGGGGCCGACAATGTTCGTAGTTTGGAGCAGAGGTGGCGCTGGAGGTTTTTTGTTGTCCGTCAAAGAAAAAAATCATTTTATTTCCAATTTGTAGTCATCAAACGCAACATTTATTATTTCTCTGCGAGAACGTTTTTAAAATCAAGTAACATTTCACGAAATGTCACTCTGATCGGTTCCTGATCCCGCATCACTTCCCTCTGCGGGAGAAAAACCCCGCAGAAGCGGATCAGCTGCTGGACGCTTCAAAGCCGCTGGTCCGTTAAAGCGTCCAGATCAGAGGTGATTCTCTGACAGATATTGTTCTTAGTCTGATTAATAATGAGCTCCACGATGTCCTCTGTGCGTAAAGTTGAAACTGTCTGCGCACCAAGTGGTCAGCTGATCACAGTCTGGACAGAAACCAGCGAACTGCTCTCTGTTCTTATCAAAATGAGGCTGAGGAGGGAATCTGACATATTAACTCAGTTAAGTTTTTACTGGTTTTGTTTTTAAAACATCATTAACGTAAGCAGTGTAACTATATATTGTATATTTGGCGTTTGTCGTCTCATGTGTGATTAATTGGAGCATTTACGTGCATTTATTGCCCAGCGCTCTGCGCTTGTTTCTGTTTAATGGATCTGCACTTTAATTTCTTTCCTCTCTCAACAGTCAGCTGTTATTCCTCTACTTAAACTAAGTAGATCCTAACATTCTATTTAGTTTTTCTCTGTGTGCTCCAAACTCATTAATGTAAATTCATCAGAAGCCCGAACCACCATCAGGCAAATAATTCTGGTCCGACCCGAACTATTGTTACCTGTCCAATCAGAGCTTCCTAACCAAGGTGTCCATAACTCTTCAACACGCTGTCAGCTCCCGGTCAGAAAGACGCATTTAGTTCAGTGTCCATGAGATGATATTCAGAAAGGATCTTTTATTTGATTGATTTTAGTTTCCTCTGCGATTAACTCTTTGCATAAAGTCTATCATGTCTCCATGTGCGCCAGTCAAAGGTGTTAATTATAACATGTCAAATGACAGAGGGGCTTAAAAAATAACCAAATATTCAGTTTGGTTATTTTTTTAAATTATAAAAAATTCCCTTCTCACCCTCCACGGGTGGTCTGTTTCATCCTCTGAGCTCGGGTCCTCTACCAGAGGCCTGGGAGCTTGAGGGTTCTGCGCAGTATCTTGACTGTGCCTAAAACTGCACATTTCTGGACTGAGATGTCTGATGTTGTTCCTGGGATCTGTTTGAGCCACTGCTCCAGTTTGGGGGTGACTGCCCCGAGGGCCCCGATGACCACAGGCACCACTGTGGCCTTCACCTTCCAGGTCTTTTCCAGTTCCTCCCTGAGGCCCTGGTATTTCTCCAATTTCTCATGCTCCTTTTTCCTGATGTTGTAGTCACTTGGTATTGCTACATCCACCACAACGGCTTTCCTCTGTTCTTTATCCACCACCACAATGTCCGGTTGGTTCGCCATTACCATCTTGTCTGTCTGGATCTGGAAGTCCCACAGGATCTTAGCTCGGTCATTCTCCACCACTTTTGGGGGTGTTCCCCACTTTGATCTCGGGGCTTCCAGTCCATATTCTGCACAGATGTTCCTGTACACTATGCCCGCCACTTGGTTATGTCATTCCATGTACGCTTTCCCTGCCAGCATCTTGCACCCTGCTATTATGTGCTGGACTGTCTCAGGGGCCTCCTTGCACAACCTACACCTTGGGTCTTGTCTGGTGTGGTAGATCTGAGCCTCTATTGCTCTGGTGTTTAGGGCCTGTTCCTGGGCGGCCAGGATGAGAGCCTCTGTGCTGTCCTTGAGTCCAGCTTTCTCCAGCCATTGGTAGGTTTTCCTGACATCAGCCACTTCAGTTATTTGTCGGTGGTACATCCTATGCAGGGGCTTGTCCTCCCATGACGGTACTTCCAGCACCTTGTCTTCTGTTCCCCATTGCCTGAGACATTTGCTGAGCACATCGTCCGTTGAGGCTTTGTCCTTGATGTATTTATGGATCTTGGATGTTTCATCCTGGACAGTGGCTCTCACACTCACTAGTCCTCTGCCTCCTTCCTTATGGCTCGTGTACAGTCTCAGGGTGCTGGATTTGGAGTGGAATCCTCTATGCATGGTTAGTAGCTTCCTAGTCTTAACATCCGTGGCCTTCATCTCTTCCATTGGCCAGCTAATTATTCCGGCAGGGTATCTGATTACTGGTAAGGCATAGCTGTTTATTGCACGGATCTTGTTCTTGCCATTGAGCTGGCTTCTCAGGACTTGCCTCATTCGTTGGAGGTATTTGGCTGTGGCTCCTTTCCTTGTGGCCTCATCGAGGTTGCCATTTGCTTGTGGTATTCCCAGGTACTTGTAGTTGTGCTCTATGTCTGCTATTGTTCCTTCTGGGAGTGAGACCCCTTCTGTGTGGGTGACCTTCCCTCTCTTTGTAACCATCCGACCACACTTCTCTAGTCCAAATGACATCCCAATGTCAGTGCTGAAGATCCTGGTGGTGTGGATCAGTGAGTCGATGTCTCGCTTGCTCTTGGCGTACAGCTTGATGTCATCCATGTAGAGGAGGTGACTGATCGTGGCCCCATTTTTGAGTCGGTATCCGTAGCCAGTCTTGTTGATGATTTGGCTGAGAGGGTTCAGGCCTATGCAGAACAGCAGTGGGGACAGAGCATCTCCTTGGTATATGCCACATTTGATGGACACTTGTGCAAGTGGTTTGCAGTTGGCTTCAAGGGTGGTTTTCCACAGCCCCATCGAGTTTGCAATGAAGGCTCTTAGAGTCCTATTGATGTTGTACATCTCTAAGCATTCAATGATCCAAGTGTGTGGCATTGAGTCATAGGCTTTCTTGTAATCAATCCAAGCGGTATATATATATATATATATATATATATATATATATATATATATATATATATATAGATGTGCACACACACATTTAAAATTTCCCCACCCCCCACCCCCACCCCCGAGAGGTAGTCCTGGCCCCCCCTTGGCCCCCCCAACTTTAAAAGTCTAGCTCCGCCACTGGTTGTGAGCAGGGCCTAAAATCACAACAAAAGATTCATGATGTGTGCAAGTAAAAGTTTATGTTTGGCAAATAACTTTTTAAGTTCACAAGACAAAAATTAGTTATTTAATTTTTTTTTAAGTTTTTTGAACAAAACGACTTGTTTTTAAAAAAGAAATCATTACAATTCCAAAAGTTATTACAATTTTATTTTACTTAACTGAGGTCAGTTTTTTTTTCCCATTGGGAAAAAAAATGTAACTTCATACTCTGCAAACCAGACCCTAAACTAAAGTCTGGGTTGAGTTTTTTTCCCCTTCATTAATGACACACACTATATCTATTATGGTAATTCAGGGTGAGTTATTTTTAATTCTAAATGAATATCCTTGTTATTCTCCTTCAAGATACATTTACCTAACGCCTGAATAAATGCAATGTACATTATGCAGCAAAGGAAATTAGAAGATTGGACATATATCCATAATGGAGATGATAAGTTTTGGACGGGCGATGTGCCTCGTACACAGGGAAGAAGCTTTTTAGTTATCTAGTTTTGCTAGCAAAGTCGTTAGCTATCAGCTAGCTAATAGCACAACAACAACAGCCTAATGTCTGTATGATAAAATAGTAAATTGATAGATAAGAACAGTTTTTCCTCACCTGGATGTCTCCTCCTGCTCAGTAGTTCTTCAGAGAAAGGCAGACGCAGAGGCCTGTCAGTGTCTGTTGTATTTCATTACCTCTCTGCTTAAACCGCGACTCCGAGCTGAAGCAGAAACGATACTTCAACGTTTTCCGTCATCTGACAAGTAGCAAGTCTACTCCACTTTATTCACCAAAAACGTTTTTTTATAATTCACCAAAAACTGTTTTATAATCTGTAACGTTCGCTACGTTGAGCTCCAGTTAGCCGCCTCATCTCACTGCGCGAAAGAAAACTGCGTCATGCGTCACGGGCAAAAGGTCAAAGGTAACAAGGTGACCGGAGGGCTTATTATGTTGTACAAAAAAAAAAAAACTCATTTTAGTACATGTTATTATGTGTCAGAAGAGGGCTTAGAAAATAATAATACAAAAAAATGTAAGAAAAAATTTAAAAATTGACCAAAGGGTGACTTGGGGCACGGAGCGAAAAGGGCAGGTGCTCAAGCCCCCCCATGTCCCCCCCCCGCCCCCCCCTCTGCACGTGCCTGGTCTGTAGTCATCAACTCTGTAGAACTTTGAAGACCTTTGCACACTTACCCAGCTCAGCTTTCATTGACCTCACTTCTTGATTTGACTCACCTGACAATTTGTTTCCAAGTTGCTGTAGTTCCCAATTGCTTTCACTTCGTTATAACCCCACTATTCCAGCTACAGGTGGAATATTTAGTTGCAAGATCATTCCACAACTGGACTCACTGCTGGATTTCACACGTTTGTGGACACGGAAGTGACACCTGAGTTCAATGATTTAGAGGGGTGAATAAAAAGCAAAAAAGTATTCAACACCTCCACCAGACTTCAACAAACGTCTTAAATTGAACTGCAGTAAAACTCCAGTAGCGGAAAAAAAGAACAAAAAAAACCAACGTAGAAGTAATTGGAACGTTACTTTCTAACTAATCATAACTTCCATGGTAATATTCCATAAAAACTGTTTAGCATGAGGTACGTGTGTACTGATGCAGAGGTGCTGAAAGTTTTACATTAAATACAATCGCAACGCTACCAGATTTAGTCCATTCATTAAACATGACCTGTTGACTAAAAACTAAAACATTGGCTTAGTGGACACTGTACACAAAAATGCAGCTCTTTATGCTAGTACTTTAAACATTCAAGCTAACAGGCTGTGAGATTTAATCTTTTATGCTAAAACTCATTGGCATACATAAAATCAACTACTGAAAAGTCACAGTAGAGTTCAGGAAAATGTTTTCTGTATGACATTCTTACAGAAAACCAGTTCTTACAGTTCTGCACAGTAGCGCAGGGCTGCACAGTGGTGAAGTTGGTAGAGCTGCTGCCTTGCAGCAAGAAGATTCTGGGTTCTGGGTGCATGGAGTTTGCATGATCTGCGTGTGCATGCGTGGTTTTTATCGGGTTTCCTCCCACAGTCCAAACACATGACTCTCAGGTTAATTGGTTTCTCTAAATTCTCCCTTGGTGTGTGTGTGTGTGTGTGTGTGTGCGTGTGTGTGTGTGTGTGTGTGTGTGGGTGTGTGTGTGTGTGTGTGTGTGTGTGTGTGTGTGCGTGTGCGTGTGCGTGTGTGTGTGTGTGTGTGTGTGTCCTGGTTAGGTTGATCAGTGAGTAAATTTCTGACAACTTGATGGAAACCAATGGAGAAAAGGTGGCTGATCTATTTCTAATACCGTCTCCAGAGTTACTCTTTGTGAAGATCTAGCTGAGAGAGTTCAGACCTGGAGTCGAAACCGAACTTATTCGATATTTATCCTCTGGATTTACACTGTTTTCATAACACTGTTGACAGTCTGTACTGTACATGACCGTGAAAGCAACCCCACGTTTACTTATTCTCTTTTTGTACAGTCAAAATAACAGGGAAATGATGCTCAGAACAAGATAATAGAATAATCCAGAAGATAGAAAATTACAGCTGGATCCATTCAGACTCACTTCTTTTTGTTTTTTTCAGTGTTGCTGTTCCTTTAACAATAGATACGTCCCGTCAGCACTGTCTGTCTAACATTGCGCTCCTGCTGCGCCTAAAAATGACTCTCAAATAGCTTGATCAAATTAATTGGCTGTACTGTTGGACAGATAAGGATAGATACACCATTAGCTATTCAAAGAAAAGATTGACAAGTGTTTTTTTGTGTGTGTTTTTAAAAAAAAAATAATTACAAGGGCTGAAAGGAGAGTGAGGGGTAGACAAAGAAAGCTGGCCAGGGAAGAGGAAGAGAGAGGACACACTCTGCAGAAATGAGCCTGCTTTGTTTCCTCTCCCTGGCACGAGTCAGATGTTCTGCCGTTCTCCATCTGGTGAAGCAAGGCTCCCTTTTCTCATTCAACACAAAACCTATCATTTGTACATTTGTGGATAGATGGGAGACCAAAGACAGGAATAGAAATTCTGAGGGACTCCGAAAAAGAAGGGGGTGTGGCGGGAGAATGAAATGGAGTCAGTATGAAAGCATGGCTTCTCTGCTAATAAAATGTTTATGAATAGTGTACGGTTACTTTTCGTGACAACAGTCAAAGTGACACGATGTGTAATCCTGGGGCCTTTGCCACAAGATGTTGTCGCCACTCGCAGGATACTGTTATAAGCAACTGAATACAGTGGAGACTGGAGAGGCTGAGGCTGAGGTGAAGCGCCGTTGTTGCGATTTTGCTTACAGAGCAGCTGGTTGCATTAAATTGAGAGGTGTGGCAGCGACATGGACCTCATCTTAATTGGATCTGTCTGAATTCACCAGCAGTTAATTTACTGCCTCTATTAGGAAAAGCTTCAGCTTTGTGATAAATGGCCCAATCCAACAGTGAGGCGTTCTCACTGGGGTTGTTTTGGTCATTGGTGATAATCTCTGTGATAAGGTTGTTAATTCATTGCCAGTATTACACAAGATACAGAAAGGAAGAAGATTTGTTCTTTTTACCTAGATATTTTTAACGTATTTCTTTTTAAGTTGCTTTTTTTTAATTTTTAATTTTATTTATTTATTTTTTATTATTATTTCTGAGATACAGGATTCAACTAAAAAATAATCCAAATCACTAACGGTCTTTATTTCCCAATGGAAAAATTTATTTTTGCAAAAAAAAAACTTTCAAGAAGTTACATCGATGCAATTAAAACTTCACACAAGCCATTAAAAACTGTAAAAAAAAAAAAAAAGTGATCCAAAAGCCACGTCCAGTATAATAAATAGAAGGATAATTTTAAAAAAAGAACAATTACAGAAATCTTGCATCAGCAAATACACCAATAAGCTGATTGATCAGCTGCATACATTCTACAAAATATCAATTTAACACTACGCTTTATTATATATATTTTTTACACTCAATTATCTTTTGCTTCTCTATATAACAATTACTCCAGTGAAACTTTGGATTAACAGATCCACTAAAATACAGTATATTTCAACTTTTGCCATCATTCTCTCTCCTGGAAATGACGTAGAAAAGAAAATCAAAGGTATGTAGACCATTCTTCTGTAGTATCTTCTACCACTTATCTGTCTCGAATGAGCGAGGTAGATCAATACTTTACTCTGTGAGACCAGCATAAATCTTTTTATACTATATGGCTACACTGGTACACTCATAAAAAAGGGCCTTTACCAGGCTATGTCATCAGAACATTGTTGTTTTGGTTTCTTTGTGGTGTTTAAGGTTCTGTTCTGAGTTTTGACACTCATGTGATAGATTACATTTCCCCACCCAATGACACGGCCTCATTCACTTTCATTCTTCTCTGTCTTAGCTTTCATGTTTTTATTTCACAATTCTCATTGTATTGTTTGTTTGTGTGTGTTTGTGTGTGTACTTGTTTATTGATCCTGTTTAGAACCATTTTCATTTACTAGTCTTCTGAAGACTAACAGGCCTTATTGGTACCAAAACACAGTCCTAATATGGTGAACCCCTTTGTTTTAGGGTCAGGTTAAGAGGTAAGGTGGGGATTAGATTCTGGTTAAGGTTATCATTAGAAAAAGTAGAAATACAGTTATCAAAATGAATGGAAGTCAATATGGGTAGAAATACAACTTTGTGTGTTTGTATAAGTATGTATTATTTACTTATTCATATTTTTTAAAACTCAGTTTTTACTTCTATCAAAGTTATTAAGTTTAAAAAAAAACCAAGTTAATGTTTCATAAAAGAGGTTTTATTTTCATTGTAAAGCTAAACATTGTGCTGTGTGTAACCACAAGCAGTTCTTTATAATGACCCTCACTGACTACTATAGCGTTCTCAGCATAGCCTCAGCCACTGCACTGGTGCTCAGTTTTGCTTTAAATCCATCAAGAAAAGTCAACAGGAGATGATAAATAATAAGGCTTGCTTTCACTGAACAAAAATCTTGATCTTGAATCCTATAAATACATTTTTATGTGATCCATTTTCATTACATTTTATGTTGTAAATAAGTGTAAATATTTACATTTTAATGCAAAAATCAACTAAAATGAACTTACCGAGGTGGTTGGACTCAGAGATGAGGGCAGAAGGTCCATCACCTTGGTGCCTCTTTGGTTGTTTTCTGTGAACATTGGGAGACTGACAGCTTACTGGACAGATTATACCCCCTCTCACCAGGAATGAGTTGGGTGAGCCGTTGATTTCAAACCTCAACCATTTCTTTCTTTTGGAGTTTCAATGTTTTCACCTTTTAGTACAAAAACAAACTGCCTGCCTGGGGCAATTATTCACATAACACACCAAAGTTCAAAACCACCCAGAAGATGTTTTATCCACTTTGAAAAGCTGTGGCTTAAAATAACTTCTTATAATCGATTTATGCTTTACTGTAAGGCAGTGGTTCTCAAAAATCTGACTTTTTTTCCCCACACATTTTAAATATATCTCATTGGGATCAAATGCTGATGGTTGGGGGCAAATTTACCACAGAACATTTTTGATTATCTATTTTTTCTTTTTAAATAACATAAGTATTCGGTCAGTCATCGTCACAACATAGTGAATAAGAACTATTTGGCTGATTTCTGTTCTTACAATAATCCTCAGCAGGCTGACTGAGTTAATTACTCAATATGGATTAATAATTGGCAAAGGAAAGGACAGAGCAGTAGTTGTGCTTTGATCTAAATGTACCAAGTACCCATCCATCCATTTTCTTACACCCTTGTCCCTTGGTGGGGTCAGGAGGGTTGCTGGTGCCTATCTCCAGCTAACGTTCCGGGCGAGAGGCGGGATACACCCTGGACAGGTCGCCAGTCTGTCGCAGGGCAACACAGAGACACACAGGACAAACAACCATGCACACACACACTCACACCCAGGGGCAATTTGGAGAGGCCAATTAACCTGACAGTCATGTTTTTTGGACCGTGGGAGGAAACCGGAGTACCCGGAGAAAACCCACGCATGCACAGGGAGAACATGCAAACTCCATGCAGAAAGACCGGGGCTGGGAATCGAACCCAGAACTTTCTTGCTGCAAGGCAACAGCTCTACCAACTGCACCACTGTGCAGCCACCAAAGTATCCAAAGTAAACTAATTGGAAACTTGGAAATCAAACCATTTTACAATGGATTTCAACAGCTGCTTGGCAGTTAGCGCAACTAAAAAGCTACGGCAAATTCCTTCTGAAGTAAAGAATAATTAGGAAGGCAAGTCTGCCTCATATAAAGCAGAGGAAGCACAACGTGTGACTTTACCTTCTCTATAATGAAGCATGAAATGGGCTGGTTCACTCTTGACTCACACCAGACTTACAGGCCACTTCAGAGAGCTAGATCCTCATTTATTTTACTACAAAAACTTCAGACACGTTTTAAGATGTGGGATTTGAATTATCTGGATGCAAATGAAAGCATTAATTTAATTACTACTTAATAGTGTTGTGTAAAGTTTGAAAGAAGAAAACAAAAATCTGTGGTTTTCTAAGTGCATTACCAACTGTCTCACGAAAGATTTTGAAGATGACAGTAAAATTCCTCTCCAACTCAAAGATTCCAGACAAAACTGATCTGCAGATGGAGTTCTCACAGAGTGACCAGGTACTTCACTGGTCTTTAAAATAAAATAAAGAAAAAACATAGCCGGAACAACAAACAGAAGGACAATTCAGGTGTCCCAGAGAATTGCATCTCTGAAGGTAACCTCATCCTTCTCTGCTGTCATGAGAAAACCAACATCGTTTTGCCTCTACAAGAAGGTCGACAACCTCAGAGGGCAACGGGGCAGATTGCAGCCATCCGTGTCCTGGACTATGAAGTGTGTGACAAAACTGAAAACAACAACAAAAAAAAACAAAGATGTGCTCTAAACTGCAGACAGCAGGAGAGTTTCTTTTGTGAGACCAATTTGACAGATGACCCAGCAGGTGTGACTTCTGTCTGCAACCACAAAACAGAGCAAGTGATGTGTTTTACAGCCAACAACAAAAAAACAAACATATCTACTGTGAAACCATACAATTGGGGTTTTTAATTATGTTGTTTCCATTTGAAACAAACTATTTTAATGGCTTAATGGACAAACAAAAATTGGGCTCACACGTTGGGATTTCTTAAATTATATTGAAATCAAGAAGAAAACGTAGATGTCGCTTAGTAAACTATGCCTCTGCCACATGCTGTTTGTAACCACAGTCAAGGTTAATCCTTGCAGGTTACTGAATTACTTGGCTTCTTGGAGCAGAAGGGAACTTTAACTACCATAACAGACCGGATGAAAAAAATCTGCAGTTTCATTTATCAGCTTTCCCAAAGATAAAAAATAAATAAAATACCCAACAAAACCTACAAGTAAGCTCTCGTGCAAAAATTACTTTCCGAACATCTAAAAAGAAAGGCAAATGGTGGGAAGTCACCACAGACAGCGAGATGAAACAAGGAGGCGCTTAGCTCAAGCCAGAAATATGTGCAGAATAATTATTCCATTTAATGCACTAATGCCACAAATTGTACATTAAAAATTGCGATCGGTTCTTACAAATACACACTCCCAACTCGGCTGATATGCAGGTTGTCTTGTCGGCCATGACGGTCTTGAAATCTGATGTTTCCACTCAGTTCTGGACATCTAGATTTCTTCTTCCATTTCCACTAATAAACAACCAGACAGCAGCGTTGTTTTAGTGGTTGACTGAAGCACGATATGGAACAGCAAACTGCATGTCATGAACCAAAGACGACAGAGGACGGTAACTCTGGCCAACCCCAATACCACCTCATTTGGGATTGACAAAAATGCTAAAAAAAAAAAAAAAAAAATTATTGTTAGCTGAAAGAAATGGGACCGTGGAATGTTTTGTAAAAGTGTTCCACTTTTCAATAGAATAGCAATATTAGAGATGCCATTTTAGTTTTCCTTTAAGCCTGGTCTTAAGTACAGTGGGTGTCTGCCGGCCTTTCATGAACTGGGAATTGTTTCGTCAGGACCGAGCTTCCCATTCAACTCTAGAACTATTTAGGAATCACCTATAAACCACCAGACTGAGAGCTATGTATATCTGTAATATATAATATGATGCTTGATTATTCTGGATAAACATGGAGCAAATGAGAGAAGTTGAAATTAGAGAAACAGAATCATTTACAAACACACACTATTTGTAATTTATTATTTGAAATCCCTGTTTGAAATATTTTTTGCAATTTCTGAGATTCAAACCTGACTGGCCATGGCCCTGTTCAGAGAACAAGGCAACAGGCTCCACATTGTTCAGTCCAAAACTCTAATCACCAATTATCCAATTAAATTTTCTCCAGCGAGAACGTCCAATTACACAACACATAATCATAACACGATAGCTACTATGCTATTTTCTAGCCTGTGCCATCGGCTGGATGAAACTGCATATTTTTTTATTCATAGACTTTCTGTGATGACATGGAAAAAAATATTCTGGCCTGCTTTTGCACATACAGGTGTGTCTACATGTATGCATCCTGGACTCCAGACAGTAGACTCTATTGTGTTTGTAGCACAAACACACTCAACCAGTCTCACGTAGCTACAGAGAGACTGTCATCTGTTTCTCATGTACTCCAAGCTGCTTTAATTTCACAAGACAGCTAATTGCAATTAGGATGCATAGGGCGTTGAGTTGGGGGGGAAAAAAAAGGAAAAGAAAAAGGAAGCAATCAGCGTTGATTGTAAAAGCTTGAGCTTGATCAGAGAAAATCATCCTGCATGGCTTCCCTCTGCTCACCAACATCTGAGTCAGGAGTGACAGCGGAACAGTCTGTTTTTATTGTGATTACGTCCATGAAAGCGGCTCTGATTTCAGCTCTCGGACAGATTCGAAAGGATTAGGGCAGATTTGATACCGCGGGGCCGACCCATTTATGCCCCTGCCCGGAGAAACGCTCAAAGACATTTCATAGGTCAAAGATGAATCTGTTCAGCGTGCCCTCTGGACTGAAGTTTGATAGTTGAATCTTTGCTGCTTTTTAATGAAAGCCGATTCATGTGCAAAGAGAAGCTCAAGCTATTAATATTAACCACAACTTCCCATTTTGAATCAGAGAATGATTATTTAAAAAAAGGTCAAAGTGGTTTCATTTCAATCTTGTGTGATAAATATAAAAAAAAAAGAAGTTAATTTTCTTCAAACTGAACTGACTACTTTTGTGTATTGTGTCTAAAGGGAGAAGTTCAGGTTCTCTCTTCAGAAAATACTAGTAAGATTGTGATCATTCCTCATTTTTTGTTGTTTGTTGCAGCACATCTTTGGATTAAGAATCATTTCTGCTGCTGAAGGCTCTCTGAATGATCCACCACTCGTAGCTTGGAAACAACTGGGATTAATCGACACTGCCACCTAGTGGAAAATCAAAGAATAGCTTCAAAAGAAATTTATTAAAACATTTTTATTTCAGCTTTGAATTTAGTTTAAAACGTATACACGAGTGAAGAAATATAAAGCATTCACAATTTATTCTTTAATGATTCTAAATGTTTCTTCCCACTCAAGTGTCTGAAAGAGAGTTCATGTAGAGTCCTGTGCGAATATAAAATGTTCAGCGAAGCTTACGCAACACCAAAGTTAAGTTTTCTGCTTTGACTTTCAATGAAGCTGAGGAAAAGCGTATCATACATGCAGAGCAGGGAAGACCTTGGGCATAAACAAAGCCGTCTCGCTAATTTCAAGCATGATCGATGAGCAATGGGGTTTTTAAGCTTCTATCTCACTGGCCCGCCAGCACTAACATAACTTAACATGCGTGGAGTGAATTTTTAATTTTTTTTTTTTAAAAGGATGTGCTTATTTTCAAGCACCTCCGACAGCACAACAAATGTTTACCATGTCCCTCTAAAAATGTAGCGGAAACAACAAGGAAAACGGAGTCAGAAAAACACACTGAGCTTATCTATGTCTTAATCAAACAAGTCTGGGAAGAAGTCACTGCAGTACTGTTCAAATGTAAACTCCTCCACCATAAAAGGAACATCCTTCCACTTTTTAACTGTGATCCTCCCGTCGGGTGTCTCCAAGGCAAAGTTCTTGATGGCGAGATTTGGTAGTATGGCTACCTTCTTGTATTTCATTTCAAATCCCCAATCCTGTAGATGAAAACAGAAGTAAGCCTCAGAATCCAAAATAACCACCATAAACTCAAATGATGATTTGTATTATTCAGCAAAGTGCCATCTGTACCTTGTTGCAGTTGCCATTATTACAGCTGACCGTGCACCCAGGCTCCCAGTCCTCAAAACGTCTCTCCAGCACCACCTTTCCACCCAGTTTGTAGTGATTTCTAAGAAAACATAGACGCAACATTTAGGACATTGAAGGATGTTTCAGTACGGTTTACTTTGGGAAGAGGTGAACTCACTTAAAGTCAGGATTTACGTTGACATAGTGCGCATTTTCAAGGAGTTTAAAGTCACTCCCAGATGCCACTTGTGCGAAACAGTTTCTGCACAAGATCCTGATGCTAGAAGCAGCATGTCGGTTCTTCTTCTCTGTTTCACGATTCTGTAAAACTTTATTCATAATAATGGCCTGTGTTTGGATTTCATTGATCTAGAAATGTAGTAGAAGAAGAAAAAACAGAAATTGTAAGCAGCAAAGAATAATGTAGCAAAAAAAAAGGAACCTTTGTTGCATCCTCACCTTTCTGCGGAACTCATGCTCACTCATACTCTGGACCCTAGCGATGGCTTTTCCAGTCAGCTCTTCCAGGTATTCGTTGAGGTGCTCTCGGCGGATCTCCCGTCCGCCTTCTTGGGCGACCACCGAATACTGGCTGTCCCGTGCTCGGGCACGTCCACTGGCCTGCTGCTGTGCGATCTCATTCGTAAGGAGTCCATATCGTACCACTAGGTTGCATTCAGGGATGTCGAGGCCTTCCTCTGCCACACTGGTGGAGATCAGGAGGTTCAGTGTACCGTTTCGGAAGTTGCGGATTGTGTCCGCCTGCTCATTCTATAAAAAAAGCATAAAATATGTTAAAAAAAAAAAAAAAAAAAAAATCCATCTTTGAAAAGTTGCTAAAGAGAGGGAAAAAGTGTTTTGTTTGAATCTTTTATAGACACACCTGTGTCATATAAGTGATGCCATTACCAGCCCCTGTAAGGATGGCAGCCTTTATCCCCGCTTTCTGCAACGTCCTTTTCTTCTGGACCCAGTCGAGGAGGCAGCGGGTGCTCCTGCGGGTTCTGGAAAAGAGAATGCCCCGAGACTGGACATCTGGACCGAACTGGCCAAGCAGAGTGCTCTCAAGTTTTTCCATTTTTGGGTTCTCGTAGCGGGGATCTGCAGCAAAATTCTTCAGCTCCACCTGATTCTCTGTAGCAAAACCAAAAGCATAACACAGATACATATGTTTGTATAATGAACATAGAATTTCAATGGAGGAAGAAAAAACAAAAATTCCCACCTTGAAAAAGTCCCACCAGGAAGTAATCTGTTCCATCAATGGCCGTAGTGACTTTTGTGTTGTAGAATTCCTCCAAAGAGCGATACGCATCCATCATTCGCAGCGTGTCATTGATGAGCAGAGCGTCATTATACTGTCTAAGATGGATTGCACATTGTGCCAAGAGTCTGTTGTCCTGGCTAACTCCTGATCCAAAAAGATACGTTAGTATAGACAATGAAATGGGATGCCCTCTTCGAGGATCAAATAGCTTTTTTCCAGTCTAAAAAAAAAACAATTAAACAATTAAACTGAACTCAATAGTCTTACCTCGTTGCTCCAGAATCACAACATCTGCCTCATATTCTTGCGTGCCACATTCTCTGAGCCTCACGTCAGGAGGAAGGTTCATGAATCCGTGGATCTGCTGCATCATCCACTTGATATGGTCTCCAAATGGGTCCTTTAAGAAAACAGGTGCATCTTAGGTCAACACAACCTGCTTTTGTGTGCGTGGCGTTGTATCTTGATACATTTTAAGGTCCGTTTCTCAAACAAAAAAATATACATTTGTGGGCATGGAGTGTGCCTTGTGGGGCCCAAAGCCCGTTAAAAGGGCTTTGTGTCACAGATACTTCACCTCTTTGTGACCTGGCTTCCTAAATTAGCCAAATACTAAACACTGTTCGTCTGTTACATATCACAAAATGTGCTTACTGCTGCTCTCTTCTCCACAATGTCAAAGGTCTTTTGGGGCCGGGGCACCTTCTCCTCCAGCTCAGGAGTGTAGTTTTTAGTTGAGACAATAACTGAGTCTAAGTTGGCACAGATCTGAAAAATGGAGAGGAAAAACAAAAAACGGAGTATGTTTCAGTAGAAGTTACTGATGATAAAAGAGGCAAAATCCTGAATTTTAGTTCATCTGACCTCCAGCACATGATTCACAGCCTCTTCCAGGGCCTTTGCACCTCCTGTCCCAGGTGATGCAGTGAGACCCAGGATCTGTGGTATCCGTCGTTGTCCTTTCAGCTTTTTCTCCAAGTAGCATCTCATTATTTTGTTGTAGACAGACTCCTTGTGGGTGTGATGGCACTCGTCGATTATCAGTAGAGTGATATCTGAGTGCCAACATAAATGGAGCATGTGGTTAGGTTTCCTCAGCACCATGAAGTTGGAAGTTTCCTGTTCAGCTTCACCTACCTGAGAGCTCAGTGTGTTTTGCCTCCTCCTTGTTGATCAAAGCATTATACAGGATCTGGGCTGTGCAGATGATCACGTCATTGTCCTGCACCACTATCCCAAAGAAATCCTTCTCCTGGCTGTCACCGCTGACTTTCATAAGTCTGTAACCATTACCCAGGTAAGGCTTAAACTCTTTGGTGTAATGTTGGTCCACAAGATGAACCTGTGATTATGAGTGGATTATAGTAACCAACCCCAAAAGAAATGTGTTTAAATACATACATAGATGCAAAACTTGTGTTTCTCTTTCTCTCTTTTCATTGTTTGAGTACCTTGTTGACCAGAACCATCACTTTAGCATTTGCCGTGGTCTCCAAATGCCTCCTGGCTATATAGACAGCAGCTCGGGTCTTTCCGCCTCCAGTTGGAAGCCAAATGATAACATTTTCTCCCTTCAGTGCCCTTTCAACCACTTCCTTCTGGTAGGAACGTAGTTCAAACTCTTCCATCCTGTGCATAAGTCTTTGGAAGCCTCTAAAATACAAGCATTCCACGAGGGGAGGATAAAGGATTTAATTATTCTCATTAATCTATGTTAGAAAATAAGAGAGGCTTTTAAACTTACCAGTTCGATGTAAGAGAGGTCGGTTCTGTGCTTTCTAGCTTCTTCTTCTTCTCTACTGTCTTTTCTCAAGGCAGGTGCTGGGGTTTTAAATAGCTTCGAGTTCTGACGTTTAAACTGGAAAACGAAAGTAAAAAACATCTGATCCAGTAAGCGTGGCCCTACTGAGGGAGTTTCTGGAAGAGCAACACTTTAAAGTCATTATGCAATGACACAAGAAACCTGATCCTAACTCAGAAAGGATTTGTTTTACAACCTCTATTTTAAATGAAATATTTTCCTCATATGTACCTATGAATTCAATCTACATTTATTTATGTATTATGTTTGTCGGCAGAAGTTCAAATCTATTAAACGTTCTGCTTCCTGGTCAGTTCGATGTACCCTCACCGGGCCCCTCTCTTGTTCTTACACAAGGAAAACAAAACTTACAGCAAGTGTCTGCTTATACATAAAATATTCAAGTCTCTGCTTGTTCCTGGAAATTGTTTTTATTTGCCTTAGTTACTTTCTGATAATAAAAAAAAAGCTTCAGTAGCATCAAGTTCAAAGAATAGTCAGAATAAGTATAAACAGCGATAACAAAATAGGAATATTTATAAACAAACTACACTGAGTAAACTGAAACCGTTTTTCTTTTTTGATTAATTTCACACACAAATCGGGAACTAGGATAAAGAAAAATATGCTACATTTACTTAGCACCTACTGCTACTTAGACCATGAAGTTCAAAAATAAGTATCGTCCTGAATGCACTACTACATGTTTAGAACACTTGTTTAATAGAGTAATTACAAAAAAGCTGTATGGAGAGCCAAATTAGGGAAAAAAAGTGAAAAAACAAAATAACTTGATTTAATCCAACCTGGGGTGCTTTAGATGTTTAAAACTGCTAGCATAGCTGAATGGTCACAACAAACAGTAAGACTTTGCATGCAGACCCTTAACAGCGGTGAGTGTTTGTTTTTCTTTTCGCTGCTGGGAAAGTGAAACTAGAAGTCTTGCAGCAGAGAAGACACACCTATTTAGTTAGCTGTTGCAGTTTCTGATGTATCAATGCTGAAACATTTGTTTAAACACAAATTACACTGGATCATTTTGTAGTTTGGACTACAGCTTAAAATGGATGATAAATGCCTTACAGATTCAATAATTGTCACACTCTACTAGAAAGAAAAAATGACCTTCTATACTTTTTTAGAACCAGTATTTTCTTAGATGATTAACCTTTTGGAAGACCTCCAAGTTAAATCACACAAGTTGAGGCTTTTCTCCAGGGTTAATTACTGAGTGAGTCAGAGATGGAAATCACCTGAAAACATCAAATATTTACATAAAAACTTATTTATTGTCGTGAACAGTTTTACAGTAAATGGCATTCAACTCAACAGCCTGAAGCTTCACTCCAACCGAAGCTTTTTTTGTTGTTGTTTTGTTTAAGAGATTGAAATGCAGCATAGGTGGATTTAAGGTGAAATTGCGTTATTGAAAACCCTGAATAATGCAGCACTGACATCACTTCAACAAAGCTCTTAAGTCATTCAAGTACAAAATAAAAGATTATCACACACATACAGTGTCAATGAAACATTCAATACGCTGAATCAGTCACCATTTGACATTTACTTCCCTGAAAAACTAGATGCAGCTCAGGAAGCACTTTGACACTGACCAATAATAATAATTAAAAAAAATGTTTTATAGGTAAATAGCAAATGCATAAACAGCAAAAACAAGTGGTTTATTTTCTAAAAAGGAAAAATGTAAACTGTTACGTATTAACATCTACTTCGGGTTGTGTGGAGTCAATATGTGAGAATTAAAGTCAAGTCTTCCTGCATCTCTTCTCCCCACTGTTTGCATCTTCATCTCAATAATCCAACAAAAAAAAATAAAAAATTATGTGTTATGTTAAACACATTTCTATTTATAACATGTTTGAGAAAACTGACTACAAAAAAAACAAAAAAAAAAACTAGTCGGTGCCATCACCTACTATTCACCAATACAGCGATTTTTAAAGCTAATAATGAGACCTTGTAGTGAAGTATCTGGTACAAAACCTTGCTAATGGAATGACGCGTGGGGAGCTTCTTTTAATATCATGAAAGTGCCTGATGTTGTGATCTTGTTTTCTGGAAACTGCTTGGTTTGGCACAGGAAATATTTGAAACCAATTCCATGCCTGGAAGTGAGGCCAAACATGTCCCTTAACTTCAGAAGATTAATTTGTCTGGAGTAAACAAAGCCTTAAAAAGCTGTTTCCCTAAATGATGATAAAACTTATTTCTCTATAATCCAAAAAAACAAACACTTTTTTTTGCCATGTTATGACAAACAAAAATCTATTTACATTTTTCAATTAATGACTGATTCAAGTGGACTCAGTATTTTGAGCGAACTTTCACTCTCTCCAAACAAACCCTCTGAGAAGGGCAACCTTCACACCTGTGAACTGGCTGGGATGTTCAAGTGTCTTTCAGTAACAGAAGGCAACATGGCTTTAGGTCCCAAAGTCCAGTTTTCTGACATACACTGGCTCCTGTGACTCGTTTTATGCAACCAAACCATCATTCAATGACAATAAATATGAATCAGTAAATAACACAACAGAAGCAGTTTTAAATCTTGGACCTGTAAAACTTTGGTACACTCAATGAGGCATGAATAATTCACATTATTCTCCCGCTGAGTTCTGGGAAATGCCACAAGATGACTTGAAGATGTCAGTTTGACACTGTTGATGCTCAGTCGACGACTCTGATGCCTTTCTTTTCTTAAGTCCCACAAATCCTTTCCAAAATGTTTTGTTTTCATACTTTTTTTTTCTTACCCCAGATATGACAAAAGCTGGCGATATTTTTTTTCCACATAAGCTATAGTTCATTTCTCTATCAGGCCTCCGTCTTTTAATTTGAAGTAGAAGAACTTCTCCAACGTGTTGGCACACTTGCAGTACTCGCTGTCTGGGGGGTTGTACTCGCGACAGTTGCTGATGATTCGCTGAAGATCCGCAATAAAGAGCTTCTTGGTTACATAGTATCTGTTCTTGAGTTTCTCTGACATGGTCTTCAAGTCTCAATGTAAAAGTAAAGAAAAACACTTAATAGTGCTAAGGAATATGGGAATTCCATAATAAGACGCAGCATTTATACATTTGCTAATTCTAAGCCAGTCCAGGATATATATATATATATATATATATATATATATATATAATAATATAATAAAAAATATATATATATATATATATATATATATGAGTTCAAGATCTATTTATTACATAAAAATAGAATCAAAAGAAATAGTGAAAGATTTATCAAATAAACCAGTAGTATATGCCGTTTTAAATTTGTTTGATATAGTTTATATGGACATTTAAAATAAGAATAAACATATAGGTGATATTAATCTATAAAAAAGAGGTAGATGCTCTCTTACCAATAGGAAAGCGGATGACTTCATAGTAATCAGGAGCTTCAGATTTCTTCACTGGTTCCATGAAAGGCCAAGCATCAGTATGAGTCTGACAGAAAAATAGAATAAAATCAATTTGCTACACAGCTTCAAAAACGTTTAGCTTCATATCTCCACACTTTTCTAGACCCAAAATTCCAGACTTTCTCAATGGCTTTAAGAACACTTTGGACCAGCGGATATAAAACATTTACCCTGAAAATGTCAAAAAAATTAACAGCAAAAACGAATTATTCAAAACACAAGGATTTCCACTTAATGAGTAAAAATGTAAAAGATTTAATGAAACAAAGTGACAAATCTGACTCAAATTAAATTATATTGAAATATTACTTTACTGTGTCAATCACAAAGCTCCACATGTATGTCAGGTATATTTGTGAAGGGCTGGTTCAGACACCTTTAACCCTTCTGTCAATTTTCCAACTTTAAACCCAGAAAATTCTGTATCAAAGGAAAAATGCAACACTTCCTCTACATTTTTAAATCAGTCATGTAGTGTAATTGCATAAGAAAGGTTCTTTACTTTACTTTCCTTATGCTTCATCACAGAACACAACAAACTGAAAAAGTTAGGGTACTGCATGTCTGAGTGGCACACTATTGGTTACTGTAATGCATTACTGATAATGTGCTAATGCTACCACAAAGCAGCTTTTATGCACTAGCTGTCCTCATTAATTATTCATTGGTTAGATGATCAATTGTGTGCTTTATTCAAGAAACAAAACCTTTGCAACTTCTTAACTGCTTCTGAAACTGTTGAGAGGTTTCAACGTTCAGGCTGCTGCAAAATACTACAATTGGCCAACAATGGATTTGACAAAACAAACAGTGGACATGTTCATTGTGTTGTCATGGTATAAAACTCCGAGGTCTTCTATTTTACAACTCGGAAAACAAAATGCTGATGGTAAACTTTAAATGGCAGCGGTGATGTAAGCATAAAGTGGTTTTCCAGTTTGCTGTGAGCAAAGGAGAAGGATTATGCTGCAAATACTTTGTATTTTTAATACAAATCCAACCTGTCTCTTCCGAAGCAAATACAGATCCAAGGATTTACAAGTTTATTCCAATTTATCTATCAAATTATGTGTCTGCAGGGTTTACCCGATTTTTGTAAAATATGTTTTTAAAGTACACACTGCTGGTTGGTGATTTTCTTTGTCGAAATCCATGAGTCGTTCTTAGTCTTAATGCATTTATTGAATAGAAAAGAAAATTTAAGATATTTTTCATTCCTGAAAACTGATCAATTCTGGTGTACGGATTGGTGAATATGCTCAGAAAAAGCAAACCTTTGATATTCTACATTTTTCCTGTTTCCAACAATGAGCCAGTTACAGAAAATGATTCATACAAGTTCTATACTTTTCAAGACGGCGTAGAACCATTTTTATTAGTCCCAGTTTGGTCATTTTTGTTTTCTGTTGGCAGGTGATTCTAACCTTTATTTGTGCCAGAAGGTTCTTCAGCATGTTGTGAAGCACATCAGGGTCCTTCACCTCTTTCCTGCAAAAGATCAATGTTTAAACTATAAATGATGCAGAAGACTATCTACATGCAAATAAAAGATAGAAAAATTTGGTAAAATAATCAATGCAGCCTATAGAAGGTGTTTACCCTTTGTCCTTGCTACTGGGTTTCCAGCCCGTCTCTCCTGAAACGAACACAGATCTTAGTCATATGATGAATAATTTAATTGTACATGTCAGCTTACGTCTTGTACAGACTCACTTATTCCAGGGATGCTTTCCACTGGGATCTGTCGCACGCCCTCTTTGAAGCAGGTCAGGCCTGGGTAAACCTTTCTGATCTGACTCTGTTTTCTCTCAATCAGCTTCTTTATAATCTAGAATGATCACGCCAAAATTGGATATAATAAACAAATTACCAACACAGATACACTCAAAACTGGTCATTTTTGGCAATAAAGATATTTATCATCCTTACACACCTCCTTCTGTCTTTTAATAATGTGAGAAAGCTCTGTGTAGGGGATCCTTGGGTTTAGCTCACACTCCATCAAGGTTGCTCCCTCATAGTCTTTGATATAGCCCAGGTATCGACCCTTGGGCACTTTGATATCTTTGGAGAAACCCTATATAGAAAGAAAATATAACATTAAGGATAAAAGGAGACATGAATCAACAGAAGCACTGATAATGAGCTGGCTGTGCCTCCAGTACCTGCTTTTTGAAGTAGCCAATGGCATACTCATCAGCATAAGTGAGGAAATAAAGGATGTTGTGTTTAATGTGATACTCCTTCAGGTGGTTCATCAGGTGGGTGCCGTAGCCCTTTAAAAAAAAAAAGTAAACACAGTTACGTTTGCTATTATTTACTGAGATGTATGACAAGCAGATGTCAAACAAAATATCTTGCGGATCTTCCCACACTGTGTTCATGTAGCGTTTTTACAAACTAAACTTGCCAATTCCTTTAAATCTTGAAAACGTTTTAATTTATCTAAGGTGATATAATCAGTGTCCTCATTTTCAATAATCTGTCTATCAACTGGGCCATATGGAGCAACCTAGTTTGCTTATCCAAACACCAACTTTGAGTGGACCAAAATGTTTTCTTCTTTTCCTAAAATCGATGTTTTTTACTGGTCTTGTTAAAAGTCTGAATTTAAATCTGATTGAGATGTTACAACGTGATTATTACTACTTGAAAAGTCTCCAACGAGGCTGTAAAAAAACTACTGAAACTTTAAAGAGTGTCATAAAAACACAAGCAGGGTGGAAGGTAGTTCAGGTCATGGTTACCTTGACTTGTTCATTGGACGTGACGGCACAGAACACTATCTCTGTGAAGCCCTGAGTGGGGAACATCCTAAAACAGATGCCTCCAATGACGCGGCCATCTTTAATGAGGGCTAAGGTTTTGTGCTTCCTGTGAAAACAGGGATTGTTAGGGAATGTTTGCCAGGGGGAAAAAAACAGATGACAAAAAATTAAGTAGGAGAACATTCACTTACGGGTCAAACACGAGTCGTGTGATGTACTCTTTGGGCATGCGAGGTAACTGATGGGAAAATACGTTCTGAAGGCCAACAAGCCACATCAAGATCTTCTTGTTGGACTTTTGGGAAAGGGAGTTTCCGATAACGTGGAACTCAATGATGCCCCGTCTCTCTTCTAGTCTGGCCGTCTCGTCACGAGCAGCATTAGGTGTCAGCAGATTAGTCTAGAACCATTAATGATCTGTTAGTATTTCCGGTCTTTCATATACACACAAACTACGCTGGATTGCAGTCATTTAACACAAAGGGAGAAATATTTAGTAGATTGCTGTAAATCAAACGATACTAATTGCTGAGCAGGTTTATGGGGACCGACCGACCTCCGGTCCGAGCATAGCAGCAGGATCAGTGATCGTCATCATGACTTCATTCACCAACTCCATAGGAATGTCCCCCATCACACGGATCCTCTTAGCGTCTTCCAGCGTCAACGCCTCTGGAAGTTTGCGTTTGTCCCCTAAAGAGGAAATGACATTTTTCAGGTTAAAACAACGGTTAGGCTGTTTTTATATTATTCATTTTTGTAAGAATATTTTCATATTTTAGGCCAAACTACTATATTTTATGAAATCAAATACAATTTTGTGCCACACTGCCTTTTCAAGAAATAAAGTTGCTACCTGGATTTAACAAACCAAATAACTACAAGGCTAAATAATTTCTAATTTCTTAAACAATCACCTCTAAAGACAAATCATATGGTCTTGGAAAAGGTGTTGGACTGTTTAAGACGGGTCAAAATCATCGATGTCAAGCAGAGTAAACATCTATCTGCAGTTCTTTTTTGCTTAGCCAGGCAGAGTGGAGCTTTTAGCTCCCAGAGTAAACCGAAGGAGAGTCAGTCACTGACCTGTGATGGGCTCTACGCCTCCCGTATCCGTACTGCCCAGAGAGGAGGAGCTGTTCAGACATTTGGACAAAGCAGGAGACCCGGACGCTGAAGTAGGACTGATCACTGCAAACACAAAACCACACAGTTACAAATCCACACAACTTTGAGAACAGCATAACTCTGCACTTTGTGTCTGTTAGACCAAGTATATTAAACCTTATATCATTTCCACATAGCTTCTGTTTTTCTAATGTATTCGAACCAATGAATACTCAAAATCTAATTTAACGATACTGAGTAATGAGGTAAGGAATTTAAAGAGGTCTCAAGAGAATTTGAAATAAGCAATTCTGCTCAGTGAAAAAAAAAATCTACAATTGGAGGAGAAGCAGAAAGCAGAAAACTCTGACATGTCATCACAGGACCATTAGTGGGTTCTTAAAATGTGCTTTATTCTTATAATGTCCATTTTAATAAAATAAGTGACTCCAGCACCGCCTCACCTGTCTGATGTCCAATCTGTGTGCTTTCTGAGGCAGGCATGGTGAAGTCAGCCTCCCATATCGGTGAATTTTCCCCGTAGATTTCCTCCTCCAGCATCGACAAGAACCTGGAAACAAACATCCATGAATAACTTATTAATAAAGGATGATAGAGAGACTGCAACGTAAATATTCAAGATTAAATTCATTTATAAACACAGAGCGATTTTTGAAAAATGAGAAATGTAAAATTATACCGAAACTCATCAACAACCCTGTTGCATCTACAGTCACAGCTATAACAGAAGCCACACGGCGGCATCGGAGAAGCAGCTCTTACTTGGGAAAGTGCGTAAGGATAAGTGTGCGTTTCTCTGGCAGCAGTTTGTCCTTCTCCACTCTAAACTTCTCCAGGAGCTGGCGGCGAGTAACGGTAAAGATGGACTTGAGTAAGTTCCGGCCAAACACCTGCGTGGTTTCGTAGCGAGGCAGGCTGTCGTTACTTTGCGGGACGTGGCAGTAGCACAACCACCTGGCAGCAATGAAGATCAAAACTTCTGTTAAGCACAGAACCTAGCATAGATCAGGAAAATAAACACATGCTTTCTCGTTGCAAACTCCTGCACACACCTGGTGTAGTCCAACTTGTATGCTGTTGCATCGTCTTTCTGCGTGCGCTGACGATACTGCGTCGGTGTCTCAAGCTTCCAGTAATTCAGACATATGAGAAACATCTTTGAGAGCTCAAACATGGTCTGTCTCTCCTTTGGCGCAAGGTGGCTGAACTTGTACTGTACAAAATTCAAAACGCCCTGCACAACGAAAAGGAGGACAAAATTAGCAGAACAAAAACTGTTCTTGAGACTTTGTTTGTTATAATAAGCTTTGCATTACCTGCTCGATGTTGGGCTTTTCAAACGGTGGACTTCCCAGGGATCCCTCCACAACTGGCTGACTCATCTGCAGGATGCATTTCCTCAGTAGCTTAAGGAACACAAGGGAATACATTGATCACAAAGCTGTCTACTGTGGCAATTAAAATCATTGCAGCTGAACTGAAGCCCTGGCTTACCTTGAAAAGGTAGAAGTACACTTGTTTGGTATCAGTGTCCTCTTCTTTGTGTACAGACATGAAAAGGTTCTCGACGTCAACCACCATCCCCAACAGCCTGTTAATCTCATCCTCAGACACATTCTCCAGATGGGACACGTGATCAGCTGTGGGACAAAACATCAGTGTAAGTATTCAGTCTCCTTACCGAATATCTGCTAAGTTGAAGGTGGAATTTAAAAAAAATCAATGAAAGGGTTTTTTAGGTAGATATTCCTTTTTATCTTGAATATAAAATCCATCTCCGCTTGTCCATCTGACACTAGTTTTTAATATGGCTTAAATAATAAATCACTTATCTGAGAACAATCCTGGAAGATGATATAATGAAGCAAATGAAATGTAAGTAATGAAATGTACTTACAATCTTAAGATTTATCAACTCCATCCTTAAGATTGATCAAAGGCAATTTATATATAAATATATAAGTAGTATATTTATATATACCCTAAACTTGTGCATCACACTCACATAAAAGATGTGTATCCATATGAGACATTTCTGGTTATATAAGGCAAAATAAAAAAAATAAAAATTAAAAATACAATAATCCCAAAACACTGTCTATATGTACACTTAAGAATATGTTTTTTGTTTGTTGTGGGGGTTTTTTCCCCACCAAGTCCATGAAACTGCAGCAGTAATTCTGGATAATCTATGAATACATTGGGGTGATTTAAACTGTATGGAACCCACTTAAACAGATAATCTCTGCAAAAATAGAAATATAATTTCTTGTGTATGGCTTGGCAGGGGAAAAAAATAACCAAATCCACATTGCAGGTTGACCAATTTTAATTTCGGAAATGTATCTGGTGTTTAAATGCACAGCGCTCTGCGTGTTATTCGGAGAAGGGGTCTGGTTAGTTTGTACCCAGTGCATGTCCACAGCTGCGGCAGGACTCGCTCAGGCTGGCTGCTTGCTGCTGCAGATCAATCCGTGTAGCTGAAGGGGGGTTCGGGTTTTTCCATCCATTGCACTTACATGTGTCACTGGCCTGAGAATAAAAACAAAACAAACCACATGGGCGACTTAAAATGCACACCAATTCACGTTTCTGCAAGCCAATAACTGATATCAATTAAGCTAGCAGAGGAGAAATATCCTTCCACAGGTTTGCGTTTATTTTAAATGCCCATTTCTCTGTCAGAGTAGCTAGCTACAACGCTGTACAGCTACGCCGATAAACTGTGTCAATAGTTCGTTATTATATAGGGCATATTACATATGATACAATCACGTCATTGCTTTGTTGTTGTAAACTTTGGCTAGCCATGTTAGCTACCTTGCACGCGGAGAATACGCCAAGTTTTTCAAGCTTTTTCGCCCGTGGAAAAGCTCGGACTTGGGCTTTCTTCTGGCTCGCACGCTGTTGCTGGCTAAGTCCTGGTCTAACCGGGTCGCTGTTCCCTGTACCGGAGCCTGCTGCTGCAGCACCGGACCCCGCTGAGCCACTCGACTGGGCTTGGAGAAGCCGGGGCTGTAAGGCCTGTGTAGCCGGGTCCGACATATCCACGCTGCGGGTACAGACTCCCTCCGCTACCGATTAGCTCATACGCTGCCTTTAGGTACAGTCAGAAAAATGAGTTTTCCCACATACACACCTAAAAGTAACGTTTACCTGGAGATAGTGTTATATTCAGATAACGGAATCTCACGCTCAATTTAAAAAAGAAAAAAAAAGTCAAATTTTATTTGCAAAAAATATTTATCCTCTAAACTGAGATTATCATTTGCAGCAACCTGCAGGTTTTCAAGTCCTTACCGACCCCTAGTGGGAAAAGAGGGAAACTGCAACCTGAGTGTGGAAATGGGCAGGCGATAAACTTACAAAAATAACATGATCGGATGTTTTTTATTTAAAACAGGAAAGCAAAATGTTGAAACTACTGCAAAAATAAGTCAAACCTGTTTCTTTTAAAGTTTGTTTTTGCATATTAAAATATCAGAGCATACATAAACATTTAGCATTTTTTCGAAGTATCTATGCGAAAATTAGCCTACGTTTCAACTGTTCTGCATATCACCACACAACGCTGGGAGTATTAGGGCAATATTAGCTGCTTAATTACCCCGTTTTGTTTCTGAAACAATCTTTGCTAAGGAAGTTGGTGGCCATTTTTTCCCCAGCCAGCTGACCAGAAGTATGTTGCAAAAAGTGTGGGCGGGGCATCGCGGTATTTCACCAAAACAACCAGTGCCAACTCTGGTTATTCCAACATCTTCACACCTATACAAATTATATAGCTATAAAGGTGAGGTTTTAATGTCATGTACATTTTTAATGCTAAATTTAGAGCACTTACTCCATAGCTTAAATAAATCTACCATCAAAAGTGGATTTATTCTTTGAAAAACACCCAATATAAAAAAAAAAAAAATTAAAAAAATCACTCAAAGAAGATACCTTCGGCTCTTTTATTTGTAAAATTACATTTTCTTTCCTCCTTCTCTACCCGTTACCCACTTTACAGCAGCAAGCGCTGCTCTGGTGCAAGTTCTTCTGTGCAAGATGGTGATGCCACAGCAGGATGACAAGATTACTCAAACTCAAGCCCTCCTTGAAATGAAAGAAGCAGAGGATAACATCTCAATTCACAAAGCTGATGAGACAGAACCAGTGCATTTAATACCATGAATCTCCAGAGGAAAAAGAAATTAAGACATGAAAAAATAATTAAATTTGACAGAATACAAACAGATTGGGAATATTTGTTGTTGTTTTTGACAGTAACTACAGATTGATTACAAACTTCAAAAGTCTGTTACAAATACAGAAATATGTTTAAATGCAGTTGTGATTTTGGTCAAGAAAAGAAAAAAAAAAAGAATCTTTACACATCTCCCATTTTACACTGATAATTCAGAAACATTACATTAATGCTAAAATTACATACGGGTGAAATTGTTAATAAAGTTGCATTTACTGTATAAGTTTGGATAACATAGATAAATGATTGTAAAACCTTAAGATAGGTTTCAAAATCATACTGACCAGTCTGTGCCAAAAGAAAAAAACTGTAATAATAGAGATAAATCAATCAATCTACACAGCTCAGCTCTGTAAGAAATCTGCCCATTTGTTCTCTCTTGGTGAAAACCTCCTGACCCAATTCCTTAAGACTCCATATGCACCTTGCTTTTAACATAAGACCATGATGGAAACATTTATGGTGCACTTGCAAAGCGAGTCCAAGTTGTGCAACGACGGGGTTATCAAACCTACACATTTTCCTTCCTTTTCCATTAATTAGATTTCCTCTGTACAAACACAGAACAGTGGACAAGATGCCTCTCTTAGGAGCAATTGTTAATGACTTCTGTTTGTTTTCCTTCCATGAATGGGATTTGTTTTTTTGTTTTTTTCCCCTCCAAGGTGACGTCATGTGTCCATCATCAAAAGAAAGGTCATGGAATGGCGAGTCCCGGGGTGAAAAAACACGATTCTGTGAATAAGCCTGTAGGTCGATTTCTTGGTATTTTTGGCAGGTTCATCAAGCTGGAACCATCAGTGGGGATCTGGCAATCTACTGGCCAGTATGCTCATTTTGTCGAACAGTTTAGTTGGTGCCGAGAGGATAAGTTGGTCTGTTGGTGGTTTGGTTGGACCAACGGGGGCGTCGTTTTACAGCTGGCTAATATCTGGTGTCGTTGATCGGCTGGATCAGCTGATTTATTGAGTTAGTTAGTTTCCACCCCCACAGCACTGGCCACTTCTGCCCTGTGGCGCGGTTTCCTGCAGGTCCACGCCACCTCTGGCCCGTCCGCCTGGTCCCGCTCCGCCCTGGGGCTCGTTCTTCGGAAGTTTCTTGGCTGTTGCAGAGAATAAAGATAATTGGTCAATCTCCGGCTTAAAGTATTGCAACAATGGATTCTACCAATAACTATCTACCAATGAACCTAAAAAAAATGGTGACAAATGACCAACATTTTAAGTAGAATCACATTAAAACTAAGATTAAATTGAAAGAAGAAACAGAAAACTTTTACACTGAAATGTCTATGATAGAAGGTTCTAATATTTTGTTTCCAGTCAAAAGCAAAATTTATTTAAATGCATTTACAGTGTTACTAGGAGGTAGCAATTTATTCTCAGCCTGTACAAATGATTCATGAATTAATAGTTGGACTTCTGAGAAACACTCACCTATAGCCATAAAAATCTCATTAACATTCATTGCGGTCTTGGCTGAAGTTTCCATGAAGAGCAAGCTGTTGTCGTCTGCATATGCTTGTGCTTCCTACAGGGCCAAAGGAAACATCTCAGGGCATTTTGACCTTGAAAATTAATCTGTAGCAGATTCTGCATTATTCCCCTTACCTGGAAATCTACGGCTCTCTTGCTGGCCAGGTCGGCTTTGTTTCCTGCCAGTGCAATGACGATGTTGGGGCTGGCTTGTCGCTGCAGCTCCTTCACCCAGTTCTTTGCACGTGTGAATGTATCCTTTACAACAGAAAGGTGCAAAATAGTGTGATACCACACTTAAATCTGACTCGATTACACAAATAGTCGACCAGAGTTTTGGCTGTCACTCACTGTGTTGGTGATGTCGAAGACCACAATGGCAGCCTGGGCTCCTCTGTAGTACATAGGCGCCAAGCTGTGATACCGTTCCTGTCCTGCGGTGTCCCAGATCTCAAACTTGACTGTTGTATCATCCAAACATACCGTCTGTGTGAGGAAGGCAGCTAAAAAGATAATTAGAAAAAGAATTTTAAACGGATTAAAAAATAAAAATACGTTTTGGTGCAATGATAAAGAAAAAAAACACAAGTCACTAAATTGGGACACATTAATAATATGAAATCAATTATTTACATTCATAATCTGCTGAAAACGCTACAAATCAGGGTAAGAAAAAAAAAAAAACGTAGGAAACAAAAGAAAGCAACTCACTTTACCAGGAGGAAATGTTGTTTTATGAAATACACTCACACAATCAGCCATCTCTCACATGACACTTAAAGCTTAGCTCCTTCTTGCATAGTACACATTTTAAAGCTTTGTAATCTTTGACCAGGCATGCCACTGACCACAAGTTCAATAGAAAGCAAAAAAAAAAAAAAAACAAGTGCTGACTCGTTTTATTTTCACCCATTCTTTGGCGAGTATCCTGTTCCTACATTCTTATGCAAGTTGACTCATCAGAAACCGGATACAGCAGGGAAGACAGTTAGGGAAAAAGTGACTATGAAATGACTTATTTCATACATGTACAATCTTAAATATTCACTCGACTGCCCTGTAGATACTGAACATCTGTATATTCATAAAAAAAAAAAAACACATTTCTAAAAGTGCTACCCAGTGAAGTGTGCTCATCTTCTGAAAAAGGCAAAAATGTGGAAAACCCACAAAAACCTGTGGAATAAAAGAAAGAAAAGTGGAAAGTTTCCAGTTGTTAATCCAGTTTCAGACGGATTAACATATTTCTGTTTAGCAATTCAATTCGTAACATTCCTCCTTTAGTTCAAAGCTCCATTTAACTGGCATTTGCCCTCATTATGATTTGATGCTACAATCTAGGTCCACTGAAACAGTCAAGAGACATGTGTCACTTTCTGCAATTTGACCAGTTTTGGTAAAGATGTCTGCCTACTTTGTGTGAAGAGCCTGAAGCCAGTCGAAGTCATCCTTTGCTCTTGGAAGAACTGGTTTTACCGGTCCTTCTCCTGACTAAACTGACAACAGATATGAGAAAGACCTGCCAGAAGTCAGATCACTTCTACTGGCATGGACAAGTCTTCTGCTTCAGGGCTCAAGTCTGATGTTTTAAATCAAGAGTGCACAATCAGTTCGGAACCTAAATGTTTGACGCAAATCAAATAACTTCATGTGCAGAAATATTTAATTAGAAGTCTACCAGCTTTTTACGCCTTTTAGATAGCCCAAATGACTTTTAAATGACTCCTGTGTACCACCAGCTGGTGGAAGAATGCAGCACAAAAAAACACAGGGAAACTGAGAAAGAAAAACAAGGATTTAAATGTTTTTTTTTTCCAGTTGTGAAAAGTAGGTAGGTATACAGTTTAATTTATTAACTTTCCATTTATTATTTTACAAATCTAAGATAATCTAGCTAATCTAGTTTTAGTCACACTTTATTCTGTGCTTTGTAATTTAAAGGATAAAAGTGATAATTTCTGAAATCTGAAGACCTTTTTATGTTGATTTGTATTTGGAATATGCCATGCATCTATAAATTACTACATCATCAGAACTCACTAATACTACAGATTACAAATACAGTGCTTTAAAAAAAAAGAAAAAAAAAAGCATGTTTTCCTGCATGGAAAACATACAGAAATCCTGGACTCCTTACCTCCGATGGTGCTCTCTTGGTACTCGTGAAACTGGCCCTTGACGAAGCGCAGCACCAGGCTGGACTTTCCAACTGCCGATTCTCCCAGTAGCACTAGTTTGAACTGACATATCTTGTTGCTAGCAGCGGTGCCGTTGGTCCGTGCTGGTCCACCTCGCCCTGCCATATTGCAGCGTTGGAAATTACAAGAAAAAAAAAAAAAAAAGCCGTGTGTGGGAGGGGCAGGAGAGGATGAATGAGTAAAGGCTTAAGTTTTTTCTGCAGAAGGACGGTGAAGCTGAGGTAAACGCAGGTGGGCTCAGGTCATGCAGGTAGCTTTCCTGGAGGAAGACGACACCTCACTACTGAGAGCTGCAAAAGCAGAGAGAAAAGCATTTCAGTTTATTGAGTTTCTACTAAACAACCACAGTCTCCAAATACAATCAAAATAGAAATCCACCAAAAACAGAAATCATCCTTATGCTTCTGCACTAAAGCTTTGTTGTCGGCTTCAGAAACCTTAAAAACTGAAGTTGTTGATGCAAAACACCACCATCAGACTCATTACCCCGTTTGAGAGTTATTCATTTAGCCTTGTTTAGTAAACAAGTGCTAAAGGAGAAAACTCCATGGCTTATTTGAAATTGGGCCCTTGGTTTTTCTCCCACAGGCTACACTCAGACCATACTAAAGTTTCTTAAGATGCTAATGCATCTCTGAAACAAGAGGCAAAAATAATCAAATCAATAATCAATTCAATTACTTAAAGTTAAAATTGTTTGTAAACTAGAAATATTGAGATACAAGTCCTTTTCTTTAATCCATATCATGCAACATATATCTACTGAACATGAATAAGTGGTGAAGGTACTGAATGGTTAATGTAAACAGATCTATTAACCAAAAGCTGCAGCGCCCTAATCCAGCTGGTAATCTGTAGGACATGCAAAGAAGCAGAGCATGAAATCCAACACTCATTAACGCACCTGGTTCTGGCATGTCACAATAAAACAGCTGTCCAATAACAGGTCCTCAGTCTATTACATGCAAATCAGAAGTCTCAAGACAGACATGTAAAAAATACAAAATGTGCAACATTAAGCAACCAACAGCTCAGTCCAACAGCTCAGTTATTTTTAAATGCAATGTACTAAAGTGCAGCCAGTTTACCTAGAAGCTGATCAAACTTTGTCAGACAGGTGACCAGGATTTAATTTACTTTGGGATTTTTTTGTTGAATTATGCAGAAACATAATGATACAATGTTTTTTTTTCTCTCTCTCTCTCTAAAGATGGCCCTCATCTAAACCAGCTGAGCCAAAATAACCATAAACAACTTCCTGTTGGTAGAGGTTTTTAGAGACACAACCAAATTTCCTTACAGCTAACTATATATAAATATTATTGAACATTTCTGTGCATCATTGGTTGTTAAAGTGCATCCAGAGTCCCACATAAACACACAAACAAAAAGGTGTACAATTAAAATCCCATAGACATTTGGCAACAAGGCCTTCTGATAGATGTCATGTATTCAGTCCGTTAAGATGAACATAAATCCCAAAATTCAACTTCAATTCAAGATTTTAAAATATCCCATTTCATTATCCACATGTGTTTTTTTTGCAAAGACTGAGCAACTCTAAAAAATATTCATTGTTTGACTTGTAGTCAAGAGTAAAAAAAGGGGAACTCAAATGGAGGCAGACGTAAGCCACAGCAATATTTTAGATTCACTGTAATTCAGTATTTATAAACCACTGAGACTTTTATGACTACTGCATATCTACATACCAGCGCATTTCGCTTCATGTTTGCCAGACATGACAGTCTTAAAACTTCACAAAATCTTTTTTCTGCTGGATGACAAACATTAGGTCAGTCAGCTTCTGCTCCGTCAAAGGACAGGAAACAACTCAGCTAAAAGCAGGAAGTGAAGATTGCAGAACACTTAACTGCTGAACACAATAAATCCAGCAGTCTAACAGACAGTTTGACGCTGAATTCTTACCCAGAGTATGAAGCATAGATATTTGCTGGTAGAGTGTGGTAATGTACTGGAAAGAAGAAATAAGTAGAGTTTTTTTTTTTTTTAAAGAAGCAGGGCTTTTCCCCAGCATGCAGCTTAACTCATTCTTAATCTTTAGCATGTGACTGCAGATCACAGCTTTGTCCATAAAATATTCAGGACTTGCATGTTTTATTTGACAGTGCAGCAACCATGTTCTACTAATGTGTTAGCATTAAAACATCAGCAAGCTGCACTACTCCTTTTTCAAAAAACTGCAACTTTTACGTATTTTGCAGATGCTAACAGTGTTGTGAAGGTACCTGGCAGACAAGTACTCAATTTCACAGCACATCAAAAACAAAACAAACAAAAAAAAAATAAATCAGGTAGGAATGAAGGCGCTCTGCTCACCTGGACAAACAAAGGTCAGTCTGTACTTGTGTGCTCGCAAGCAGCTGATGACAACTCTCCTGCATTCCTCGCTTAAGGAATCAGTGGTAATAACTGAAACACCGCCAAGATTTTTTGTAACACTTGTACCTTAATCATGCATTATGAGAGAGGGAATCTCTAAAGTGCACTCAGAACCTTGATAATGAAATGGGATCGAGAGAGAGAAAAGCAGGACATGGTCAGGGGAAAGGGGAGGAAGAAGCAGCAGCAGTCACAAGAGCCTGTTAAATATTCATCATGGCCTCCTGTTTGCTCTGCACCCAGCGTGATATCCAAGACACCAACAGGGACTGCACTACATTTAATGCAAAATATGGCAGCGTGTGCAAACTTTAAATATGTGTATGGAAGTTAAGTACTATAACTAAAACGTATTTTTGTTCTTCAGGAAAATATGTACCTTCCTGCATTGTTAATAATACTAATAATAATAGTACAAAAGAAACGGTTAATGACACTGATGTACCCCAAGGTCCAACATCGAGTTAAACTTGCTTTGTTTTTATACAAATATAAAAATACAAAGTTTGTCCATTTCATATTATTGTCCGACTTATAACTGTCATCCATTTAGACTTTCTACAAATAAAAGAAACAATACAAACTTATAATCAATGAAGAAAACAAACTACATTCTTTACCCGTCCTTACTTTTCAAGAGAACGTTAAAATTCAACTCAATCCCAGAGCAAAATTTTACTTTAACCTTGCCTTTAATTCAGCTAGACGCAATACATATCTGAAAGTGAAAATATTGGCAAATTGGTATGTTTATCTAGATGACTCCTCAGGTCTTAATGGTACATTAAGCAAACAGTACAAGTTTTATGAAGGCAACCAGAGACGAATGTTGTGAAAAAGGGTGGGGTCACAGAACAGCTGGTTGTATCTGATATAAAGGCTGCACCACAGGTCTCCCTTTGTTCCATGTACCAAGTAACCATCCAGTCTTGGCTATGGCAGTTTCAAACATACAGTCAGCAAGATTTCAAGTTCTGCACGCTGAAGTCAGATGCATTTGTCAAAACGGTAAAGATACACAGGCAGATTATCGCCTAGAATCTACAATGAAATGACAAATTCTTTTCATAGAAGGCTGTTCAAACGGTGTTTCAAGTCAAACATTTGTTTGAAAGTTTAAATATAAATGCACTGATGTGACACAGGACAAGCAACCAAGATGGTAATCACTTTAAAGGCCAATAGGAAATCACAGGAACTTCCCTTTCTTGTGACGTCTCTTAGAAGCTCAGTAACCAAACAGAGAAGTCGGAAGCCCAATCACCATCTTGTCATTTAGTTGAACGTTTCAAGGAAACTGAAAAAACAACATTCCTTTCTAGTAAGTAGACTGAATTACTGCTCACCTCTTCAGATTAGTGGGCCTTGAACTGTCTAGGTTGCTCTTCTAGATTCTTTCTCTACATCAAAAGCTAAACTATTTTGTACTTATACCTAGCATCAAAACTCAAATCGTTTTTATTCCAAATAATGTCGGCACAAAACACAAAGGGATCACCTTTAACACACCTGATTAGAAATGGAAACCCTTGTTTCCATTTTAGGTGTTGTCACCTTTGAACTTTATACAATTCGCCAGCAAACTTTGGAGAACAAACTTCAGCATACTCTTTTAAAAAAAGGAAAACATAATTTTAACAGGGCTGATTTGCCAAAAAACATATTGCCGCTTTATGAGGCCAAGGTCCAAACACCATAAACACCAGAACAGCCCATGCACATGGCTGGTTATCCCTTTCTGTCTCAAAGGTCCAAACTCTGCTCCTGTTATTAAACCATAAACAGGATCTATGAAGGAGCATGTGATTTAATGTGCTGTTAAATGTAAGCAGACACACGTGTAGATAGATAACTTTAGCAATATAACGGGGAGAAGTGCGACATTACACCTGTCAACGGTAATGACACTTTATGAGATGGCATTTAAAGGTATTTATGATTTGAGTGAAGTTTGTGAGGCGAAATTAAATGTTAGGTTACAAAAATAAGCAAGTGTAATAAAAATGGACGTGAAAGGAGTTTCCTAGCCGTATGATCATTTGAAGAAAACAGATTGCTTACGAATCCGTCAGTTAAACTGCTGAGTCTCTCAGATAAAAACAGTTATCAAGTACTTAACCGTCTCCATAAACAGTGTTTGTTATAGTCGAAACAAATGAGGTCTAAATACACATCCGCAGCACATGAAATGATTCAAGTTTCTAATGTTTCCAAGTTAGCAAAACTTCTTTCTGGTTGTGGTTAGCTTTAGCACAACAGCTAACACAGGCTGAGCGACATTAGCAGATATATAAATGACCAAGTATCTAACAAAGGCCTTAAAATGTCGTATTTTAAGGTCTGACTGTGAACAAGAATATTGTCAGCAATAAACATCTGACTAAATGCCTGAAACAAACTCCCAACTGTTAATCTTTCCTCTTCGCCTAGCATTTTAGCACTAGCTTAGTGGCGTAAACGACAGCAAAACATAAATGCTAAGCAACTGAAAAGGAAACTTTGTTTAACGTGTTTAATGCGACGACTGAATGAGTTTCTGGAAAGAGAGAGAAAAAAAAAGTACTAATTGGTTAACTTCTGATAGCATTGTTAGCAGCTGTGTCAAAAACGTCATTAAAACAACTTTCATTTTCTCGGCCGCACGTCGTCAGCTGTTTCACGCTGTCCGAAAGAAACTTGGGGTCTTTCTAACTGCGTCTCTTCCGGAATTGAAACCATATCAAAACCCTGTCAAGCAGCAGTTGTTACTTGGCTTTGAAATGTTGTTTCTCAAATTTCCCGTCTCTTACAGCCCGAAGCTCATAGCCTCACTCGATCCACTCTAATGGACATTTAGGCTGAGCTCGGACTTGGCACATCGGTTCGGTTAAATTGTACCAAATAAGGCTAAACAGCTTTTCAGTAACATAGAGTGGGCATTCTTTAAGGGTTCCCCCTCCTAACATGTTCGATCATATTAAGCGGCTCGACTTACATGACTTTTTCTTCTTTCGTTAGCCTCATCGGCAGTGGCTGTCTTCTGCTTCTTGGGGTCTGGCCTTCCCTTCCGCTAAGCGATTTTTTTCCGGGAACCTCCCACTGTTTTTGTCAGTGCCTGTCTGACCAATGACAGCGTCAGCCTGCATAAACTATTAGATTCAGAACACCGGTTAAGTTTCAAAGCTTGAACCTAAATGTGTACAGTTTTTTTTTCTCTCCAGAGGGTAGAAATAAGTTTAAAAGTGTTGCACATTGATTAAAAGATAAAGTCATTAAAAGATTTTGCTATCCCCGTCTATGTTACTTGTTCACAGCAGAGAATTTCGTATTAATTAGCGTATGATGACAAAAGGTCACACCAGAGAAATTTAGGAACGATAAACAGTGAACATTAAAGACGTGAGTGTCATTAAAAAGTTAATTTATTTCATTCGGTTCAAATAAAGTGTTCATTTCAGTTTATTTGAAACCCAAAGAGAAAGAAAAACGTCAAAATATGTCTAAACAGCCAAAATTGAGTAGAATTCCCATGCGTTTTTAGATGTGAAGACTTTTTCAAGAATTCTTCTCATGTTTTAGTCCTGAACTGTCTCTTTTAGAATTAACTAATTGCAATCAGTAAGAACCAAGAGTCATCAAATACAGCTGTTTTTTTTTTCTGTTTCTTTTGTTAACAGAAGATTAAGATCGTTAAAGGTTCCTAACTCTACTTGCAATAGGTTGTATTTGGTGATATCTAAGCAGAATCACTAGATAAATCACTAGATAACTTCATCATAATTAATGTGATTGTTGTGATAAATATATTTTGACAATAAATTGCATTGTTCCTCATTTTAGTATGGCTAGAATTGTTTAAGCACAATTTATTTACTAGTTCCCTGCAGATTGGACTGAAATTTAAAAATGAGAATATAAAGGGCTTCATCCTTCTTCTTTTATTTTTTACATAATTATGGACTTTTTTACCAAGTTTCTTCTAGGATTTCTTCTGTTGATTCAAATTTGACCTATTTTTAACAGCGCTCTCTTAGAGCATTTTATCTAGGTTTAGTCAAGGATTTTGATCAATTTGTTGCTTATTTCTAGCTATTCTGTTGGCAATGTGATTGTCCATTTCATGTGGGTCCATCTGCTGTAAAGATCTGCCTTTATAGAAGAACTTGATCATTTTATTAGATGAATTTCATAAATAAGGCCTTGTTGCTTCCTTACCACTAAAATCAACCCAAAGCAACACGCGTGTACTTAGTTTTACCCTCAACTGTATTGACATTGTCATACAGTTGAGGGTATTTTCTTTTTAACATAAACCGACATGGGTGGAGCGTTTGGATGTGGTGGAGCTCCTGTCCTAAAGTGCTGAGATGAGAAAACTGAAGAGTGCCTCCAGAACCTCTGCTCGGCCACAAATGGTTCATGTCATCTGCATGTTCATCATTTGCTTCAGTGATGTCGGGTAGTTTGTGATCCAAAGAGAAACAAACAACATGGTTTTCTATCAAATCAGTTTTTCCTGCTGTCATGAATGATAGTCTGTGCATTTTGTTTCTGTGACCACACAGAGGCGCTACATCTCTTTATCTAGCATTATTTCAAGGGCAAATTATGTCAGCTGCTGTGGAAACAGCAAATAATGCAGCTTTCACTGATGTCTTGCTGTGCAACTAATGAAATCATTAAAAACATTAATTATCTAATACTACATGTACAGTCTCTATTGCCATAGTTTTATTGATGTATCTAAATTTTCAGTCTCAAATTTTTAGGCATTACTTTATGCACAACAACTTGTAAAGAGTTATTTTACAAATAGATCATATTTGGCTGCAGCAGTTGGTAAATAGCAATTTATTATTTCGGAAAGAACAATCCTTTACCATTTAAACAAACTTGTCATTTCGACAAAGTAACACAGACAGAAGTCATTATCGTTGTGAGTCTTCTGATACATTTTGACTCGCTCCATAATTGTCTGTCCTGTTGTGGTAGAGTGATCCTCCACACTCTCTGTTTGAAATCTGCCCCAGCAAAGAACACTCATGGTCCCGCTGGGTCGTTTTGTCTCGTGGAGCTCTGCTGGCTCTTGTTGTGATCTGTGGACAGTGAAGCGCAAGGTCCTGAGGGTGCCAGAGAGCTGAAGGCTGTGCGATACCGTGCCTGTCCAGTGGGATTGCTCGGAGAATGAACTGGCGTCTGGGGATTGGTGAGGCTTTGTGAGTTGGTTAGAAAATTCAATGTAGGATGAGAGTGTCCACAATTTACTGGATTAGTGTTATTTTTAATAGGACTAGATGTATTGTAGACTCCTCGTTGGCTTTGACAAATCACTGGAAAGGTGCTGGGGCCTGAATCAATGCCGAGGAGGGATACAACTCTGTGATTGTAAGGGGAGTTTGGGGTGGCTCTGGGTGTTTGAAATGGACTGTATTGACTCTGCAGCCCATCAGCTGTTTTTCCATCTCTGTCAGAGCAGCATAGGTGCAAAGAGGCAGACACAGAGCTTGATGAAAGCAGCAACGTGGGAGTCCTGTTGTGGGACGGTATCCCACTGCAGTCCTGTGCATTTCCATATGAATCTAAAGGGATATGAGGCTGCCAGTTTTTACATCTTGTTACACCAGGAGGAGAGACATGATGAGGCATAGGCATATTTGACTGCAGAAAATGCATCATGTCATGGAGCTCCTTAGTCAGGTTGGATACTTCTTCATTTAAGTTGTTCACCTGCGAACAGAAAATAAAAGTTAAAGAGATGTCTCAGATGTTGATTAAAGCCCCATAATAAAACTATCAAGTATTGCATTTATAGGGGGAAACAAGATTTATGTTTGAATCTCACCTCTTTATTTAATTTGGTCATGTTCTGTTTCACTTCTTCTGTCTCAATTAGAAGGTTAGCATTCATTTGTAACTCTTCTAAAAAATATAAAAAAAGAAAATAGAGTTCATGTGATAACATTGTCTACGATATTTACTAGGTAAAATAATCTGAACATGTTAATTAATTACCTAACATGAACTAAGCAGTTTATGTATTGGGGGGAAAAAAATATCAAAACAAGAAATGAAATATGTAAAATATCTTACATCTTATGTAAATTCAGTTGATGAAGAATTTCAAACATTTTTTTTCATTAACTTGAAAAAAATTGTCAACATCTTAAAAAAAAAAATGTTACCTGACATATTAATCCTTGTCTTATCCTGCTCTATGTTGAACTGAAATGTGTGACTGTTGTCCTCAATCCCATCCACGACCCTGACAATGAAGCAAATGAATATCACATCATTGTAAAAAAGAGCAAAGTGCAAGCAAGTGCAAACAAGGTGGAAAAAGTCACCTGGGGCTCAGGTTAAGAGGACTAACACAAGGGAAGGATGGAAGCAGTAGCTTGGATGGCCGATGACTTAAACCGGATTCGTTTTTCAGACTGACAGAAGGTGACAGAGTGAGATCCTCCTTGGCAAAGGACTGAGGAGAGATGCTACAGCCTTGGTGTTGAGAAACAGGTGACCGACATGGGTGGAGCGTTTGGATGTGGTGGAGCTCCTGTCCTAAAGTGCTGAGACGAGAAAACTGAAGAGTGCCTCCAGAACCTTGTACTCTGCTCGGACACAAATGGTTCATGTCATCTGCATGTTCATCATTTGCTTCAGTGACGTCGGGTAGTTTGTGATCCAAAGAGACGTGATGCTGGAAGAGAGATCGAAAGCCAATGAAGTTAATTGCAAAGTTGTTTGAGGGATATGTTTGAGAACATGACATGTTCTTCATGTTATTATCAAAATGTTAACATGTTATCAATATTACATGTGATAATGTAATAGAATTACATTTTATTAACGTGTTATGAGATAAAGAACACATTACATTTTGCTGTTGAGCTTACTGTGTGTCCATTTGGCAAACATAAGCTAAAGCATGAATCTAAAATATTTAAAACACCCACATAAAATGACTATATCTGGTAGTCTCATTGTGATAAAATGTTACTTTATTTTTCTCTCTCTCTGGCCTCTGAAAGGTCAGAGAGAGAGAATACATGTATTTTTATTTACCTACTGACAATGGTAGTCATACACTGTATTAATGTGCCTTGTGTTTTTTCAGTTTTAATAAAAGAAACGCCTGACTCAGCTCTGTCTAAGTAAAGAGGAGGCATCTCAACGTCTAAGTAAAGAGGAGGCATCTCAACACGTACCAAAGACTGCCTGGGAGTCCATGTACATCTCTTTACTGCCTGCAGATAGAACAAACAAACAAACAAAAAACTAAGACATTTTTCCTTAATTTATAAAGTGTGATTATGCACAGTGAATATGTACACTCACCAATCACATTATTAGGCACATCTATTTCAGTTGGTTGTTAACATAAACAGTGAATCAGCCAATCATGAACAAGCCAATCATTCCAGTTAGGCTTTTAGAAGTTGCGGAAAAGATTTACTGAGGTTCAATGGAAGCAATTTGGACCCATTTGGACCTCATAGTAGAAAATTGTTTAAATATCGAGCCCTCCCAAATATTGTTGTGATGCATTCTTCATCCCACAATACTGAATCCATCCTTTGGTGGATACTTCTTGCAGAAAAAAGTAGCCACCATGTCACCAAACTCAAATCATCCCCTCGTGGTTTCTTGGTTACTGTACCATAATGATCTCTACAGCCGCCACCACATCTTAATCCATCAGAGCACCTTTGAGAGGTGGTGGAACAACAGATTCACATCACAGACACCTTCCTAGTGCTCGGTTGGGCCCCCCATTTGACTTCAGATCTGCCTTGTCTAAGCATATGTTCAACATGGTGTATCTGGTGAAGTAGCCAGTTAATTTCTTTTATAAGGTCAGTAAAATTGTTCAAATGAATTCTGTGGTACCATAAAATGATAAGTCTTACATGAGGCTCACTGCCCTCTCTCAGGTTGTAGGTAAGGTTGTGGTGGATGTCAGAGCTGAAGCGACTGCCGTACTCCGGATACAGCCTGAGGACCTCTCTTAAAGCCTTGACACTGATGTACTGCAAGTCACAGTAGGTGAGCGCCTTCACGTCTGCATTTGTCTTGATCACCTGATCGTGCTCTGGCAGGTCAGCCCCTATCAGGTCACCTTTGCCTGTAGCGATAGTCAGAGAGAGGAGTTGCAAAAAGATGCTGCTACTAGATGAAGATGTGAGTCAACAGCTGGAAGCGTTTCACACTTTGTGCACACTCACCCAGAATAGCTTGGACCATACCATCTTTCAAGACTTCAAGGGAACCGGAACAGACAAAATAATCGGCATGCAGGGCATCTCCATGGCGGATGAGGTACTCCCCCGGTGCACAGAAGGAAGTCTTGATGTGCAGGGAGAGAGAGCGTAGACACCCTCTGCTGGCTCTCTCAAACACAGGCAGCTGCAGGATGTCTTTGTTCAGATGCATGGCGATATCTGCTCGCAGTTCATCTGGGAAGTCATGAAGCAGCTGAGAGCGAATGAGAGAAAAAAAAAAAGAGACTTTTGTTATAAGTAAATCAGCATTCTGCAGTTCACCCTCAGGAATTAAGTTACTGACTAAGTTTTACTGTAAGCATATTATTTTGATATACACGATTTTAGCCAAGGATCAACATGAGCAAACAAGAAGGAGGTAAACAAAGATAACCTTAAAAAATGTGCCAATTTGTAATGGCTTCCCAATATCAAAGCATTTACAAATGAATTTTAAAACTCTATAGCGTGTTTTGGTTGCTTTTAGAATATTATGTAAAATATTATATTGTTTTACATAATGTAATGTAAAAATATATACATTTTAGTAATACAGGGACTTTAAACCATAAGAGCAATGTGACAATGAAATTTAAAGGCTTTAAAGGCATTGAATTGATGCTCTTCTGTTGTATTTTGCTATTTTATGAGCTACTAACAAAATAATATTTTATTACAAGGTTCTTCAAAAAAGAACTTTGTATTATTAAATATTTTAGACAACAGCCAACCTCTACTCAATAAACTTTGAAAAATGTATGTCTTTTGATTTTTAAATGCCACAAACCAGGTTTTAGATGTTGCTGCACTTTCATGATGTATCAAGCTGATACGAAAATACTTCCTGTTAAAACCAGTGGCTGCATCTATAGCTTTCAACTCTGAATTAATTATCCAGAGAGGTGATGGTGGGTGTGTTAATGAGTATTCTCCCCATTTCAGTTCTGGCAACTTCTTCAAAATGGATTCTAACATTGTCGTTGAAATTCTGACATCTACTCAAGGAAATGGAATAGGACTTCAGAGAATATAAAATGTCCCACATTTAAAAGGATTGTATGTCTGAAAGGAGAAACACCCACAGAGAATTTATTGTTCTGATTGATATGCCTCAAAATGCTGAAACTTAATTTGTGTTTCAATTACTGAACAAAAATGAACAAGTTATTTCATAAAAAATACATACAAGATCTAATTACGAGCACAATATTAATTTTACTAATAAGTCTTGTACCCTAGAAGAATTAATGTAAAGATATTTTTTTCCTTTGTTCCTCACTTACCTCATTTGTGTTTATGCCATTGTTGACTGACCATGTGGCTTGAAAATACTCCAGCATTCTCTGCTTCAGCTGCTGAGGGAGTCGATGCACACGGATGAAGTCTTTGAGGTCCTTCATGCGGGTGTGGTAGAGCGAGCGCCGTGAGTACATGCGCTGGATGATGGCCGTTACGTTACCAAAGACCACGGCGTGCATCAGAGCTGACGGTGGATGAAATGGTAAAGGTGGGCTTAGAAAATTTAACCCATATGGAAAATTCCTGTTCATGGTTTTAAACTCACCACCAATCAGCATAATGCAAATGGAGAAGATTTTCTCTGCATCCGTGTTGGCACACACATTGCCAAAACCAACGCTGGTGAGGCTACTGAGAGTGAAGTAGAGGGCGGCAATGTAGGCGCTGGGGATGGAGGGTCCGCCTGTGGTTCTGTTGATATATGGTGTCTCCAGACGCTTACCCAAATCCTGAAGCCACCCTGATGGTATGGGTACATATTGTTAATCCCTCAGGAGGAAGAAAATAAAGTGTAACACTAACATTGTTCATGTTTTATTGATTTATTGTGCTTGAGCGGACAGATATTTCGAATTGGTCAAATTGGTCATACAATCTGGACATTCTGTAACCTAGACTTCCTCTGGGCTAAGGAGGAAAGTCAGAGGCATTAAAGCATTAAGTCACGACTCAAGATGTTCAAACAACAAACAAGAAGTATCTTCTGATTAAAGGAGACTGTCGTGACTAGCTGAACTCACCTATATCCCAGGTAACAAGATCACTACTTTCAATCTCCTTGCGTCCAATGATGTACCAGATGCAAGCCATCCAGTGAGCCAGCAGGGCAAACACAGACATGAGCAGTGTAAGGACCACTGCGCTGTACTGGGAGTAGCGATCCAGTTTTTGCAAGAGCCGAAGCAAGCGCAGCAGACGAACCGTCTTTAGAAGGTGCACCAGTGAGGTCTGAATGTGGGAAAACAAAACATGCATTAAAGGGTTCTACATTTTTCTGCTTTTTTATGTTTTAAGCTAAACAGATGATTTTGTTTGTTAGAAACTGGAAAAAGTTAATGAGAACATAAAACAGTGGGAAAAAGAAGAGTACCAAGAAAAATGGGCAAAATTTGAGGTATGGAAGTGGACAAACTTGTTGGCACTTGTTTTTCTGGCTTAACAATGCCAGAAAAATTCATTTCACTGACACAAACACCCAGAATTTGCTTATCTGTGCTGTGACTTTAACTTGGTCACATGAATATTAGATTGTGTTTTTGTGCAAGGGATAGCGAATGACCCATCTCACTTTCCAAACATTTTCAGTGTGAGATTATGATGCAGACATAAAATATTGCTATATTTTAAAACTTTCCCAGGTATACCAAAAAAAAAAAGAAACTAGCCAAAAAATATTAAACAAAGAAACATGACATTCTTGGCATTATCGTGACCGTCTTACCACTGAGATGTTGAAAGCATAGAGAAGGTCAAATGGCAGGGCCGCAATCAGATCCACAAAGAACCAGGTAGTGAAGTAATGTAGGCAGATGGATCGGGTGTCATACACTACCTGACCTGACTGGCTGACGTATGTGGTGCGAAAATTCAGAATAATATCTGCAAAAGTTACAGAAACATAACATGAAACAGAGAGAAAATGCACAATGATTGAAGACTTGCTCCAGAGACTTGCATAGGAGGGAAATGCACGAGGTAGCGGGTGAGCTAATTTTGTACGACTGACTCTTTAAAGACAAACTTGTCAAGAGGTTGTGTGACAGACGTGTTATGGCACTTCCATTGAAGAAGAACTGGGACGAAGTGAGAGAAATCTAATTATGATTTATAACCTAGGGCAACATTGACGCTGAGTGGGTGAGAAATGGTGGGAGGTAGTCATGTGCCAGCCATCACCAAGGAAACAGCTGTGGTTTAAACTTACTGCTCTTGTCTTTTCCTAATGTTACTTGGGTTTCAATATGATGGTCAACAGGTTTGAAACGCTTAAACATTTTCTCCACTAAATCCAACATTTGAAGTCAATGCACAGAAATCGTACCAGCTATGAAGAGCATCTCCACAGCTATGTCACTCCATGTGGTGCTGCGAGTGACAAGTGAGAGACGATCGCCACCTTCGCTGTGACTGACAAAGCAGACGTTGAAAGGAACAGTGACAGCGACGTAGAAAGTTGCCAGCAGAATCAGCCAGTCCCACATGGCCTTGAAAATGCTGTAATGCAGCAGAATGAAACGGGACTTCTTCACAGAGGCCACCTTGTACTCAGGTACGCAGGGTTTCTGGAACATGCTCTGAAAATGCCACATGACACGACATCTTGAACTCCACATCTCTAATGCCCTCAATTACACTCAGAAAAATAAAAGTCATTCTATAAACAAGTTTAATCTGTACTGGGCTCTTGAGGAACAATGAAGAAAGTATTCAGAGCAACATTAAAATGTACATAAATTTTCTTAGTCTCTGGTTGTTTTCCATCATGTTGATGGAAAGTTGAGACAGAGTTCTGAACTCACATCGGTCAGTTTCCTCTTGCCTCTCTTTGTGAACAGGCTACTCAGGCAGTGCAGAACACTTCTCCCCCTGTCTTGAGTCCGAATAAAATATGATCGACTGCTTTTTCGTTTTTCTCGAGGGGCCTCTGAAAAATCAAAGACAACTGCAAAATTAGTTGGATTAGTCATTTCCATATAGTTTTAGGTAAAATCAAGCCAATGAAAAACCATGTTAACAATTTTAGAGATCATTTCGAATCACTGAGAACAGAGCTTCTAGAAGCATGCAGTAAGGGCTCACCGTCTTCATGAATGTAGTGATGGCTTTTCCCGTAAGATTCGCTGACATCCTTAAAGGATAGCAGAAACAGAACCACCTCGCCCTTCTCGTTTTTAATTGGAACAATATCCAGGAGACACCAGAACTGATTTCCTTTGAGTACCAAAGAGTTACAGAGAGATATTAGACAAAGACTAAAATGTTCACTTGATGGCTAAATATAAGTAGATGAACAATGACGTTAGCAGAAGAAACAGCATTTTTTTTTCTTACCATTTTTCCTGTAAAAGCAGATCTCTCCCTGATACTCCTGCTGACTCTCCAGAGCTTTGTGCACCTGCTCCATTACACCGTCACTGGTCTCTGCCCCATGAAGGAAGGTGCAGGTGCAGGTTTTTTGCATGACCTCCGTCCGAACAAAACCAGTCAGCTCACAAAAACCATCCGAACAATAGACGATCCGGTAATCATATCGACCCCTGGCGTTTCCCAGAAGAAAGTTGCTGTCTGTGAAAAAGTCAAAAAGACAAATGGCAGAGATTAGAGGTTGAAAAACAACATTAGAGCTCAACAGAAAGAGGAATTATTTCACCATTCCCTCTTTTAAAGCAGCAGCACAGATACTGCCAGACAACTTTTTTGGAAAAATATCACTGGTAAGAAAGACTAGATACCTGAAAGCTGTTCCTAGTTTTATGTTACGGCAAGCAATAGCACAGCTTGCCATCACAGGAAGACAGAAAAGTAGTTGTCTAAAGGTCTCATGCAGAAAAGCCAAAGGATGGCTTCTTGTAACTCTTTGAAGTTTTTTCTCCATTCATACATAACTGTCTTTATTGTGCTACGGCAAATGTAGAATGATGTGGGAATTTATTGTACTTCTCCTGACTGATACCTTTGCACAATAAGATTATGTAAGCTACTGCTCTAGAAGCCACTAATGCAAAGTCTGAACAAAAGAAGACAAAATGTTCCTATTTAATTAAATATATTATTCAAAATAATATCAGAATAATAATAGTATCAGTATTAATTTCCACTACCTTTTAATTGTTATGCCAAATATTGTTTTTCTCTACAGCCTAACAATGAGCTAGAGAAGCTTGTACTGAAATGTTTGTAAGAGCAATTTATATTGATTTAATACACCAGCTGGTGATTAATATTTGAAAAGCATTATGGAAGAAATTGTTAGTGATAATCTGTTCTTAATTCAATAAAGCACACTAATAGGTACATGTCTCCTTTCTATTTCTGTACAAATAATGAGTAAGGCGTCCTTTTTCAGGTGAGGCTTTGAATATAAGCTAACAGCATTTTTAAACCTTCTTTGTTTGCTGAAGAAAACTTTTAAACAATAACGTAGCTCCAAGGACAGCATGGAACAAATGCTGGCTTGAATGTCAGAGATTTGTATTCTTCTGCTGAAAACAAAGCAGACAGTTCACTCGTCATTCAATGGCATAATTGTGTATGTTTATCTAAGAAATAATACATCAAGGAAGGTAAAAATCTTTCACATATTTCTAATTGGCTGTTGCGTTCAGCGCGCTTGCCTGATTCAATTTGTGTCCCAGAACTAAATTCTTGTAAAACTGCACAATTGCCATATGTTTTTCTTCTTTTCTCGCTCAGAAATCCCCATGGCAACACAAAACCAGAAAGATCTTGTATTAGCTTTATGACTTCATCTCCACATACTTTAGTGAAAACATCTACACATCTAGCAGCACGCATCCTTTGCATTATTTCACTGTGGAAAAGTAACTTTAAAAAATTGTTAATTTGTAATTATCTTCAATTTAAATCTGTGTGCTTTTAATAACCTTTACTTTCTTCCTTTGCCTACAGTCAGAAATTCAAAGATTCTTTGAAGTAAAATGTATAAGTATCATCCAGAATATTATCTCTTTGATTAAAACTGCCCTTTTCCCCTCCGCTGAACAGATTAATTAATAATGTTGACAGCAAAAATGCAAAACCGAAATCTGAGTGGCGTTGAGTTGTGGTCAACAAAGAGCCTTTCCAATTCTTTAAAATGACGATTTAGGAACGCACCTCGCATGTTAACCACTGGCACCAGCTCCTGTAGCCCAGCAAAGATTAAGGTGTGAAAATTATGAAATACAGAATCAGGTCAGGAAGGAGTGTCCATGAAGAATCAGATATCAATGACAGAAGCTGAAAAAGTTAATTCAAACATCAGTTCTGTTTTCTACATTTTGTGGTGGTGGGTGATCTGATTAATAATTTAGGTGAGTTTCCAACTTTCAAAAAGGTTCACTGAGCAAGACCTCAGATGATATCTGATGAGCTCCCCACCACTACATAATTCATTTTAATCAATCTCCCTGGTTTCATAACAGGATCATGTGGATAGTGTCTCCATTCCTGTTTGCTAGGCGTTTTCAATGGCCGCTGCTCACGTTTCAGTCAAGACAAGTTCAAGATGATTCATAGACTTGGCCGTGTTTGTTGCTGAAGCTCTTTCTAATCTAATGAACTGACAGCTGATGCTGAAAACTGACTGGCCCCTTGAACGGTCACTGTCACAAATGTCTGTTGGTTGGACAAATGCAAGATTATTATGTTACTTGATGGAGATCAACAGGTTTTGTCCAGTAAATCTAAAACAAAGCATCTGTTTTGAACCACATGAGCCATAAAATGTACATCGTTTCATCCGTTTTCCTGCCTTTAGCTTGTAAGGTAAAGGGAGAAATTGTATTTTGCAAAACGCCGTTTTCTTTTACTATTCCCCACTTTTACATTAAGTTGTGTTCATGTACTGGAATGGACACTTAAAATTAAGAGTGTTTTTTTTCTGTATTCCTATTATCTATACTCTAAAAGTAAAAAGGACAATTCACTCAAAGATAGCTGGATTTGTGATGACTAATTGTGCTACTGCCACTTACCATGAATATTTTGTATACAAGACTTTTAATATGTTATCTTGGTTAAATAAAGGTTTATATTGATATTAAGATTGAGTTACCTAACCCAAAAATAAATTAATAAATCTTTTTAGCATTTCATATACATGTAGAGTACTGCATGTTCTTTTTTATGTTGGCCTTTTATGTTTAAGCATTCCTGAAAAGAAAGGATACTTATTTTTATCCAGGTGGAAACAACCACAGCATTTTTCACAGATTAAGTTGTGAATTATTTTTTATTTTTTTTTTTTACAGATTTGTCCAAAAGAAATCCTTAAAAAATAATTTCACATTTATGTTATTGGTTTAAAAATAAAAGGATTTCACCAATGACAATACACATTTTGTATGTTAATGTGCTTCACAATCTAGCAAACAAAACAAGTATTTCTGCATAGAGCAGAAATACTCTGTTCTGCTCTACGTGGAACTGAGTATTTTGCCCCACAAACCTGATTTGGGCTAACAAATGAGACACTGGGCTATTCTTGATCAGTGTTTGATAAAAAAAAAAAAAAAAAAGGTAAAACATCTTTTTTAAAGTACTTACGGGTTCCATCGAAGTGGTTTGCAATGCTGTCCAAAAAGGTATTCTGTGGAGCAAGGAGGCCCTTCATCACAGGCATCTTTAGCTTTTAAAAGGAGACTTTCAGCTTCTAGTAGTTTGTCACTAATCCATAAGAGCTGAAGTGCTGCGCCTTGGTATAAAGTTCTTTTGTTGGATGCAGAAATCAAAAGCAGAGATTTTCAGATAAGCCTGATCTGTTTTGAGAAGATGAGGATAGTTGCTGTTCTCCCAAAGGTTTTCTCCCAGAACTGAATCAAGATTTTTCAGGTTCAGCTGCACATTGCTCAGTGTTGCCATATCCTCAACTGTTCTGTCAGTCTCGACTCCACAAAGCATAGTTCCTGCCATCTCTGAGTCCCCTCCCATCATGGGAGCCTCAGTCATTTCTCCACTCCACACACCGTGAGCTCATTGCACATCTCTTTCCTTCTCTAAAAAAAACCCCCCTTGTCTCCTCCTACTTATCTTTCCTCAAAGGAGTTAACAGAAATTAGCTTCATTCTCCTGATCTTCCAGTTTTCTCACCTTCACATTGATTCCTGTCACGAGCTCCTCACTGAGATGTAAAAAGAGACTTCTCAATGCTTTTCTCTTCAGCTCATCAAATAATTGTACTTGTGCAGCGTAAAACCACTAGGTCAGAGCTCCATCTCGAGCTGCTGGTTGCTGTGGATACTCTGAAACACAGAAAGTAATGAGACTTTTTCTGAGTCGCCACAGGGAATCTTTCCTCCCATGTGTTTGACCAGATAGGCATGCACAATTAAAGAAAGTAAAAAAAAAAAAAAAAGCAGTCAGGTCACTTTCTGTAACAGAAATAAATGTTTACAGCTAAAATAATTCATTTTCAGCTAGTTGAAGGATTCTGCAGTCTCCATTACAATTTCTATGGCACACCCACGCACCGCACAGAAAAGTAGAGTCTATAAGTACATGAACACAGGTAAGTACATCCTTGAGAACATTTTTGTAAAAAACTACAGTCTGGCCTACAGTTTCTATTAAATCTACTCTGAAACATGTCTTTGGCCACTGCACTTCTGGTTTTATTGTTTCTTTCCTTTTATAGCCCCATGTTGTTTAATATAGTCTTTAATGTGTTGTTCCTCTTCTTAATCTTCATTCTCTGTCTTTTATGTGGTCCACAGGAGAAACAAGAGAAAAACAACCTTCTTCTGCAAGGATGAGAAATAATTAAAAAAAATTAAATAAAGATTTCCTGGTATACTCAAAATCGTAGTTCAGTGAATGATAAATAGTCATTTTCTATCTGCACCGTATAAGTGGCTCTTGCGAACCAACATATTGACAAGTTATTTTTTGTTTTCAATACTTTATTAAAGACAATGTCATCAGCTTTAAACTTCAAATTACGTCACCACAGATTTCTTAATCTCTATGACATTTTTTTTTCGAAAAGACATTTTAAAGAACATCATTTGATTGTTTTCCATTTTTATATATATATATATATATATATATATATATATATATATATATATATATATATATATATATATATATATATATGTCATTTTCTATAAACATTGTATGAACATTGTTTACACAGGCAAAAGTGTTACAATGGTGTTATTATTATTATTTTTTGACAGACTCAGTCTGTTTATTGCTCCCTGTCCCTCTCTGCAGTCCTCTTCCCCATAGTCAGTATCCCAGCTGCTTGGTTCTTGCGGCCATGAAGAAGCTGATGGAGTCTGCTCTGCAAATGCAGCTCATCCTCATTCCGTTTGCCCAGGGTGAGGATTCCAGCGGCTGCGTCTCCTGCGATGGTTCCCCCTATGCTCTTGTTGCCAGAACGACACAGCAGGACCTGCAGGCGACAGGACTGCGCTGGCTGTCTGCAGCACTCAGACACACTCTGCGCGCTACATCCCAGCTGAGCAAGCAGCAGTATCAACATGAACGCCAGAGTCTTCTGTTCGGGGAAGAAAAGTAGCTTTGGAATGCATTTGTTCAGAAAAACATGTAGCTCATACTGAGCATCTACATGCAATGAGTTTTGTTTAACATGTTCAGATACTGGAACAGACTGAACAAGAAAATGTTGAACTGTCAGTGTTTTGATCAACGGATAGCAGAGGACCACTCCAATGCTGTTTTAGTTTGGGCAATAGAAATTATATAACAATGAAACACAACTCTGAGCTGCCATATCTCCTATAATAACCAGCTGATGAACATAAATATTGTAGTGAATATCAAGTCATGGATGGAAGAGTAGCTAAATTTAAGTTTTACTTATTGGCACAGGCCTTCAGAGAGAGAAACTCACAACTCAAACTTGCAATTAATTTTTCACACCAAGTCAAAAATCATTAAAAATTAAAAAAAAAAAATCTATCTTATCATCTAAAGATCAATCTAAGAGTTCAGCAGTCTCTGCTTTAGTTCAAGAGAGAATTTTTTTTTACAACTTCAGTGCTCTCTGTTTTCTGAATCTTCCAAGAAAAGCATAGCTCAGCTGCAGGTTTAACCAAATTCATCTGTGAACATGAAGATTTTAAAGACACTAAATTGCTAAATATTAATTTTTAGAATTGTTACTAAGGTTTTATTTTATTGCTACTAATGGCTGAGCTGTAAAAATATTCAGATTCCATCATTCTTCCGATGGTTCTTTTAATTAAAATCAAAGCTGCTGGTGAGTCATTTAATAAAACCCTCACATTTGGAAACCAACCTTTTTAAAAACCAATTAGAGATTTTTCTTCTTATTCTTTGCGTATGTTTTTTTTTTTTTTTTAATTCGGCAATTTATTTTAATTTTTGCCAGGTTGCATCACGTTTATGATTTAATATTCATTATCTGATAGATTTTACTTTTATTTCTGGATTTAATCATGAATAAAATGCCACTTTAAAATGAAGTTATTCGTCTATAAGAGATCTGATGAAGAAATAATAATAATTTTTTTAAAAAAAGCATAAATTAGAAGAATCTGCATTGTCACTTGACAAAAGGACTGACTTACTATGTTAAATCCTTTCTTCACATTCTGTGGTCATGTTGAACTAAAATCTGAATTCTTCAGAGCATCAACATGTAATCACTAAACTTTGTACAAAGGCTTACCCTGAAAGGTCTTACCCTGTTAGATGTGTCCATCCCAGCAATGTTGTGGAAGTTGGTGGTGTACCATGTCATCTTCACTCTGGTGTAATGGGGTTATAATCTGATCTTCTTATGTCCCACAGGAGGAAGTCTCTTTTATATTGTTCTACTGTGTCCACATTGTCGGTGCTTTGGGCGTCATTCAGGCCAGCCACAATCAGACAAAAAAACACCAACCTTTTATTTCTGCTCATTTAAAGTTTGCTGCCACGCTCGTGACTGTTAATTAGAGCCCTATTAGAGATCATCTCCACAGAGATTTGATGAACTACAGGTATGCCTTTGTGGCTGCATCGGGAGGGTTTATTAACACATGCCATTACTATGAGTAGCCAAAGACGGAAACTATTGTGTCCAGAAAAGCAAAAAAATAAATTAAAGATAAAAAATACAACCCAAATACATAAGGAAACTAACAAGCTTTGAAAGGGCATGCTAATGAGCATAGCTCTGTGTGCTGTGATTTCTCATACTAAAGGTCTATAGTGACACATCAAAAGTCTTGGTATTTTTTGCTGCTTCAAAGAGCATCTTCTTGAAACTCGCTTAACTAAAAACATCCAAACATCCAAAAGTTTAGGTGGGGCTATCTAAGGGTCTATATACAGGAGAAACTAGTTCTTAACAATCAACATACACATTTCATGTCAAAACTTCAGGACAACAACTTGGAAGCAGCGACTCATTTGTACATCCATTTAGCTAATGTTTATTGCCATCTTATGGACAACAGGAAGCACTGCTTTAAACATACAAACCCTTTCATGGAAGAAGAATAGATTTGAATCAATAAGAACATAATTTTAGATCAGGTCTATTAACGTTGCATCATAGTGCATCAGAAACAATCAATGAAGAATTTGGGTAGGTCACTGATTAGATTAGATTGTATTCAACATAGTCATCTTCATATAATTCCAACATATAATTATTGGAATTATATGTTTAAGTAATTATCCAAAGTATATATCACAGTGTTGAAGAAAATAAATATGTTTCTAGGTGCGTGTCTAACTTTGTTTATTTGGTAACTTTAGCTTTTATGGTCTTGTGGTACAGATCAGGATATTACAGTTCTGATCTGCAAATATAAATTGAACAACTGTCTCTTTATTTGCAGCTGTGAGTTTAAACCTGATGCCAGGTTTTGAAAATCATTGTCTCTTTGTTGATTCAAATGACTCTCATATTAATAATTGCTAAGAAATTGATGTTAAGGTAGTGGAAATCGGAAGCTGTTCCTACAATTCAAGGAATGGCTCTCAGAATTGCCTCGGGTATTAGACATGGAGAGACGGACAAAATCTTTTCGGGAAATCCGGACGTCATTTCTGGACCTATGAGCGCAACAAGATGGAAATCCCTCTTGATATTTAACCTCACAAATAGTCATCTGCCTTGTTCTCCACAATTTACATTGAGATATTGGTAAGAGTGATGCATCTGTGCTCATATATTCATCACAAAGCTGAATATGCCCAGCTTTGTGCTTTTTGTTGTTATGTTTGTTTATTTGTTTGAGGTTTAGCATATTAGTGTGGTTCTTTGAATAGACAAATTACAATTTAAAAAGACCCCAAACCAACAAACAAAGCCAAAGTACTTCTTCAGCCATCTTTAGAGAAGTGTTGTAGAGGGCGGTTCAAACAACCGTGTCTATACATATTTAGAAAAAAAGTATGTATAACTTAAGAAAACCGCCTACCAATCAGAACAATTTCTTAAACCCAGTTTATGAGGGCAAAATGGAAATATTTACCATAATATAAATACTTCAGTCTGAAAGCATGCCAAAAGTCTTTTGCATATTTTGTTATATTAATAAAAACATTTTTTATAGTGTATCTATGTCTTATTAGATAGAAATGAACAAGAGGAGACAGAATAACCAATGAAGCCAGTTTTAATGGGCAACTCAAAGGAGCTCTTACAGTTTTGCACACTCTCACTGTCATGTCGTCATTTACCCTTTGTGTTGTGGCACTAACCCGTGGCCCGTCATTTCAGTCCCAAACGCACTGGTTCTCTTGATCTGATCCACAGAACAACAGGTGTCAAAGCACTGTACATGTGGAAGTAATGTTAAAAAAAGACTCTGAATATCAATAAAACTTACAACAAGAAGAATATCAATCAATAATGTCTGAGAATTATAGCAATATATGTTCCCTTCATACATTTTACATAGAGTTTACATCTATATAGTCACTGTGTTATTCCACAGACAGCAGTACCATGGTGATTTTGACCTTTCGCTTCTAAAAGGGAGGGTCAAATATTCCAGTTGTGACTGAATGCTGAGCTCCACCACTGAAGGATGTGGGTTAGCTCCACCCTGGGGACCAAAACATCAACTCACATAACATCATACGCAGAGCCCCTGGGTAGGAGACAAGAAAATCCTATGGTGAGTATCCCAAGAATGAACTCAAACCTGAACACACAAACCCAAGAGAAGGACCTGATGGAGGCTGACAGCAGCTTAAAAAAAAAAGCATAAATAAATGAACACTGAACAAATGCAGATTTTTTACTGCATACTAACTCTAATGCTCCCTGGTTTGTGCTAAAAAGGTCATTTGTGACTCCTACAGTGCCCAGCCTAGCAGAGCTGCTCTAATTTGTGCATTTAAAATGAAATCTGCACCCTCGTTACGGGAAAGGAGCGAGGGTTTGAGCTGAGCATTACAACTAAAACATTGGGAGAGAAGTGTGAATGTGACCAAATAAAAGCTCAAAGACGTGGTAAAGTGCCTCTGAAATGGAAAAAAAGAAAAGAAAAGAAAAAAAGGCATATTTGTGGCGTAAAACACTGATGTGAGGTAAAGCCTGCACCCACAGAGCCAGTGTACGTTGTGGATTTGCATGTTACTAGCAGTGCCCAGAGAGAGACAGGGATACCTTTGTCATCAATTTGCCTTTAATGTACTTTTCTAACTAGAAACACAAGCCTGAAATATTCCTCCCATCATCCCTTGCTTCTCCCTCCGTTTTTTTTTTTTTTTTTTACTTCTTGCAAGATAGAAGACAAATACATTTTGAATTTCTTGCTGAAATGGCTAATGCTCAAAATTGAGAGAACAAGCATCCTGTTCAGAAATGTATGACTGGACTGTTACATCTGTCTTCATCCGTATTTTCAGACTTGTGTTTCGCTTCGAACACGGTGACTCCTTTTCACCGTCATCACCTCTTTAGGTCTCTCTGCGACATCCTTTACCTCGCCTTCCTTATTAGCCTCCTGTTTTCCTTCAACATCCTTCTGCTTCTCCATCTCTTTGTCTCTCTTTGGGTGGGACTCGCTGTGGGCGCAGGCTGCTAGTCAGCAGGGTCCTGCAGGACCGTCGCTGACCATCTCTTTCTCTCTCTCTGGGATGATATCGAGAGGTCCTGCCGCCCTCTGCTGCTGGCTTTGTGACTGGAGCTGATTTGTGGGCAAGGGTGGAGGATGTGGGTAGGCAGGCGGTTTTAAAACAGTTTGGATGGGAGGGAAAGGAAACGACTGGGAATGCAGCTGGGAGTATTGCTGTTGATGGGTGTGGAGGTACGACTGGGGTGACGTCTGGGGCTGCAGAGGAACGTGGGGTGGGTGGAGCAGCAGAGACTGTGGGTGGAGCTTGGTCGGAGGCTGTTGCTGTACTTGTGGTGGCTGCTGAGGAGGATGGTGAGGAAGCTGCGGGGAAGCCGCTCCGTTTTTACTGAGACCGCAGGACTGAGCTGCACAGTGGATCTGGCGCAAAGTGTCCAGTGCCTCACTTTTTGCATGCTTCAGCAGGTCTGCCTGGCCCTGAGGTTAAGAAAAAAAGAGATAGACGTGTAAATATTGCGATAATGTCCAGTTTTGATGAGGCATAAAGCACTGGAAGTCTCCAAAACACCACAATTCAATTACTAAATAGATATTTTGCTTAATGTATTAAGTATTTGATTATAAAATTTTGTTTCTAAATCAATCAGTAAAACATTAATTGTAGTTATCAAGTATATAATGAATAAATATGTTGTCAATAAACATGTATTCTTAAAAAGGCAACTATATTACTCCCATATTTATTATATGTATATCTTCTCAAGCTTCCTGCATTTATTTTGTGTATCAGTCTAACATGGACCTCAATGAATGATGAGTTCTTGTTAATATAATTTGTCTGAAATTGACTTGCTACACAGTTCAACCAATCAAATGCTGTGACATTTTAAATAATCCTTTGAGGCACACCGTGCAAGAAATAATTAACTACTGGAATTTTAATTATTTAGTTTCACATTCTAAATTTATGTCTGTATTTAATTACTTGGAACACTTAAATAATAATTAAATGCATCTAATTATTTATTTATTAATTTTATTTCCTATTTAATAAGAAAATATATCAAGAAAAATATATGTTGTGCAACATTTGGCATTCAATAAAGCAAAACCTTTGAAATACTTCATGCCTATTAATTGCAGTCAGTTTGCATTAATTAATTTTATTTTATTTTTTTCCCGTTTTCAACACTTTTTTATTCTCTGAAGATTTCTCTGTTTTTGCCTGCGTTAACCCAAAATAGCCGGAAGGGGGCAGTACAAACTCACTGAAACGCGGTTGGATGTTTGCCAGCAGTTTGTACAGCTCCTCTCTGCTGGAGAACTGTGCTGTCATATGGTGATAATGTTACCACTATGTTTCTGCTCTTTATTCGAGCACCCCAGAGATGAATGCATGCCATATATGGAGGAAATGGCCAGAACAGCCTTTCTGTGTTCACAGCACTGTCAAGAAAATCTGGGCCAAGGCCATTTCCATCCCGCTTCCCTAAGATATAGCCGTCTTTGCTACATGAAAATACGGTGGAGTTATTTCTATATGGAAGACACACATATATAACAGACATATTCACATGTGAGAAAAAGAAAAATAAGAAAAGGGTCATTATTGAATCCATCACTATGGATTTCTAGGTAGGTTGTTTTCTTCAGTTTGCTCACTCGAAAATGAGCGTCAAATCTGGCATTCTGCAAATATTACCTTTCCCACTGTGACATGCTTTTGGACTGACATCCCACCGAAGTGACGCGTGCTAACCTATCGTACGCCACAGTGAAGGGTAAATGTTAAAAGAATACAGCGCACATGGAAGTCTGACATATTGCAGAGGGAGTAAAGGTGCTGCCCTCCGCCTAACGGTCAACATTCAGCTCCCAGGTGATGCTGATGCTCTCCAAGTGGCCTTTTATCCAAGACATTCTAGCACAAAAACCAGGAGAATGAATAACTCATATGTTTAAAAAAGAAAAAAAAAAATTATGTAACTCATGACTCACCAGCTATGAAACAAGACAGCGAAAAGCTGGTCCTGCGCTGCAACAACCAAATCAGAATTGCACTTTTAGGTGATGTGCTCACCCCAACAGTTGACCCAAAGCTGTCCACAGGGAGGGCTAAAATAAAACAGGGGTAGTCACCGATTCCCACACAATGCCCTTATTGAATACCAGTCTAATATTCTTGTCTGATGCACAATTAATTTGAAATAACCTGAACTTGCTGTATATTATTTATAAATTGTAAGGCAGACATTGGTTCGCTGAACGTGATGAACATATCTGATTTAACAAAAAGGGGTCGAAACTACAACGGCTGCAATCTGAACTAGTTTTGTGGAGTTCATTAGATGTGTATTCATTAGACACATTTTAATTACAGCACACATTTCCGTGAATTTCTTTTTTTTTAAAGGAGCCTTTTATTCTATTTAAGAAGAACTTGACATTCATTTCAAAGCCGCCCTTTCTGTCTCTCTGCTTCTGCCTTTCTTTTGACAGAGGTACAATGAGTGACAGAAATGTGCAAAAAACATCATCCACCATGACAGCTCTGATCTTTCTGTCACTGTCAAAGTACAGTCGAAGTGGGAGTTTGGGAAGCTGAGAAAGAAAGAAAGACAGGACACCTCTTTTTTTTTTCTTCCACTCAACTGCCTATTTCTCCGTCCCATGCTTCTAGCACTTTCCAGCCTGCTGAGAATCTGAAAAAGGTTGAGGGGTGAAATAACTAGGCATGACTGCCAGCCTTGGCAAACAGGCGCTAGGCTCTCACCAAATGTTCAGTATGAGAGGGAGATTATAGATGAAGAATGGGAGGAAGAGGAGGCGGAGCTATGCGGATGCCAAGATGCCTTTCAGTTGAGAGCATGGCTCATCGATGAAACGAGGATGAGGAAGCTGAGAAACAGGGAAGTGGGCAACTTAAAGGGCAAGCACAAATGAGTGGAGATGGATGGGATAGTTAGATAGATATAGATGGAACAGGGTGAGAGATGTTGGAGGGATTCAACAACAAGACCTTCTGATACTGCTATTTTAAATCTTCACAAATTTGGAGAACCACTAAAAATGTAAGGCTCGACATTTTGTATGAGATGAGTAGAACTTGTTGCATCCTGTTCTTCTTTGTGCATTCCGTGATGCATCAGATTTATCTTCACAAACCACAAAGTGCAAAATCATGAAAACCTGAAACCATGAGCATCGCCTCCTAGAGAAGCCTCCCTACTTCAATGAAGGCTGTTTTTATGACTGTAAACTGCAAGAAAAGTCAAAAAGCAGGTCAAACTGACACACTATTCTGCCATAGTAGCAGTAATAACATAAGGAGGTGAAACACACACACACACGCACACACACACACACGCAAAAAAACAAACCTTTAGAGAGAAACCATTAGAGCGGGAAGTGGTTGGCTGCTATAGCAACTAACCCCAGAAAACACATTACTTTTAAAAAGAGATAAGACAGATGCTTGAAAAATGTTGGCATTATAGAGGTGGGTAGAAATATAAATAACACAAATCAAAGCAAATTTCCACTTGGTTCCTACTGTACGTAAGACTGTAGCACAGCTATCTGGTACAAGAAGTTAGAAAAATAACAGTTCAAGATTTTATTCTTGAATATTGTCAGGTATCAAATATTAATGATGACTTCTGTGGTGAGTATGTTTTATAGTTTTAATACTGGCATTGCTGAGGTCATTGTTTAGTTACTCGCGCGTAATAACTTTAAATAACGCATTTCCTATGTGTGGGAAAACTACAGCATAGCAACTCTACTTCAACTACACAAAAGTTGACAGCACCATATTCGAAAAAAAACCCCACATTATGATGTTACCACTTCCAAACTTCACTATTGGTATTGTATTATGGTATCTAATAATATTTCAACTTTGGCCTGATCTGGCTACACTACGATCTATACTATTTCTAAAGCTTGTCTCCATGTTGTTCAGTGTCTTCCATAAATGCTCCTATGCTCTTTGTTAATTCCTTTAACTCTTCTGTTACTGGAAAATTTGTACGCAACCAAGACCATTAGTATGTTTTGTAATAAGGTTGCAAAGGTCTTGAGAGAGCTCACTATTTATGACCATCACATGCTGTGTCTTGTTTGACACCTTGGTAATCAGAATATTTTTCATTGGTCATCAGTTGAGACTGAGCCAGTTGATATTCATTTACACTAAGTGGCAGGATTATTTTCTAACAACTGATTGACTTCAGTAGGTGTCATGGCTTTCCATGCTTTCTTGAACCTCCTTTTTATCATGTGTTCACTACTTTTTTCCCTATACAGTATAAGATAATTTATGGACATCAGGGTTTGATTATATATATATATATATGTTTAGCCTGGATAGGTTATTACTGACATATGGTGGAACTTTCATGTAAACTGCACTTTAGAAATATATTTGCTTAGAAAATTAGAGGTGTGTGCAGTACTTCCTTCACACGCTTGGAGATAAGAACAACAACATGGTTAGCTCCAGCTACAGAAGAGAAGAGGGAATGCAAGTAACGCGGCTAAAGGCGTTCCACATATTTGCTACTAATATTAGAACTGTAGCAGAGCTAACCGCCACATGGGGTTTACTAAGTAGCAGTTTAGATTTGGTCACTGATTTTTTTTTTTGTCTGGGTGCCAACCACTAAATCATTTGTGGTGGGTGTGTGTGGTAATTTCTCGGATCCTCCAGCACTGAGTGCACACTGAAACCCACTGTCAGGGGTTTTAGTGTGCACAGCTCTGTGAATAGCCAAAATGATAAAACCATTCTAAAGATTCTGTGCAAGAAATTTCTTTATTTACTTTTTAGATTAGGTGCCCTTTTTTATGTCAGAAAACTCAAAATAACTCATTGAAGTTATATTTTCACATATGTGGAATGAAAATTATGCTACTGCACAAAAATGTGATTTAAGGTATTTCATTTTGACTAAAGAAAATTGCGATAGCATATAAAAGCTAATAAAATGAAAAACAGTATAAACCACACAATCATCACTATCAATTAAAATTAACTGGTGTCAAGGTGACACAATGAGATACGATCCCAACTATACTGTTTGCGTTTAGCTTTCTAACATTGGCATCCAAAGAGGGAATAAGATGAACGAATTGGCCGGCCTTATCTCTCGAGTCACAGGGCAGGCAGTGACAAGAATGCACCGTCTTTTACACATGCACATATGGCCAAGCTGCATGGAGCTGTGTGTCTTCCAAGCAAGTGTGAACGATCCAATCAAGCCTTGTCAAAATAGATACAAGAGGAAATAAATAAAACAAGGCTTGGAATGAACACTAATTACTTAAGAGATTTAGGGATTAGGGAAGAGAGAGACGCAATTAGCCCAAGAAGCTTTCTTAAGACATCGTGCGGGTAAATCTCTGCAACAGTGTCTGGGATTGCTTGTCCAGCTGGTTGCAGTTTATAAGATAATCCTTTAACTTCCCATCTTTCATATAAGTGGCGCGTGCTCTAAATGTATTGCACTGTCATACAGTGCATTGACTTTGAAGCGACGTAATTGGGGAGGTTTGCTCACCTTAAGCACAGTGATGTTCCAAGCGTAACTCTCCATGGCTTTCTGAAGTTTTCGGCCTTTCAGACCTTCCTTTGCTCCGATGCGATGCAGGTCTTCATGGAAGTCCAGACCTGAAATGGACAGAAATGTTTCACCTAAAAACATTATCAGAAAAGTCACACATATCTCCAAAGGACCTTTACTCTACCGTGGTGCTTAAGAGTTTTTATTCATTTATTCAGTTAATATTTTTTTAATAATTGAATATAGTACATGTAGCACAGACATCAGTCTGTTTTACTACTGGAATAACCAAATTAGTATTGTCTTGTTAAGATCTTAGAGGTCTTAGGTAAAGCAGGTTTCAAAGGTGAGGCACCTTTGCCAAGAGATTTGCTATTCACCACAGGAGACATGGGGAAACACAATTACCATTTGTTATATAGTAATAACAGATCAAATAAAATGGGGAAAAAAATGTATATTCAATATTACAGAAGTCATAAAACATGTGGACGCCTTCTTTAAAGTGCCAGCACTTTGTAAAATCTGTCAGAGCATGAAAGTACATTAAGGTCTGGGCCAAAACCTGACTGATATTTGGTGCTGTGCATGATTTCATTCTCCTCGATAAAAGTCTAGTTCACATGAAGACAACTAACCCCAGAGTGTGACCCTTCCACCGCTGTATTTCACTAAAAGTGCAGTGTTATTTTAGCGTTGCACTGTTTTGGTACCAAACTTATGTTTTAAAATGTTGGTCAAAAGTTCCAGCTTAGTTTCGCCAGACCATAAACTATTCTCCCACAAGTTTTTGGGAAGTTTTAGCTGGGCCCGAATGTTTTCTTTGGAAGAAAATGCTTTGACCTTTGAACCCTACTCGTAGTCCAGACATAATGGAGAAATTCTTGTATTTTCTTTAGAGCTACTGCCAACCTCTCAGGAGCCTCCCTGCATACATTTTTGGGAAATATTTGATTTTAGAAATGTTACTTAATGTTTCAGCGTGCCATGCTATCTGCTGTGGAATATTTTTTTTAGCTCTTCTCGTGATTAACATTTTTTCATAAATCTGATTATTTTGACACATTGTAGCATCTTGAAACCGTAACATCTGCAAACTCTGAATGTCAATTAGCAATTTGGAGAAAGTCCTAATAGGACGGCTGAACTTCAATCAGTAGGCATGAACTTTAATTACAGTTAATCAATGCAGCTTAATTTCTCTATAATTAACTGTGTACCTAAGACTGAATGCTGGAACTGTATCAAAAGGTATTGCAACAAAGTAAGGGTGTGCATATTTAAACAGATGTGAGGAATTCATGGGTTTTCTCTCATAGTTCAAAGATGTTCTTCTTCATCATCACTTGGTTATTGATTAAGGAGATTTAGGGCCAGATCATCCCATGACCCTACAAGAGTTAAGTGAGTACAGAAAATGGATGACCAGATGGATGGATGGATGGATGGATGGATGGATGGATGGATGGATGGATGGATGGACGGTACAATGAAGGCGAACCTCTAATTAGGCTTCAGAGTAGGTCAGGTTTTATTGCAACTGAGGCAAACTATTCCTAATCTCCAAAGGGTTTAACAACAAACTCCCCCTAAATCTGTAAGACTCAGCTTGCTTGTCAGTCTGTTCCTGAAAGATGACCTTAAGCAACAGAAGCTCTGATTTTCTGAAGAACCAATGCAGGCTTCCACTATAAACTAGAGAATAGCTGTGCATCTTGAACCATTTTTTTTTCAGCACCTCATAGCACCTCAAGTGAGAAGGTATTGCACCTCTTCTGTAAACAAACAGTTTACGCATTTTGGAGAATACCTCAAACCAATTAAAATTATTTTCCTACCTAGCAACATAAGTGCATCATCTTTCAGAGGCAGATTACATAAAAATGTAAAACTACTACGTTTTGAGGGGCTGCTTTTTAATTTTCAATGTCGGACTGCCCTTTCTTAATTTTCTAACTACACCAGAGGTAGTGTTACTACAATATTCTAGTTTAGGAGCCTGAAATTTACATTAACAGGGATAAGGACTGATCTAATTTTATAATCTGCTACAGCTAATGGGCCGCTGCTTGTGCAGAGCTGAGAAAAGGGAGAAGGCGAACGCAGGATGGGGCAGAAACCAGCAAGCAGGGAGCTGTAAATGATACGAAATTAGCTGCTGGCGGTTTGTTCCAATATAGCTTCGCGGAGTATTTAATCTGGCAATGATTAAGAGCCATCTCCGTGTAACATTAACACAATTCCTGTTCCTTACTGTCACTTTAACACTAGGAAATTCATGCTGTTGTGCAAAATGTGACCCCCATCGTGTGCTGCAGAAAGACGAGGACTTTTTGGTTTGCTTCCCTAATGGGTACGAGCTGGAGAAGCGGTGCTCAGATGGAAGGACACGGGAGACAACATCTCTTTAGAGCAGCTACACAATTACAGAATATGGCTTACAATCCTTGAAAACGATAAACATCTTCTGCATTTATAACGAGAAGCGTTCCCAATGCACAAGCAGAACTAAAAAAATTTTAAAAAAGCACAATTTTAAGTCAGAGAGAGTGAAAAGTGGTAAATAACCAAATAAAACAGGATCTTTAAAGTGAATCCCCTTTCACTGAAAAGAAATGGTAGCTGGTGAAAGGGAGATTTGCATCAATCAGATCAATGTTTGCTTAATTTATCCCAATTCATACACTCTCTAGAGTCCATGTGGAGTGTCATCACTGCAAACACAGAGAGGGATTTTTTTCTCTGGCTGTGGATGAGCTAGGAAAACAATGACTCTGCAAAGCCAGAGACGACAAAGGGAATGAGATGTCTTTATCTAGGATATTCACAGCGAGAAAGCTGTCAAAAACAAAATGAACAAATACACAGTCGTTAGGCAGAGAAAGCATGCTTGAATGGAAGGGGGACCTAGATAAACACAACAGAGAGCTGATGAAACATGGACTGCATTGATGATACATTTGATTCCAGTTTGAGGTCTGTGTGTCCTTTACAAGCGTTTTGTCTGTTCATTTTCAGGTATGCCTTTTTTTCCTTTTATGGTGATTGGTCCAGCCGTGTTTCCCAAATTATCACACTATTCAAGTTTAAAGAAAGAAAACAAAGTTTATTTTGGAGAATATTTAAATATTAATCATTTTTCTTATAGTTCAGAAAGATTAGATAACAGCACTACTGCATAATGCGTCTTAGAACAACAGAATCATATTCCTTACATGTTTTCTGCCCATTTTTTTATACAGCAATAACAGACTTCAGTGTTTTCCTCTGGGACAGACCCAGGAAGGGCAGCATTAATCAGAGTAGCTGCCAAAATGCCCACAGTATCTCTGGAGGAGTGGCAGAGATCCACAACCCAGGTTTAAGATTCTGCTATCAAAACAACTGTGAGTTTTGGAAATGCTGACTCTTTTAAAAACAGTTTGCGATCTTTAGTTGATTTATTCCATTTCCAAATTATCCGCAAAATCTCTGTTTGCGTGCATATTTTATCATGAAATCACAACTAATTTTAAGAACAGTTTGACCTGAATTTATAGTTGCCTAGAATCTAATTCTAAAGGTAAATAGTGGTGTATCTAATAATTAAATTCAAAACCAAAATATTGGTGGTAAAATGTTAAAATCAAGGTATGACGTCGCAGAAAGAGTATAAGATGTTATTTAAATGTAATTCAAGGCAAATCTACTCTAGAAAGAAGAAAAATATCAGGAAAATCCAGGATTTTTCCAAACTCACCCAGAAAATAATAAAAACAATTTATCTTCCTTTTCAGACTTTGAGATTGTCACAACTTTGCAAGTGTTAATATAAAGATTTTAAAACAACAGTCTAATCCACTCACATACGCACTGAATATAGATTTCTAATTACACACAAACATTGAGTGAAATTTACTTTGTGCTAATATTTTTCTTCAATGGAAACTGATTAAATGGTTGAAAAACATAAGCACTACACAAAGCAATGAAATTACTACAGTGAAAAGAAGAGTGGTTTCCGTATTTAGATTTCCGATATCGGAGCCAACTCAGAGTCTGTGTGCTCAAAAAATATGATGGTAGCATCTGGAGGTGCCAGAGTGCGCATCCCAGCTGTTTTCCTGGTCGCCCATTATCCTCGTGCGTGATGGCGAGCCACCAATAGGGCCCACAGGGGAATCATCTAGCACCTCTCCATTCTCATCAACACATAAGCTTCACTGCCCAAATTAAACTGATTAGCTGCAACAATGACTGTGCATAAACTGAGAGGAGGAAGAAAATGGAAGATGCTGCAGGACACGGCAGAACAAATCCAAACCTGTTCCACGCTGTTGTTTCTGATCTTGCACAATATCCTTATTTAAAAATAAGAGGTGACAGTTGAGTGAAATTTCCTTATTTCGTATCAAGACCATCGTTTGCGATTCATGTCTTTGCCACAACAGTATTTAGCCGATGAGCGAAGCACAAGGGCAAAAAGCACCGGAGTTAAAATTAAACTAACACATTCCACCCCGTCGCCACTTTCTCTTCCCCAAGACTGACAAGCCGTCCTCTAATAGCACTGTTTTCCGTTTCTCACACAGCCATTAAGCCGAAATTATAAATTTGCCATCTTGAATGATCATAGGGACAAAACCCTCAATTCCATGCAAAATCCACCATCTCTTCATATCCCTCTCTCTGCTCGCCTTCCTGTGTTCAGCCAGTTACTCCTAAAGCTGTCAGTCTGTACACGCGCTTTATGAGATGAGATGGGTTCGAAGAGGTACATACAGCATCACAAGAGACGCATTCACTACAAATACCTGTGGGAGGGGTTAAACACAATATTATCTGTGGATTGTCTGGTTATAAGAGGTTAAGGAATGGCTGTAATTGACTAAAACACAAGCTAAATAAAACAGACATGTCAGATGAGAAAAAAATCTCAATTAGAGAGATTGGGTAAAATTGTAGAACGAGTGTATTTCATTGGATCTAATGACTGTTATTAAAAAAAAAACTTAAATTAAAGGGGCTTAAATTTTGCTTCAACTGTTTACAACAGCTTAAAGCAGGTATAGTTACACAAGCAGCATTATTTTAGCTCTTCTGGAGCCTGAGTGTTTCATATTTTTTTGTTTGTTACTTTGACCTAATTATCTTAAGTTTAACGAACTAACCTTGTCAGACTGTAGATTTAGTTATAGGCCCATTGAGATGAGATGTGAATGGAGAGCAGAAGTAACAAGCTGAGAACAACAGTGTTAAAGAAAGAGTAACAAACGTGAGTTTCAGATTATAATTAGAAGCTCAAATGTTGAGTCATAAAGCAGAAAAAAGATACTGTGACATATTTTCTATTGTTGTAGCATCATTAGCACATTGGTGCAAGTGATATAAAAAGAAATAAATGTGGAAAACAATATTTTATTAGAACAAAGGACATTTAGCTTAATAGGTGATGAAATATGGCCGCCAGGCACAATATTCTGTCACGCTAAACTTAATTTAATGCTTAAAAGAAATGTTATCTTGATTTAATTAATTAATTAATTCGGAAAAGATGTTTGTATTGTACAGGTTCCAAGTGACATGAAAAGCTAAATTTAAGCATTAGCTTCTTTTTGGGACGCTGACATATTTTTCAATTTAAATTTCTTCTTCAATCAATAGTAAAAAGTTTGCTTTGAATTTTTGTTGACTATTTCTACAGAGACATATAAATACAGAACCTTTCAAAAACATGAATACATAATTTTTTTCTATTTATCCAAATCTGGAAAATCTGTCAATCGAATTCCAAAGTTTTTGAAAAACAAGCAGGAAACCCCCGTCCTTTTGAGGCATTTCTTAATGCACAATTTACAAGAAAAAAAAAAAAGAAAAGGCAGTCTTCCTGGCTGACCTATTGTTATCAAAATGGCAACAAATGTCTGGAAACACTAATAGAAGTACACAGAAGGGATGTAAAATAGACATAATATTTGTAAAAGGCCACAGTTTGATTTGAGGCATGAGTGTCAGAACCAGGGGCACAGCAGAGAGAGTGGGCGACGGGGTGAGTGTTATGTTTGGCATGCAGCTGAGGCGCCTGAGGGCTGTCGCTGCTCCCCCTTTGCCTCCGTGTATCATTCTTCTCACTTACAGGAAAAGCTAGCAGCTCTTAATAAAAGAATGTCCAAATTCCCTCCCTTCTCAAGTTGAACCAGAAGCACCAGCTGCATTATCCTACAAGACGCATACAGGTTCCTTTTACCTGACGGAGGCAATAAGCTGAGCGTTGCTGCGGAGCAGCAGAAACAGCTGTGAGTGCGGCTGCGTGCGGTTTAAGCTCTGCTTAACTCTGAAATCATCGCCTTTGAACGTTCTTCCAGCTCCTGGCTGGGGAACCATGGAGCTAAGGGACAGCTCTGTGATTGAAGCGCCAGCGTTCAGCCTACATCCCAGGGTAATTACACAGCATGAATATCAGGTTAGCTTATTCTGTTAGAGGGAGAAAGCATATGCCTCCTATTGTGTAACACCAGGCAGTAAAGCTTGACATAAAGAAAGCTTAAAATTTCTTATTTGATTCAGGATGTGGGGTTGAAGTGTGTGACTGAGTCCCAGTTGTTAAGACACACAACAACAAGCAGTGGAAGGGTATAAAATATAATTAACCGGGTTTACACCAGCTATTACAAAGTACTTAACTGGCCATGATCTGCAGTTCTGTGGCTGACTGTAGCGGGACAATGTCAGTAAAAACATGCAGAATTGAGATGTCACTATTCCAGCTTTGTGCTTCCCATTTAAAGACAGAAGTGAGGCAAATGAGGAGAAGTTGAGCCAAATCCAAAAGAGGCTGGAGAGGACAAGCCACAAAGAATTTCCTGATTTGAAGCCATTTCTCTAATAATGATCACGTCCCGGCTAAATTTGTCCTCTGCGGGATGCCTTCTTTTTTTTTTTTTAAATAAAGATGTACTGATTGATGTATGTTTAATTCTGTCCTTTCTCTCAAGCCTTTTAATTTCTCTCCTCCTTTCAAAAGATGTTTACGCCTTCTGTCCTTTCTCTCTCCCCCCTGCAGCCCTTTGGTCTGTGCGGCTCACTGATTGTTTTCACCTGCTCACTGCCCATAACTACGCCACGTTGACTCACTGATGATGGCCACTTCTATTGACAGCAGCCACCGATGTTGATGTCGACAGGGATGTTGTGGCACGAGGGGGGGAGGGAGCGACGCCATTTCTTTATCTGCAGCACTGCATGTCATGTGACACCCTCTCTATCTTATAACAGGAGAATGAAAAGTTGCTTTCTCATAATATTGAGTTTTAAAGCAAAACAAAGCATATCTGTGAGTGAGAAAATCTGATTCATGCCCCCGAATGGTAAGTCGGTCTCATCCCAGCGGCAGAGAAACGTAGCACCTCCTTTTACTTTGAGGAGAAATTACAACGACTCTAGCAGTTTGCTCAAGTCAAGCGGATGCACAAATTCATTTAATTTCCCTTTGGGAAGAATTCTGGAATAGAATTGAATGCATTCATGCTGCATACCTGCCCTTTGTGCTTGTGTGAGCTTGGAGTAGACAACATCAGCTGACTCAATCAGGGTTTTGCTGGTTTGGATCATCTAGAAGGCAAATAAAAAGGACAAAGTTAATTTCTAGCCCACCTTAATCACTGAAAGTCACTGAAAGAAAACCCATCAGCTGAGCCTCATCCAAAATCATAAAATGATGATAATAATAACCAGAGAAAGGAAACACGAGAGGAAGAGTTTATATGAAAATGCTAGAAGAGTTTTATTTTCACAAATTATTTCTAATTTGATTGTCTCATTAGCCGGAGCTCATGCCAGACATGTGTTTTGTTCTTTTAGATTTCATTAAGATTGTAGCTGAGAAAAGCAGGTGATCTGAGTGAATTTGCAGCACAGACAACAAAGTGTGGAGTTTTTTTTTTTGCAATGGAACCAATTAGGTACACATGACAAGCCAGTAACAAATAAACCACAGTCCAGCCCTTCATACAGTTTCTATAATTTAAAGTACTTTTATTTACATAACATATCAGGGAACATGCCAGAGTGAGTGCAGTATTGCATGGAGAGAAGAAGCTCCATGTCCTGCCTCTACGTTCTGCTGCTTTGCACTGCTGGTCAGCTGACTGAAAAAAAAGTATGTATATTTTCCTTCTGATTACAAGATCGAGAAATTTGTGTCTATGGTAACATTTCTTGTTGCAAACAATCTGGCACCACCCGTCACTCTTATTAACCCTGTTTTAAAGTACCTACTGGCAAACTCTGAACGTAGATTAGCAACCTGTGATTAGCAATACTTAAACAGCAAAATGGTAAAACAGTACAATGTTGACTGCAATAAGAAATTTAGTTGGTTCAATGTTTATTCTAAATTCCTGCTAAAGTCCATATCAAAATAAACATACTATATTTATAATACTTTTGCACATGTAAGAATGAACTGGTTTTAATTTTATTTTGTGTTTCTACTAAAAGTAATGAATTATATTTTCACTGATAGCTATCCGACCGTAAGAATTCTTCTTTTCAAACTAAGTATTATGAAATCAATTTATTGTATTATTGAGTTGTTGCTCTTGCCGAGTCGTTTATTTATTAACATTTTAGGTAAAGAAGTCATTCAACTTATTTGGTCAGATTCCGACCACAATTACTGTTACATCTACAAAGAAAAAAAAAAAGAAAAAAAAAAAAAGATTTTCGCTTCAAATTTTAAATTGAGGCCAAAACTATATTTGATGTGGTGCTCAGACATCATCCAACAGGGCTGATCGGGTGCAGCTGGAGGAGAGCTCCAGCACAAAGGGGAAGGATAATTACGTTTCACTCTCCTGTGGGAGGCAGAAAGTGGACTGCTGTACTGTTTGGATGAGTATATGCATGTACATGCCTTTTTTCCAAGTAATCTTCTCATGGGAGCTAGTTTGAATGCAAAGTGTTCCTGTAATAGGCAGCACGCTCTCGCTGAAGCAGCGACTGGAGACGAAACTGTTTAAATTCAAAACATGAAGAATATTTGCCTCATTTGTGATTAACCCATCCATGTGAGCACAATAAAATCTATGAAGGAGTATCTGTGGAACCCAAAATTTGTTCCGAGTTTGACAGAATCAAAAAAAAAAAACAAAAAAACAATTATTTTCTAAAGAAAATTAAAGTGGTGGTATTTAGTAAAATCTGCTTTTTTCTTTTGTAATGTTTTTACCTCATCAAAAACCAAACTGCTTCTCAGTCGGCACTCCTATGAATGGTTGTTAATAGCATAATTGTTGCGATGACATTCTGAAGGTGGAGCACTAGAAAGAGGCAGGAGCTTCTTAAAGGAACAGAGACCCAATTACAAAGTCCAATTTCTTTAAAGTCATCTTTGTTACATACAACTGAAGGAAACATACTTGATTGTGCCTTAAAATGCTGGAAAATACTTCACTTAACTTCCCTTTGGGATCAATAAAGTATTTTTGAATTTTGAATTTAAATTGAGGCAAGCATTATTTGTGCTACGTGAGGTCACTGATGTTTCCACACTCAACATATTATCTGGGAAACTAGAACATCGAAAAAATGTAGCTTCTGCATAGCAATGAAAACATGTCACAACCTACGGCAAGCAGTGAAAACGTAATGGCACTGATGTCTTGTTTTAGAAGACATCGTGACGTTCGCTGCCAACAACCTACATGTGGGTTACTAAAGACACAGACTTCACACTGATTTTCAACAGTTAACGCCCTGGAGTTGGCAAGCCAATGGGCAGTGAAGTCATAGGCTTCACACACATGTGCTGCATGGATACACACACATGCCCATAGACTGGGGCCTCTGTTTTTGAGCAAGCGAGTGTGACAGCAGGAAACGAGCACTTAGCTGCCATGACCCTAGCATCAAAAGACTAAACTGTACATTAATAAAGATATATACTTCTATTAGATCCTTATGCTGTTATTTCTGCTTTTGGAAGGCGTTGTCTTGTTTCACATGGTAACACAACGTGCTGTGTCTAGAAAAAGCATTCATTCTTTGTGAATGCCTTGAAAAAAATTACAAGCTGAAGTAGAAGGATTATTAAAATATTCTTTAAACATGTATGAATGTGACCAAAAGCTTATGTAGCTCATTTGCTGTGTGTCCATTGGCTTATGATTTATGTACTGCTTGCCTTTAAAAGCTAACGATAAAAAAAAAAAAAACTACTGTTAAAAAGAAGTAGCGATCCCCTCGTGGAAACATGTGGAGATCACAAGTGAAGCATAAAGCCTAAAACCTAATAAACGACTCATTTCCCCAGCTCCCACCTAAAAAAGAAAATATATAGAGATAAAAAAAAAAGCAACGGTGTAAAACAGCACGTAATTACTAATATTAGAGTCTTTTAAAACCTTTCTGCACTGCTCATATGTCAACTTGTGAAAAATATCAATGTCTTCAGAGAGACGAGGCAGGAGGAAAAGCACTTTTACACAATAAGCAGCTGCATCTTGACAACTTGACAGGTCAATTACTGTATGTGGTGCATATGTCATGTCTGGAAGCTTTGGAAAACTCATCCAGCTGTGTGAATATTTCAATCATATGCTTGAAAATTATAATATAAAGAAGCAAGTTTATTCAGCTGAACTCTGTAACTAAACAGATTGCAAATTGCATCGTAAAGTAAGATTCATTTAGAAGTTTGCATTTATTTTTGTGTTCTGATTGTTTGGACTTCATGCGCCTTGATAAGGTCCCTCACAAGTATTAAAAATGTAAACGTAATATTTACAGAGGAGTTTGTTTCTCATTCTACGACATCAAACCGGTGTATGTTTAAAAATAGGAGGTGATAACACGAGCTCAAGACGCGAGCTGACAGACTGTCTGCAGTCATCTTAAAGTGTATGACAGTGTGTACGTCACCGGGGTAAGAGAGTGATGCGCACGGAGCGGCATATGGCGCACCACTCACTGTGAAACCCGCTGCGTGTGTTTACATCAGAATAGAAGCAGAAGTGAATCTGTCTGGTGTGTGGAGCAGTCTGTGGACTCCTACGTGTGCACAGTACACAGACTCAGAGGTTCAGCAGAGGGAAAGAGCTCAGATGTGAAAGATCAGTTTTTATTGCGGCATGACAAAATGCATTAAATTTGGTGCTGAATCGAGGTTTGTTAGATTCAGAGTTGATTGAGATTGTCTCAATCAATTTCTGTAATTGATTGAGACATAATCAACATTATGTTGGTAAACTATTTTTGCTAAATGCCAGAATAATGATGGAGACATTTTTGAAAAGATTGTAAAAAAATATATATTAATAATATCTATTACCAATAGATATTATTAATATATATTTTTTTACCAATAGATATTATTAATATATATTTTTATATATTTTTTACAATCTTTTCAAAAATGTCTCCATCATTATTCTGGCATTTAGCAAAAATAGTTTACCAACATAATGCTGATTATGTCTCAATCTATTGGTAATAGATATTATTAATATATATTTTTTTACAATCTTTTCAAAAATGTCTCCATCATTATTCTGGCATTTAGCAAAAATAGTTTACCAACATAATGCTGATTATGTCTCAATCTATTGGTAATAGATATTATTAATATATATTTTTTTACAATCTTTTCAAAAATGTCTCCATCATTATTCTGGCATTTAGCAAAAATAGTTTACCAACATAATGCTGATTATGTCTCAATCAATTACAGAAATTATTAATATATATTAATAATATCTATTACCAATAGATATTATTAATATATCTATTAATAATAATAGATTATTTTCAAACCATAATCTATCTATATTTGTTGTTTTGGCAGTAATGGCTTCTTCGTTGCTTAGTCCATGTTGGTCTTTGGATAATGACAAAGTCTCACCCAATTAAGCCAGCAATAAAAAAACAACAGTCTTTTTTCTGATGCTGAAAAAAGCATAATAAAAAAGCATCTGGAAACTGTAACCGAGGATCAACCAGACTGGCAGAGGTCCACAATTCCCTCCTTAAAAGTCTTGCCTGATTTCTTTCAGTTTTTCCATTAGTTCACACAAGGAATCAGTAAAGTTGGTACTTAAAATAACAAATTCTAGCTGCGATTTATACGGTTAGGGCCAAACCTACCATTTTTGTTACTTCTACTAAAGTGAAAGGGAAGGTGTTTGTCAGATTTAAAGTGATGAATGAGACACACATGATCAATAACAAGTCCACAGATGGGTAGACAGGAATCTGTATGGATACTCACATACACACAAAACCACAGCAGTCACCAAGCTCTTTTTTTTGTTAACAAAAAAAACATTACTTTTTTCTGCATAAGGAAGTTAAAGGTTTATCCAAAGGAAACTGCAGTGTCTAACTTTATTCACTCCCTAATATTGCAATGTTTAAAGTCCTCAATGAAAACTGCTTTTACTTATTTTACTCTGGCTTAAGTAAAAAACATTGTGACCTTCAAAGTTTTCAAATGAACTTGTTTGTGCACAGCATCTTTCCTAGCTAGATTCCAACTTAGCCTAGAACACCGCATTTCTAATAAAGTAATAAACAGAGCAATTTAGTAAACAGAAAGCTATTATGTTGTGCTTTAAATAACACCTTTACTTCTGTTTGCTTTGACTATTTTCCTCTGCAGTAGTAATTGGATGCAAATGTTTTAGCCAACCGTGTTTGCCGTAACAGCTTACCATGTCGTAGGCGTTTAGCACTTTGCGCAGAAGCTCAGGCACGGGACCCTGCGCTTCCATGGTGGGGTACGTCTCGCTCAGGTCCACTGTCACCTTCAGCGACCGCTCACTGTTCATCAGCCACGTAGAGACGGTCAGGATGCACTGCTTCATGTTGGCGGCGGGCGTCAGGCCACAAAGCTCCTTAAAGGACACCATGGCATTCTGGCAAAAAGTTAAAAAAATAAAAATAAAAAAATAAAATGAGCATGAATTTAAAAGTAAAAGCAAATATTTAGCTATTAGCAAACAGAGAAAAAGACCCTCCGTATTCAGTAATTGCAGTTTAATGAAACATGCATTTAGTTCGTACAGCATCAGCAATTTCATCTGTGTTGTTTAAGTTGATTTCTGTAAAAAACTACTTACCTTCTATGCAGTGTTTAATACAACAAATATTAAAATTTGAATTTTAAAAATAAGCTTAAATGTAATTTATTAGTTATATTTTTAATTGGTTTTATTAACAAAAAGTAGATTAACCAGAAGAGTTTTCTTTTTTCTGATTGTTTTTAATGATGTTTGCAGACTGAAATTACATTTTGAACCAGAAAAATGTATGGTGTGGTTTGAATTGTTATAATTACCTTAAGGCATAACTTAGGCAATTTGAAAGCTGTTCTTGCGAGTCTAATGAAATGTAAGATAGTGAATACATTGTTTAATTTTGAGCAAGGAGGCATAATGAGACAAACTACACTCTTTTCTTATGTCAGAAACAGAATGGTATTTGTCGTATTTATCCATAAGCTAACGTCTCCATAATATTTTACACAAAAGCTTTAATAGAAAAAAAGTTTGCTTTAGAGTTGCACACTGGCTAAACTGAGACCCGGTTATTTCCAAATCTATTTTATCATATTGACATTTTACTTAAAGGTTTGTCAGAAAAATAAAAAATTATATTGCTTGAAGCAAAAACAATTGCTAAAAATGATCCAAAAAAATGGTTGAAAGCTTAATCAAGTAAAACATCCAGCGCTAAAGGAGACTGGAATTACATGCAAGGTCATAATCATAAAAAAAAAAAAAAAAACTAAGAAAAACACCTGGGCACACACATAAAGATGCTAAATAAAACGAGCAAGTCACTTATTTCTGTCTTGCTTTCGCTGGTTCTTTATTGAGTAAATTGGCTGTAAATATGATACATAAAAAAAGCAAAAGGTGACACATACCCAGCTGGAAAATTATACATCACTGCTATAAGAGGAACGCAGACTTTGCCTCAACATGTCTTGCGACTAAATCTAGCTCCAACCATGAATCTTATTTTTCCTCAGGGGCAGATGTGGCTCAGTTAAGTGGCACAGGTCTGCTGTCATTTTCACAGCAAGCACCTCCTTTCCACATGCTTGAGAGTCCTTGAGACGCACTCCAAACCTGAGCTTGTCAAAAAGCCAAAATCTCAACAACTTTTGATATATGCAGTGTGAATTTACTTAATGTAAATAGGGCGCATACAGAAGTTACACAATTTGTGCTCGTCACTTACAGCCATTACCAACTTCAATCTAAACTGTTACATCTTGAGACTTTTATTATATGTAGTCAGCAAACGTAGCAGAAAGCTAAACTAAATTCATCTGAACTGGCCCAGGCCTCGCTCTCTTTCTGTTTTACTCATCAAAATCCCTCTGCCAACGTACTTTCAACCCACATCTTGTTTCAAAGTCTCTACTGCCACTGCCAGCGTGGGAATCTGGCAACCAGCTAGTGCCTTGGTAGCACAGAAAAGAGAGAGGGGGGGGAAAGCTATCCGACATTTAAACGTATTGAGAGGGAGGGGAGAGGGGCGTGAAGGGAGACCTATAGCTCTCTGAAAAAGTATTTAGTCCCATATTAGATCATCAGTTTTTTATATCAAACACAGCCAGTGTGTGTGTGTGTGTGTATATATATATATATATATATATATATATATATATATATATATATATATATTTTTTTTTTTTTTTTCCTGTCATGCACCAATTTTCGATCTTGGCCTAATCAAATCACGTGTTGCATTGCACAATATACAGGGTGTAATGAGACACTACACGTCCAGCTCCTAATCAGCAAACTGTACAGTCACAAATCAAACCTGTTAGAAGTTCTGATGATTCTAAAGCAAACCCACGAGCCAAATTTACCTGAACCTCGCACACTATCAAGTCATTGTCTGGAGTGCAAACCAAAAAGGTATGTGCTATAGCTATGTAAGACAAGCAATATTACTGTTATACTTAAATGTTGCTTGCTTGAAAGATGTGTCAGCAAATTAAATAAAACAAAAGCAGGCAGAAATATCAATATTGGAGTTTAGAAACTTTACTTGTCTTCAATGCCACGAAAAATAAATATATTAATTCCCCCAAATCTCTGCTTGCACATTTAATTTCCTCTCTTACATTAGCAAAAACAACTGTAGTAACAGTTAACCATTAACTATTTATTTATAATTGAAGTTTCTCCTCACAAAATGGAAAGGAGTGCAAGGAAGCGTGATTGTTTTTGTTCTCAGGCGAGCGCCTCCTCACTTTCAGGTTGTTGTTGTTTTTCTTTTTGAAATTCTGGATCCAAGCATCGGCGTCATGCAGTGTGACAACAGCTATCCAAAATAACTTCTCATTACGTGGATAGAAGTAAACCTTATAACTGGTTGAGCCACCCTTGACAGCAACTTTTGCATTTAAGAGTTTGCAATAACTGGGCCAGGAACATTTTTGCATATATTGCTGTGTTAGAATTTGTATCAACTTCTCTTTGTAGAATATTTTTTTAGAATTCAACGACACTGGAGGGTTTTCCAACATGAATTCTGTGTGTAAAGTCATGCCGTGGCTTCTAAATCAGCAAAATTTCCAGATCATATATGAGGAACCTATGCCAGCTTGTGCAGAGGAAAATGCATCCAACCCCGGACAAGTCCAGAAACGTCCCAAAGAGCAAAAAAGCTGGGAATGTGGACCTGTCTGCTGCAGAACAAGAAGTGACACAGTGTGAGCTCTCTGTCTGCACACTAGCACAGGTGGATGCTGAGCGAGACTGAAGTTTAGCAAAAAAAAAAAAAACTGATTGCTGACTGCACAGATTGCATGTAAGTTAGAGTAATAAGTGCTGTACTCCTCAAACTGAGAGCTGAGGCCTGTTTCTTTGTCCCTCTGCTCTGCTGTTCACACATGTTTTTTCCATCTGCTGATAATTGCGCTCAGTGTGGTCTCTCTTCTGGCAGTGACTTTGTTTCTCATTTTTTGCTGACTTTTTTTTAGTTCAGGGCATGATGTACTGCCTTTTATCATATAGGTTGTATTTAAGTGATTTACTGATTGCTGGTCTCACAGCAATCAGGCCTGGGTTCGTGAAATTAAAATACGCTTTCCGGATATTATGGTAAATTAAAAACGTGACAAAAAACCTGTGAGGGGCACATACATTTTTACAGCAGTGTAGGATTCACGCGGGAGAAGAAATGATGTTTGTAGGGCTGACACAAGAGAATTAGTCAATACTCCCATCCATGTGTGTCTCTGTGCTGGATCCCCCAAGATTGCTGTAAAACCTCTGAGGATGTGAGGCACGAGCTTCCTGAAGACAAAGAGAGTGTCCGGGGGGGACAGAGGATCTGTGTGCAGAGCCTCAAACTCAGTTAACACCTCTTGGACCACCGGCCCTGGCTCTGGAATAATTCAGTACTTGGTTTTGTGCGTGTGATCTTTGAGCCCGTCTACTGGTCGGTGTTTATGCTTCAGTGTGCTGTGAGCTGAAGTTATTACAGGGCTTAGGCACAATTCCCTGCATGCATGTCTTTGACTACATGCATAAATGTTTTTTGGATAATCATTGTGTAATAAAAGCCATTCTGTTTCCAATTCACAATCCTACAAAACCCAATGAGAGGCTTGTGTTTTTAATTACTCCCATCCCCTCCCCCCCCCCTCTTTATTCCTCCTCCAACATTCCCCAAATGAGAGCTCCGTGTCCGGTTACAGCACTGCTTTTGTTTCTGGTTGCCCAGCTCTCTTGTCGCTCTTTTTTTTTTTTTTTCTGTTTTTGTCTCTTCATCTCTCTCTCCCTTCTGGCTTACAGCACTAATGTGACAATGATGGCTGGCACAAAGACGTTTCAGCAAACAAAAACTGAAACTCCAGCTTGGCGTCGCTCTTAAAGGCTTCATTCAGTTTTTCATGAGCTTCCCAGGAAACCCTTAACTCCTACTGAAACAACTCATCTCCTGCCTTGATCCACATAGGAAACATATAAATCAAACACATGTCTTCATTTGTCAGTGTTTACAGACTCCCCCACGCTTTTTAATAAGCAAATGAATCATGTTTTCTTTTGTTTTTCAAAGAATACACAATGGAAACATAGCTGAGGAAAAAGGTAAGTCTTTCTGCAGGTTACTGAGGAACAAATATGTCTGCAGCTTTCAGGACGTGAACTCAAAAAAACTGTTTTAACACCTACTTCCCTTGTGTAGTCAGAAAGGTCAGGAGGTTTAAACCCAGTCAGGTTTGTGTGTTGTTGGTCCTTTGGTTTCCCAAGTAGGCTCTATGAAGCCTTCACATCTGCCCTTCATTTTTGCATTTAAAAGGGACAAGTCCTTATTGTAGAAAGACAAGCACTTATCCTCATTTCCAACCTCTTTCTCTCTCTCTCTCAACTTCGGCACGTTAATTTATTTCCTGAACTTTTACCTTCAATCCAAAAAGACAAATTTACATTTTAAAACCTGGAAGAAGGAAAATAAATAAATAAAAAATCGAGCCGGTGAGCGTTTAGTGCAGCCGGCAGCTTTATTTGATCAGGTTAACACAGACTCCTGCTCAATCACGCAGCGACATTTTTCATACAGGCCCATATATTGGATTCTGAGGACATTTGTTATCAACGATGATTGATGGTAAAGATTACATTCTTATCTGTCACACAGGGCAGGGCTATGATTAAATCCAAATTTAGAATTGCTTAGTTGATTGCTGTTGCACAGAAGTAATGATCTTTAATTAGTGAGATTTGCAAAAAAAAAATATTGCCTATCCTACACATGATTTTTTTTTAAAGCGGTCTAACAATTTAAAGGATTTTTTAAAAAATGTGTTCAGTTTCACAACAAAATACTCTAAACCACTTAAGCCAGTTTGTTTTCTCCACAATTTGTTACATACAGTTTCATGGGGGCATTGACTGACATAATACATTTGTTCAAGATGCATCTCAATAAATTTTAACTAATAAAAATAATAAAAAAGCATCTCTAAACTGTTATTCTCCCATGTAGCAAATAGATCAGACAATGAGAAGCAAAATGTTTGTCTCTTAAGATACTTTATGTAAATATCTGGTTTCAACTGTCCCTATAGCAACAAGCTACACTTCATATCCGCTTCCTCTTTCTTGTGTGAACACTTGCTCAGTGTTCACTGTTTGCTCAAGGAATCAGAAAGGTTAAATAATGATCTTTTCAATATAGCTGTGCAGACATTAAAGTTTTGGAATGCTTATGTGATCATAACAAGTTTCTGTAAGTTGCAAATTTGAATTCAGTTTTACACAAAATAGAAGTCTAACAAAAAAAAACTCCCCATACAAATTCAAGGTTCACACATTTTTATACGCAAGTTATTCTCTCGATTTATTCATGCTATTCTAATTTTCATTAATTTTATTTCCATCCCAACCAAATACATGGCTACTCCGATGTTATATGTAGGCAGTTATATATATTTTTTCTTCAGAAGACGTCTAGTTCATGACAAAAGTTCTTGAGATAGGTTAAGGGTTAAGGAGAGAGGCTTAAAAGTTAGGCAGGAAAGTGGTATACAGATAATTTTCTATCTTTTACATTAGTTTCTTTGTTTAGAGCAGAACAGTAAAAACTTATTACTGAAGACATTTGTACATATTTATATGATGCCGTTTCTTACCTGCACGTTTTCTCTGAGGTCTGTTGCCTCCCTGAGGGGTTGGGTAGAAGCTCTGAAGAGTTCATCCACTACTTTGATCCCCGTGGTCTTGGTGGTGGTATACTCCCGAGCCTTTCTACCTTTCTTTACTGATAGACCCCTTTTATGTGCCTTTCCTCCACCGCGCCTGTTGGTGATGGCCACATGAACGAACAGAGTGGTGTTGGGCAGGAACTCTCCTGTGAGAGATTGCAGAGGGACGTGTCTATAGCCTGGCTGTAGGCACTCAAACGGGATGGTGTACTGACCGATGAACTCGTCTCCAATGTAGTCGTCATCCAGAACCACAAAGCGAAGAACTGCGAGTTCTGGTAAGTTAATCTGGAACTCAAAACTCTCGTCAAAAATGGGGTTATCTCCATTTTGGGAAACTGTCTTGGTTCTTTGTTCAGCACAGTCAGCTGGTATACCATGGATCTCTACATATATGTAAGGCTCAACCACATCACCCTTAGCAGCAGAGCCCCGAGGTTTTGGTAAATTCTGCCCACTGATGACTTTGATGTGGAGAAGCTGTGCAGACACACCTGGTAGAGAGTCCCGAGCATTGGCACTAAAGTAGGACACCTCCTCCCTCATAATGGCAGGCCGCAAGACATAACCGCAGTTTCCATTTTGCCTGAACCAACCAAGGTTAAGATCCATCATCAAGCCTGGTGTCTGGTAGTTCATGGCCACGATCTGGCAGCCGCATTTCCAGAAATCTTGGGGATTCATATTGCTGGCATCAATCCTCATCGATGTGGGATAAACCCTGGAGATGAAGCGCTTGTTATAACAGACAAACTCCTCTGGAAATTCGTTGGCAAATCTGTTTGCATCAACCTCGTTGAAGGAGCATATCTCCCAGTATTTTTGCTCCCTCTTAGAAAGTTCAAAATCCCTGAACTGTACTGACTTGCAAAGACATACGAGGTCAGAAAGCTCCCTGCAAAGCCTGAGTCTTTTGCAGCCCAAACCATTCAGTTGGTCCTTTTCGTCGGCTCCAACGCGGCGTGACATTTCCAGGCCTTCCTCTTCATCTGTCACATCCCCCTCGGAATCAGTGCAGCTTGGTGGCAACTTTTTACTCTTGAGGAGTATTTTGCCTTTAAGTTTTTCAGGTGAGGGTAGGTAGTTTTCTTCTTTGTTGGGTGGTTCAGCATACAGCTTATCCCCAAGAATTTTCTTCAGGTGTTGAACCATGAGCCTCTGCTGGGGGATACAGCAATGGGTCACCAAGCACAGAATGAGAGGATACTCAGAACCTTCAAAAGCATACTGGTTTATGATGTCCAGAACTTTAGAGAAAGCAAGCTGAGAGGCCACAGAACTCCCAACATATACGACCGGCTCATTATCAGGGCCGTCCCAGACTATGACCTCGATACTTCGACACCCCATCCTCAGAGCTCGGATGTAGCTGCTGATGTCTGATGAACCCCAGAAATGATCATCAAGCAGGGAGGCATTATGGGAAGAGTTGATGTAGTAATGAGAGAGAGGCTGAGTCATATCCTGGCACACTTTTTTGTGCTGAGGGTCGAAAATGTGGCATTCCGAGGACAGGAGGTAGTGTGTGAAACCATCGATGGAGAGGTAGCCCCTGTCTCTGCCCTTGGCAGACGGCTCAAATTTCTGAACAATATCCCTGCACATTTCCTCCGTAACTCCCTCCACTCCCTGCTCCACCTCTACAAATAACATCAGATCTTTACTGTCCAGATACTCTTTGTTACTGGAGAACTGAACCAGCAGAAAGAAAATCTCAGGTCGTGTGCAGAGCTCACAATAAGCCTCCACAAAAGTGTCCAAATTAATTGCCTCCCCATATTGATCTTTAGCTTTCTGCAATTCTTTGAATTTCAGCTCTATCCTGGACTCTTTCATTCCAGGATTAAGCCCCTTGATTATCTGGGTTGCTCTGAATAGGTCTATGTGTCCTCCTTTTTCCATATCTGCGAGCTCAAACACTGAACCAATCCAGGACGTTCGTAAGCTCGGTTGACTGGGTTCTGCCATGTCCACCGGGTGGCGACCGTAAGACACCAAATATCTTAGACCCATGACCCACGTGCTGACGATATCTGCGGTACCGGCTACCAAATCTAAACTTTCATAGTTATCTCCATAGATGATTGAGAAGGCGCACTCATCAGGGAACTGATCCGAGAGACCGTTGCTGCGCAGAACCGGAGTTTTCTTCCCCAAACGGACTTCCTTGATGCTCTTGATTTCCAGTTTTGCCTTTTCTGAATCCTTCTTGGATGGCTCCCATCTGAGCCAGTGCATATCTGGGTCGAGCAGGAAGTAGCGGTTGTACATGCGTGAGTTGGATCGCACCTTCTTCATTTCACAACCCTCCAACATAAAGGCCATGCAAGCAGCAGTGCTGTTGATTTTACGGTCACTCGGCATAGAGCTGAAGGACACGGTTTTCTTCCTGACCTGCTTCTGTTTGGAGCCATCCTGCAAATGAAACAGAGGAAAATATTGTCTTGATTACAGGGGAACCTTACATTACTTTTCATTTTAGATCACATTTAATGTGCAATAAGCTCATCCTTTTTTTTCTTTAAATAACTTCACAGTCAGATAAATTACTGCGTCTCTTGGGAATGCATAATTTTCTTTAAACACAGGGTAAATTGTCCTTCAAAGACACATTTCAAAGTACTGCGGACTAGCGTAGTTTAAGTCACAATGTTCTCATTTCATAAGTGTAGTTTAGAGATTTAATGTTACTTTTTACTGCAAATAGGATGTGTTAATAAAATATTCATCCTGCAGGCAACCTTACAAAAATATGTTTTTGCCAGCCGGCTTCAAAGACGAACCACGTTTTGCTCCATGTCCGTTAATAACAAAAGCAAAAGTATTAAAAGGAGTAAAAAAAAAAAAAGTAAACCACCTGCACTGGCACGGCTGAGGTTTTGCAACTTTCAGGGCTTGCTCGCCTAGCTGGCAGAAAGCAGACTGTGCTGCCCCACTTCCACACAAGGCTGTAGTTTCCTAGATAGCCTGAATTCTGATGGCCTAATTTGAGATGTCCAAACTGGGTTTTCTGAGTAAGACATACCAGAGAGGCCAGTACAATACAAATCTAACTCTGAAAAACTTTAGACAAATGGCTTTGAGTTTTACCACGGCTGAAGGACAAAATATTTGTAGTCCAGAAAGTTTCTCCAAGATAAAAAAAACAAACAAAGTCTAAGACACAAGCTATTTATTTGCTCTGGTTATGTGACTTTTTAAAGCTTTACGAGGACAATTAGAAAAGACTGCCTGACGGCTTCCCCTGACCTCCATCCAGGTCAGCAGCTGCCTGATGGATTTTAATTGAACAAAGTCAAGCTCCAACAACAGTGTGACCACACTCAGTGAAAAACTCCAGGACGATCTGTTTCCCACCTGACGGTCAGGGGAAAATCTGTCACAATTTCTGAGCTCCAGGGATGAGAAAAAGGCATGATCATCACTCTTTGACTGTTTTACAACCTTCATCTGTCTTCCCTTTGTGTCACCTGTCACTATAATTTCATTATGTTTAAGTCCTCAGAAGAGAGAGAGAAAAAACTTGTCTTAGATTTTCGGCTTGCACAGTTGAGAAATGTTGGCATGCACTTGTTTGTGAGATTGTGCCAAGACCTGCAGACATATGGTAATGCAGACACCTTTGCCAAGTTTAAGGGCGGAAAGGATTACGCTGCTAGCACAGCTAGGGAAAGTTATAATTCCAAGTCTATTACAAAGATAATTTAGGAGAAAAACAACAACAAAAAAAAGAACCCACTTCTCATGGGTAAACTGATGTGTTCCCGTTTCCTCCAAAAAATAATCCCAGGACGAGTTAAGGACTCATTTGATGAATCAACAAGATAAGAATCCACACTGACTGGGGTATTATTGGGGATAAGCGAAACTGAGCTCATACTGAGTAAGTTACTCTGTAAAAAAAACTAAATATATAACCAATCAAGCCTCATTATTTCGAGGTGTTCTTTAAAAAGGTATTGCGGCAACACGAGGCCAAAGGCTGTGAAGGTAATTTAGATTTTCATTAACATTCAACTACAATTAGCCGGGCAGATAGAACAACATGCTGTTGCTATTCTCCCTTCAATCAAAGCATAGCCAGTTTGCCGTGGTTGTGACAGGAATATTTTTGCACATATTTAAATCTACGCAGTCTTATTTTTTTTCAGGTGAACTGTCCATCTGGATATTTGCTTCTGCAGTCAACAATGATTACCTTTTTGAAATTTTAAAACAGTTTCATATAAATCTGATGACAAAATAAGATGCTCTATGCACATATTACGATGACTTTATATACAAAGCTTCAAAACTGAGATACCAATTTCACTCTTATTTCCACAAATATTATATTTTCAGCAGAGAAAAAAAAAGGCTTTCAGTGGAAATGAATACTTTTTGAAAATTACAATTTTGCTTTGTTGTAGACTTTTTCTAAACTTCAAAAGTAAAAAAAAATTCATTTTAACCATTTCTACATCAGCTTGGAAACATCTTTATACCCTTTAAATGTATCTGCGTTTTGTCACATTAAGCTAGCTGTGCTTTTATTAGGAGTTTTTAGACTAACAACACTAAGTGGTGCATAATAGTGACAGGGATGGTTTTCTGGATGTTTAGTATGTACTGTGGTGTGTATTTGTATTCTGTGCTAAAGATTTAAGTTCTTTGTTGTCACTAACAGGCTCTCTTGCAGGACTATCTTCCATATTCCCATCAACGCTGACCAGTCTCCCTGTCCTGATAAAGGACAGAACAACCACAGCAAGATGCTGCCACCACCATATTTCAGCAAGAGGGACCATGTGTTAAGGGTGTTTGTTTCATACCATGCATGTAGTTTGTATCTCATCTAACATGTCTGCTGTGCCCACAGTATGGAATGTGGAAGACTGCAGATGAATTCAACAAATGAACAATCCTTCCACGAAGGGGAGATGTGAGGTGTGTTCAACTAATAGCTGATGTTTCACCAGATTCTTCCACCACGCTGTGGGTCTCGGCCTCTTAGCTGCTCCCTTTGCAGGTTCACCGTAGGTGAAAGCTATGCCTTAATGGGTTTGCGGTTCTGCCGTACTCTTTCCATTTTCAGAGCTCCAGGAGGTGTTCAAAGCTTGTAATATTGTTTTATAACCTGACCCTGCTGTAGTCTTCCTTTTTGTCCGTCTTCAAATTTGTCTCTGGCCTCTCTGCTGTGTTCCTTGGTCTGCATGTATGTGTGAGCATATATGCCCATCACTCATGTCTACTTGCAACATTTTTCAGCTACTTCATCCCGTAAACACGTCGCATTTTAATTTACGGTCGTATGCTCTGGACTCTGTGTTGCTTCTGTTCCTGCGGTGATGTGGGGGATATTTTCGCAATAACTCACACCTCCCCCATTCTCCTCCACATAGGGTCAGTGGCATCTCTTGGCGGGGTCAATCACTTCCTGATGCAGAGATCAGCATGCTGGGGGGTGGGCGCAAGGCAAAGGCACAGCTTCCCAAAAATCATCCCTTTTTTTTTTAATATCGCCTTTTATTTTTCCCTGTGACTTTTGTCACAACCTGACACTTGGCACCATAAGGTGACATGTGAAGCTTGACACCTGGGAGGCAATTAATGCGACAAGCTCTAAGCTCTCATGTATAGCAACAGCAACAGCTCGCTGATTGCGTCCTTTCCCAGCTGAATAAAGTATAGCAAAACAAAAACTCTTGCCTTTCTTAGCGGTAAAGTGGGTGCACCGTACCGTCCTTGCTCTCATGGTGATATCCACCTGTCTGCTTTGCTCCCCTTTGCTGCCTATGGCTCTTACAAGCACATAAAAACCATCACCTTTACAACACATACTAAAAAAAATACAGCACTGCAGAGTAACAGCTGAAGGCCATAAAGGGAACATAAATTGGCAACCATGTTTGAATAATCAAAGGTCTCTGCTAATAAAGAGGGTTTTCAATGCACAGGCGACAAAACTCTCCCCTCAACACGTTCCTGTGGGACTCTGAACATACTGCTTCCCTCACAACCGAGGCCCGCTTTTGCCACCAGTCCGGAAAATCTCAAACAATCCCACCTCCTCATCACGGCTGTGCCGGCTGCCCGCTGCTCGCCTCCTATCATATCTCAGCTCCCAAACAGCTCTGCCGAAAGCAGTCAGCCACGGCTTCCTTTCTCTCACCCACAGAGCTACTGTGTCATTTGTGTGTGTGCAATGAGAAATGCCGAACAAGACAACAGGGGGGCTCGTGTAATGGGGAGCGAAGACGGCGCGGCGCACTGCCTTCTTAATGACATGCTCTCCAAGACAGGAGTAACAGCATGTGAGGTCTGTTTGGCCATATGTGTTTTTGAGAATCACAGGGTCGCTGTCTCCACAGATCTGTGCACTCTGACAGACACAAACTAATCAAATGCAAACATGTACATGCTAACTAGGCTGCAGGAGATTAGGAAAACATGATAATGTTGATGAGATTAACAATATAACAGGAGATAAATGAATAAATACCGTAGTAAGTAGGAATAGCTTCCTGCTTGTGGGTTCTTTGGAAAAATAGACCCATATCAAGAGTAGTCTATCAAACTATTGTAAATAAAACGCAATGTTCACAATTTGCTTCTTAATAACAACAATTTATTTAAAATATTATGTATTTTGTACATTTCAAACATTTTTTTTAGTTAGTTTTGATTATTATGATGTAATAGTCAGCAAATCATCAAAACTGCAAGATACAGTTTCTTGGAAAATTACATCAAAACCAAGGAATCAAATCAATGAAAATTATTTTGATATAAAAACTCTTCTTACACCATCTCAGAGAATAATTCTTACCTTAAAATTGACTATTATACTGTTATTAGCATCCCCCACCAGGAGGGTGAGCTACAAACGGTAATTGCTAAAGAAGCCGATTGTTTACATGTTCTGTGTCCAAATGTGCAAATGGAAAGTTGAAGAGGAAGGAAAAATGCCACATTGTGGAGGAATAAAAGGCACACCAGCAACAAGGATGATTACAACCATGAGGCTTTTTCAGAGAAATTAAATTGTGAGTTTGTATTATCTCTAAGCTTTAATTAAAAAATAAAGGACTTCCAATATATCACTATTTATGCAGCTTTTTAAAAATTAATTACTGAAATAAATCCCTAAACCCTGGTATAAAAGTTTTGAGGGAATTCCTTGATGTTTTTCTTTCTTTTTAGTTAAGGTAAACTCAATGAAAACTCTCTATATTAGCAGTATTCTTATTGACTCAACATTTATTTAGCTATATTTTTTTCCCCCTCATCTCCAAGTATTACTACGTAACGAGTCTGCACAAAACAGAAAACAAATTCTAAATTGGATCATTATGTTACCACCTTTCACCATACAAGGGAAAACATACTTGAATTAACATGAAAAAAATACCAAACAGCACCTTTTTGACACACATGGATGTATATTTTAGCACAAACAATATGATTTCCAAGCAGCTGTTAGCTGAGAACCCTACATGTTCATCGACAGATGGAGCTCCCAGGTGCTCTGTCAGGTCGCTCAAGTCTGACACTTGTTCAGTCCTCCCCTATCTCCACCTTATGCAATACATTAAAGACATGCACAATCTGTTATCGTTGTCAGGAAACAAAATTTACCCTAAAAGTATCCCAAAATTACTGCCAATTTCTCAACACAAGTATTTCTTAACATGCTAATTGTCCAAACAGCCTCTATGGCATCTGCTGCTAACATTTCTATTGCGTACAAATAAAAATGACTGAAAGTGTCTTCTTCAGCAGTGTGTTGTGTAACAGTTATGGGCTACGCAGCTAACTGCGGCTACAAAAGCAGCATCAGAAGATGGTTCTTGAAGGAGCCTGAGGTGTGAATGAAGACAATCACTGTTTTAGTTTTGGTGTTTTTTTGTATTGATGATAGGGGGGAAAAAAACAACAACAAACAATTACAAATACACAATGAGGGTCAAATTAATTCAAAATAAATAAATTCAAAAGATCAAAGTTCTTGTCCTTAGCTCGCCATCCTTTGCTCAGAAGTGGATCTGAGAATCTGATCCATCAAAAAAAAACCCGACCTAAAAGGCCAAAAAAAACCCATTAGGCGGTTTATCAACAATAAGTATGTGCAAACACACAAATACAATAAATATCAAATTCAATAATTAAACTAAACATTTCAGTCAGGTTAACTTAACCATAATTTAGATAAACAAAGAGAATAATCATATTTCAAACTAATCCATTTAAGGTTAAAGTTGAAATCAAAGTTCACTTTCAAAATATCAATCAAGAGAAAATAAATTAACTCAAAATACTCAAGCAGTGTGAGGAAAAAGAAAATATACTGCGCAATATCAATTTAAATGTAGCTACATCCTATTTTCAATCAATTTCATTACAAAAGTAATGAAATCTTGCACAAAACTATCAATTACCTTTCAGCAGAGAGTGCTAGACTGCGATCAGCTGTGAATCCCGGTGACAGCCCAGGTAACAACTGCCACAGTTCTAATAAAAAAATGCTCCAATGAGCAATCGAGCAAAACTTTCATGCTGAACAATACTATCAACCAAGCAAACTCACCAATAGTTCAAATCACTTTCAGAGATTTGGGTGAATTTTCCAAGGAGAGATGATCAGCAAGACGCCAACAGCCAGTCACAATCACAGTGGAACAGGTGGTGTTTTAAACTGCGCTGAGGCGGGGCTTTAAATAAGTTGAAGAGTTTGGGGCAAAACAGGAAGTGGGCCCGTAAAAATAAAAGTCTGACTAATTGACTAATTACGGGTTACAGGTTCCCCCCCTAAACTCATGTGCGTCCTCGCACATGCAAGCGGCTGGTGACACACCACACTGTCACATGATGCAGAGGTCACAGAGGTCTCATCCAGTTCCAGAGCAGATGTAAAGGCTGTGCTGAGTCCTTGAAACAGGTACTGGATGCTTTGCAGAAGTGGATGCCCAAGTTTCGAATACTGCAGACGAGATGGTGGCTGACGTGTTCGAGTCGAGCATCGGACAGGTGGTTCCGGATCTGGACTGGAGAGTTTTGAAGCAGTAGAATCACTTAACAGGCTGGTTTGTTCTGGAGAGGATGCAGATTCTGAGTGAGGAGAGACAGGTCCTGATTGAGAGAATGAGTTTTCCTTGAGAGGCTCTGAGTCAACAGAATCTGCTTCATCTTCAGCTGTTTGCTCCATGTCCAGTTCAGCAGTAGGTACAGGTCCAGACTCCACTTCCTGTTCCTCACCAACAGTTCCTTCCATGGAACCCTGTGAGCGCTGGCCAGGCGGATCCACAGGCATAGGAGCGACTGTAGATGCGGGAGCAGGTAAGTCAACCTCAGTTGTAATTCTGGTGGGATAAGAGCTGGAGTAATCGGATAAATCAGGTAAGAATACTTCTTCATTTTCAGGATCTGGAAGATCTACATTTTCTGGAGTCACGGGTACAATCACAGTCGTTGGCTTTATTTGTTCTGGTTTGGAGGCTGGAGACAGGTAGCCACAAGGCAACAGCAGGTCACGGTGGAGAGTTCTGACGGGACGATCTTTGCCTTCTGGTTTAACTGTGTATACTGGAAGAGTGCCGGCTTTCTTCTGAATAATATACACATCCGACTCCCACCGGTCTGCGAGCTTGTGCTTGCCTCGTAGTTTGACATTTCTAACCAGAACTCTATCTCCAACTGAGAGTTCTGCAGCTGTGACTTGCTTGTCGAATCTGAGTTTGTTCTTCCACATAACTTTCTCAGAGTTTTCAGTTGCAATCTTGTAACTTTCTTTGAGGTGTGACTTGAGTTTTTCAACATACTGTGAATGAGATGTAGATTGTTTCTCAGACACAGGCAGTCCAAAAGCCAAGTCAACAGGAAGTCGGGGTTGTCGACCAAACATCAGTTCATACGGGGAGTATCCAGTGACATCATTTCGAGTACAGTTGTAAGCGTGTACTAACGGCTTTACAAAGTCTTTCCAGTGAGTTTTGTCTTCTTCTTGCAGCGTACCCAACATGTTTAAGAGCGTTCGGTTGAATCGTTCCACAGGATTGCCACGGGGATGATAAGGTGTGGTCCTAATCTTTTGGATTCCTGTGATTTGACAGAGCTCTTTGATAGTGTGAGATTCAAAATCAGTCCCTTGGTCGCTATGGAGACGCTCTGGCAGTCCATAATGAACAAGGAAGTTCTCCCATAGCACTTTTGCTACAGTTTTAGCTCTTTGGTTTGGTGTTGGTACTGCAACAGCATATTTTGTGAAATGATCAGTTATCACTAAAACATTTTTGGTGTTACTTCGGTCTGGTTCTATTGACAGAAAGTCCATACAAACAAGTTCGAGTGGCCTTGAAGTTTTAATGTTAACAAGGGGTGCAGCTTTCTCAGGTTGTGCTTTTCTTCGAATGCATCTCTCACAGTTCTTAAGTTTGTTACAGACATCAACTGCCATTCGTGGCCAGAAGAACCGTGATCTGACAAGGTCCAGAGTCCTCTCTGTACCTAAATGGCCCATCTGGTCATGAAGCTGGTTGAGGACCTCAGCCCGCCATTCCTCTGGAAGTACAAGTTGGTAAGTAAGCTCACCTCCAATGTTCCTTCTCCTGACGAGAACATTATTATGGAGCTCCAGACGTGTAAGCTCTCGCAGGAGTAATGGCAGATCGGGGAGCTGCTCCCTCAGAGATGGCGGTGGGTTTTCCCCTCGTTCCAACTGAGCGATGATATACTGAATGACTGGATCGGTTCTTTGTATGTCAGCAATTTCACCTTCAGAAAAAGATGGCACAACAGGTGAAGAGAACTGCAGATCATTAATAAAACTGTCTGGTAAACTGTCAGTGTTAATGGAGAGAGTTTGCACAAGAGCAGCAACCTGGTCCGGGTTGGGTGAGCTGTACACCAGTTGTCTATCACATATTGCTTGGACTGAATGCTGGTCAATGGAAATACAGGATGGATGCTCCAGATGTTGTTCAGTGAACTTCAATATTCTCTCTTTCTCCTTCAGAGATAAAGGATCAGTCACCTGTTCAGCATGAGGTCGCCGAGAAAGACCATCAGCATCTGCATTTAACCGGCCAGCCCGATAAATGATCTTAAATGTAAAAGTTGAAAGAGCAGAAAGCCACCTGTAGCTTGTAGCATCCAATTTAGCAGAAGTTAGCAGATATGTCAGTGGGTTGCTATCTGTAACCACAGTGAAATCAGATCCATACAGGTAGTCATAGAATTTTTCTGTAACTGCCCATTTGAGAGCCAGAAACTCAAGTTTATGGGCAGGGTAGCGACTTTCACTGCGGGACAGACCTCTGCTGGCATATGCAATCACCTTGTTTCGCCCATCGTGTTCTTGGTACAAAACTGCACCAAGGCCAGTAGAGCTAGCATCAGTGTGTAAGATGTAAGGTTTACCTGGGTCTGCAAATGCAAGAACTGGTGCCGTACTCAGCTTCTGGATAACCTCTTCAAAAGCTTGCTGGCAAGCAGTTGTCCAGCGTGCAGCAAAAGGTTCTTTGGGGTCAAGGTAATGTTGCAACTTCATTCGTTTTGATTTTTTCTGACAGGGTGGATATCCAGCTGTTAACTCATTGAGAGGTTTAACCACTGATGAGAACCCTTCCACAAAGCGGCGGTAGTACCCTGCAAAACCAAGGAATGATCTGAGCTCTTTTAGATTCTGAGGAACCGGCCAAGATGTTAATGTGGAAATCTTGTCTGGATCCGTCTCCACTCCATCACTTGAGACTACATGTCCAAGGTAGCGAACAGATGTCTGAAAGAAAACACACTTTTCAACTGACAACTTCAATCCAAATTCTTTTAGGCATTGAAGAACTTTCTTCAGCCGGAGTTCATGCTCCTCTAGAGTTGGTGCAAACACTATTAAGTCATCAATGAAAACAAGCACCTCTTTTAAATTCATGTCTCCCATGCACCGCTCCATGAGACGTTGGAAAGTGCTAGGGGCATTGGTTACTCCTTGAGGCATGCGGTTAAATTAATAAAATCCAAGCGGACAGACAAATGCAGTTTTATTCTTGTCTGATTCATTCATCTCAATCTGGTAGTAACCTGATTTCAAATCCAATGTGGAGAACCATCTGGAGCCGGACAGTGCCGAAAATGTGTCCTCCAGCTTTGGCAAAGCATATGAATCTCTGATGGTCTGGGCATTCAACTTTCTGTAATCAATACAGAGCCGTACTGCACCATTTTTCTTCCGCACTACAACTATGGGAGAAGCAAAGGGTGAGTTAGATTCACGTATAACACCAGACTGCAGCAGTTCTTGAATGTGTTTACGCACAGCATCCACATCTTGGGGGTGGATGGGTCTTGGTCGCTGTTTAAAAGCAGTGGGATCTGACAGCTTGATCTCATGCTTAACCTTATCTGTGCAACCAAAATCAAGATCATGCTTTGAAAAAACATCTGACATACTGTTGAGCATGGTTGTTATGCGTTGCTTCCATTCAGCTGAAAGCGGAGAGTCTCCAAAGTTGTAATTCATCTTGGTTGGATTTGACTCTGCACTCTGGGAAGATTGATGCACATTCTGCTCTTTGTGAAGAATGGTCTGGATGGTACTGACTTCAGCAATGGCTGCTCTAGCTGGAATCACAATGTCATGGTCAGATTCATTAGTGATCACCACAGGCAGTGAAGCAGGCTGTACAGGAGGTAGATCCATAAGGCTAGATTTTACTATCAAACCACCAGGTAGAGAGAAAGAGGTAGGATGCTGAATAATTACTTCATTTTCTCCTTGCAGTAATGGGCATATCAGGAGAGCATCCATCACAACAGTCTTTTGAGCAGGAACTACCTGTGGGCTGGATGACTGCATTTTTAAAATGCCATGATAATCATCAATTGTTAGTTTATGCCTCATCTCCAAAATTTTATGCACTGCTCTATATCCAAAAGGCACAGGATGGAACTCGGACTGTAACCGACAGCACTGGTCATAAACAACATCCAAAGTGTTGGTGCCAATCAGAACAGGAGGTTGTGATGACCGCAGGTCTGGAACAACCAAGGCCAAGGTGTTGATGTCCATCTCTTCTCCTGTAAACTCAGAGGGAAATGTCAGACAGAGTTCCACATATCCAATATAAGGCACCCTCTGACCATTTGCACCTTCTATCTCCAAAAGATCATTCAATGGTTTTATCTTATGATCTGATAGATGGGTGTTATAGAAGGAATGCGAAATTGTGGTGACTTGGGAACCTGTGTCAAAGAGGCAATGAAAATTGATCCCTTTAATCTTCACCTCACCAGTACTTCTTGTGCCAACTAATCCTTTAGGTAATGGGAAATGTGAAGATGAATCTTTGTTGTGGGGACATTCACTAGTTGCAGCTCCTACTTGTCCCTCAGTAAGAACTGCTTCTAGTTTGATGGTTTACTTTTCTCCCAGGACTGCTGTTTTTGTTTCAGCTGGCGCCGCTTTTCTTCAACCAGGCTGGAATTTGGCTGACTGGAACAGTTGGGAGCAATGTGACCGTCCTGTCCACACTTAAAGCAGAACCAGGGCTTTGGCCTACTACTGGTTTGGCCAGATTTTGGTTTCTGTTTCTTCTGCTGATTTTCTGGTTTAGCAGCATTGGGGTCTTTGGACAGCAGGGCTGACATTTGACTCTGCAGCTTCAGCATTTGCTTCCTCAAATCTTCAATAGCACCCGAGTCTGACAGATGGCCACATGAGCATGCACTGGTGGTATGAGCTTGTACATTAACACGGTGCTTGACTGATGGAATATGCTTTTTCATCAACATCTCTTTTGCCAACTGTCTGTCTTCTTCTGTTCTAAGTGTTAATAAAAACTCTGAAAAGGAAGGTGGTTGGTCTTTTCTCTTGTCTAGTTGCAGTTTGTTTATCATGCCGTTATCCCAGCAACCTCTACAAAATTGTTTTAACAAATATTTGTCCATTTCAGTTGCTGGAATCCCACCACGCTTCACCACTGTACTGAGAGCTAACTGAAGTCTCTGCAGATAAGAAGATGGTCGTTCCCCATGGTCTTGAAGCGTGTTTAAAAATTTTGCAAACAGCTCTTCTCCGTCCTCAACAGTAGAATATGCAGAATCAAGTACTTGCAAAAATTCTGCAGGGAGGGCATTAGGCCCCAAACCCTTCACTAGGTCAGCAGCTGGAGGTAGTAAACCTTCCAAAATGCACCTTGTAACATGTAGAGGTGCTAGACCTGGATCTGCATTTAACATTTCTATTTGAGACTTCCAAGATTCATAATCTGCCTCATGCTGAGGTTTTGGAAGCCTCCCTGAGAAGGTACGTAGTCTAAAGGAAGACAGAGGTTGAAGATTGACATCATCTCTGCGCACAATGTGTTCAACTACAACCCTTTGGACCCCAGGAGGGTTTAGATCATTCCCCGAGAGAGAAATTCTCGGCCCCACACTTGTAGCTGGATTTGTTTGAGTTTGTGGTCTTTGTGGGTTGGTGGTGGACTGATCTGATTGGTTTGAGGGAAGAGTAAATGGCTGAGTCTGACTGGATTCTCTGTCAGTCGTAAGTATTTCAACTGTGTTCTCATCATCATCAGCCTCGTCAGGCTCCCCTCCAGTAGCCGCTATACCTAAATGAGCACTTATTTGTTCAAAAACTCCTCTCAAAACATCATCAAATGATTGTCCACTCTGCTGGGAAATGCGTTTCAGTTCATGGAGGTAATCAGGGGCTGAGGTAGTGTCCACTGTGGTTGTGGCAAGGCACTCTCTTGAAAGTAATTTGACAACGAATATAACATCATCTGCAGTCTCAGATTGGTAAATATATGGTAAAAGCGATTTTAGCTTTTCCAAATCTGCAGGATTAATAAATTCAATGGCCAGGTTTTTATAAAATGGACTCTCACGTGCAGTAATAGTAAAAACCTTAACTTCACCATAGCTGCGTAAATAATTGATGATCTCATCATCTGCTTGAGTGTTTGTTACACCACTAACGATGACAGAATGAGCAACATTGATGCCAATTCCTTCAAAGAAATCCATATTTCAATACAACCAGAAAAATACATTCACCAAAACATTCACAGCATCAGGCTCCTGGCTAGCTCGCCACAGAATGTAACAGTTATGGGCTACGCAGCTAACTGCGGCTACAAAAGCAGCATCAGAAGATGGTTCTTGAAGGAGCCTGAGGTGTGAATGAAGACAATCACTGTTTTAGTTTTGGTGTTTTTTTGTATTGATGATAGGGGGGAAAAAAACAACAACAAACAATTACAAATACACAATGAGGGTCAAATTAATTCAAAATAAATAAATTCAAAAGATCAAAGTTCTTGTCCTTAGCTCGCCATCCTTTGCTCAGAAGTGGATCTGAGAATCTGATCCATCAAAAAAAAAACCCGACCTAAAAGGCCAAAAAAAACCCATTAGGCGGTTTATCAACAATAAGTATGTGCAAACACACAAATACAATAAATATCAAATTCAATAATTAAACTAAACATTTCAGTCAGGTTAACTTAACCATAATTTAGATAAACAAAAAGAATAATCATATTTCAAACTAATCCATTTAAGGTTAAAGTTGAAATCAAAGTTCACTTTCAAAATATCAATCAAGAGAAAATAAATTAACTCAAAATACTCAAGCAGTGTGAGGAAAAAGAAAATATACTGCGCAATATCAATTTAAATGTAGCTACATCCTATTTTCAATCAATTTCATTACAAAAGTAATGAAATCTTGCACAAAACTATCAATTACCTTTCAGCAGAGAGTGCTAGACTGCGATCAGCTGTGAATCCCGGTGACAGCCCAGGTAACAACTGCCACAGTTCTAATAAAAAAATGCTCCAATGAGCAATCGAGCAAAACTTTCATGCTGAACAATACTATCAACCAAGCAAACTCACCAATAGTTCAAATCACTTTCAGAGATTTGGGTGAATTTTCCAAGGAGAGATGATCAGCAAGACGCCAACAGCCAGTCACAATCACAGTGGAACAGGTGGTGTTTTAAACTGCGCTGAGGCGGGGCTTTAAATAAGTTGAAGAGTTTGGGGCAAAACAGGAAGTGGGCCCGTAAAAATAAAAGTCTGACTAATTGACTAATTACGGGTTACAGTTGCAATTTGTTTCTTTTAATGTTATATTCATTTCTAGATAAATCATTTTGCAAACATTTATATACTTGCTTGCACCTCAAACCATTTCCTAGTTCACCTAACTCTATTTAACTTGAATAAGGTATGTTAAAGGTTATTAGCAGAGCGTTCCTCCCTGCAGCTTCTCATCCTACCAAAACGCCACACTGCCCACTCATTCCCACGTCTAATACATTTATCGAGAGTGACATTTGGATCCTGCCACACAGAGCTTGAGGCGGACATCATTCAGCCTCTAACAGACTCGGCTCACTAAAACAACACATGAACAGAACAGACCTACGTGAAAAAAACCCCCAAAAAACTGAGAAAAGTAGAAAAAACAATGCAGAGACAGGTGCGATGAACATGTGAGGGAAGAGAAGCTAAAAGAAATTGATGAGCAAAGAATGACCTGAGAGCAACTGGAATTTAATTTGATGTTTTGGAAATCCTGGAAATGATAAATGGCTGTAAAACAAAGCGATAAATCAGAGGTAGACCTTTGATGGGTTGTTGGCAGGTCAGAATATAAAATTTCAGATTTGTTTTTATGGTCATTGAAACAGCCGGACAAATAGAAAGAAAAGGTCCAGGAGGGAAATCCAGTAATCCCTCTCTTTCCTGGCCACCATACGGAGGCAGCTCATACTGGCTGCTCGGTCTTTCGGTCATGATGCATATCTAATGACCATAGGAGAGATTTGGACCATAGATGGACCGGTAAATTAAGTGCTTTGCTTTTTGAAGCAATTCTGACATCACTACATCCGTTTTGTCTGTCCGTTCCAACCTACTATCGCTTGTGAACAAGACACCAAAATAATACAACTTCTCCTCTTGTGGCAGATATAAACCCCCAACCCAACAAATCCATCTTTTTTTGCAGCGGAGAGCCATGGCTTCAGACTTAGAGGGGCTGACTGTCATTCTGGCTGCTTCACACTCAACTGGAAACCACGCCACTGCATGATGACGGCCAAAAAAAAGCCGATGCAACCACATCATCTAGGAAAATGAGATCCTGAGGTTCTCAAGCCAGACGGGAATACGGAACAAATAAATTTAACCTAAGATGCAATGCATCGTTTTTGGTTGAACCAATAAAAATATCTCAGCTTTGAATATAGGAAATAGGAAAGAATGTGAAGAATAAAGGAAGCAGATGACGAGCGTAAGAAGCTGAGAGAAGTCAGGCCTGTCAAGATTTGTCTCAGTAATCCCTCATGTGGGCGATTGCCTGAATTCTCACAGCGGTAGTCTCAGCCACACATCCTGCAACACATTGCACCATCTTTGTGTGATTTTGGTAGAACGTGAACATAATGTGTGAATTAGCAAACAAAAAAGGGGTTTCAAAAGGGGAACGTGAGACGGCTGAAATAAGAGCGAACGGAGACAATTGTGTTTGTCCCATGGCTCAAATTGGATTTATATTTTCATCCATTGTGGGCGACTTTTGTTTTGCCTCAAATGTAAAGCCCCCTTACACGCTCAAATAATACATGGAAATTCTCCAGAGAACACTGAACAAGCCAAAGAGCATCTAACAATCTGACTAATTACTGGCCCACAGAGAGAGAAGAGGTCAATGCTATCGAGCTGTTGAACCACGGAAAAAAAAAAAAGACAAAGTGCTTTTATCCTGCCTAAATGCAGAGTCTATTTCAATTCACATTTAGAAAGCACTTAGTACACCAGGTTTAACATATGTAAATTCCGTTTATAGATCATACCAAGGCCAATCTGAATGCACATAGTCATGCTCACCGGTGCCGGGTTGCCTTGCTGTTCTGTCACACTACCCTGATTCTCTGCAGGTGCTTTCCTCACACTTTCAATACCTTTGCAACAGTCAGAGGCCTATTATTTCCTGCAAAATCTTTCATTACTAATGCACTCAGGTTTACTGAAAACTAGTGGGTGAGCTTTGAAAAGAATCATAAGAGTCAACAGCAAAAACACTTTTTTCTTGCAAAATGAATTACTTAGAGTAACATTTACTTAGGTTGTGCTCCCTGGTTTATTAATCAGCTGCCGTCCTCTTCCTCATGCAACTATGCAACAAGCCTATTGTTATTCTCAGTTCCTGCTCTCTTTGAGTGATCATGAGAAATTATGTTTCTAATTCCACAAAGGGTGCACAAACATCCTGCCAGAATAGTCCTTGCTAAGTCCCTCCTGACGCAAAAGCTCCTCATAGCATGATGGTGCCTCTCCCAAACTTCACAACTTGGATGGTGTTCTTGGGCATCCACGGCTCAGACGGAAGAATCTGTCCTCAGGAAAACTGTTAGTTGTGTGTACTCTACGTGCAAACCTTTATGGAAAAGTGGCCACAAAAAGCCATTTTTAAAAGGGAAGCTATGACAAGTAAGGTAGAGTAGAAGTAAGTTAACAGAATTAGTTAGAGTTTGCAGCTTGTGGATGTGCTCTGATCAACTGGAACCAAAAGTGAACTTTTTCAATCCATGTGCAAAATGTTTGGAGTGGCAGAAAAAAATAGCTGCGTATCGTTCCAAATCCAGGATACATACATGTTTTAGAATGGCCTAGTCAAAGTGCAGACATAAAGTCAATTGAGAATATGTGGTAGGACTCAAAAATTGATTTTGAGACTTCCAAAGTAAAAACTGTTGCATCTACTTCCTTCCTCCTCACAGTTATTTGCTCCTTTGTCTTTACCATAAAACAGCAATGTCATTCACTGAAGGTCGAGGATTTAATGTGACAACATGTGGAAAAGTTCAAGAAGTATAAATACTTCTGCAAGAGACTTCACGTGAAATAATATTAGAAACATTTCTGGGAGCGTTATCATATTATTTTGTTTGCTGAGGAAAAATCCACGGAGAGCTTAAAGGTTTAAGACCCCAACTCAAATCTAATATGTATGAGAAGACGATAGAATTAACCCCTACTTTGTGCTTCAGGAGAAAAAAAAAGAAAAACCAGAGAAAACACTGTTAGCAAATATAAATAATACTCTGAAAATGATTGAATTTAATTTAATTTGAGTAAACGGAATAATCTACTTAACCAAACGATTTTATCTCTCTAACCAATTATTCTACAAAAGGGATTTCGTGTTATGTTTGTATGCATTTGAACGTCACATACGACGCAGCCTTCCTGTTAACAATAAAATCCTAAAAGTCAATGAACTTGTTGGGGTTATAATCTGACAGCAGCTTAGTGCATATAAATTGAGAGAAGCAGGTCAAGTCCTCACAAGATATTGCTACAGGACTCCCTGACATGCTGGGTAGCCCATAAATTTGTTTAATACCCCCCAAACACCCTCTGGGGTCAATGCTGCTTTAATTAAATTGAGTGTCTCTCCTTAAAGGATTTTTTTCCTCATTCAGTTCTTTTCATTTCCTAAAAACTGTTTTCAGCCACCGGCACAAATGTTAGCAGTGCTGGAGAAGTGAATAACATGGAAGCAGGGGGACTTTAAAGTGTGTTTTCTGACGCTCAATGAAAGGATAATGGTTAAAACCAGCCTATTAACAACTGACTCTTGTTAGCTTTGCATAATTCTTGTCATTCTATACTTTATTTTTGCTTGCTCTGTTTTTACAGAATTGAGACTGGATGTTTGTATAAACATAACTTTTTTTTTTTTTTTCACAGTAGCAACTGTTAAATCAGATTAACCGTTTCCCCTTTCAGGTCAAGTAAAAGTAGGAATGTCACAATAAACAATAAATCAATTAATTGCATGATAAATTAAAAGAAACTCCATAATTTTCATTTGATTGGTTTATCGTTTGTTTCTTTTTACCAAAAACTGAATGATGAAAGTCTTCAATCTGGTACTTTGGTCTCAACTATTTTATTTTATTTTTTTTTAAGAATTGTTGTTTGTGTACATGGACTTCATAATTAATTTTATTTGTTGTTTCTGTTGTTTTCTTTACTTATTTTGGATGTTTCAAATGTATTCCAGTTCCCGTGTTTAAATGTTAATTAGAATTTAAAGTTTACTGATCGCTGAGAATGTGTTTATTATGCCATTAACACTATTACTTGAAAATGGTCTCAAAACAACATTATTATCATTTATTGCAAAAAGTTCTGGGACAATTTATCATCTAGCAAAAATTGTTATTGTGACAGACCTAATAAAGGTAACCTAATATAATGATGTTGTCAACTGGTGCTTTGTGTTGTGACTTTGTGAATCCTAACTGATTTAGAAAAAATAAAAAACATTTAGTCAGACAGAGAGGCAAAAAATATGATACACTGTTTTAAAAAGACTATATAAATATTTGCTTCCAACTGTACTTTTTGTACTTTAACTTGCTTCCAAAATAAAATACATGTTTGAGTTTCCTCACTTGCAATCGTTTTAATCAGCACCAATTAAAACAAAACTGAATTAATACCAGGAAGCAATTAGTAGGGATACAAGTGACATTCCTGAATGCGTCCACCCTGAGAGAAATGATCCATCACTTCCTTAACATTATCTGACAGAGGCAGCTGTTTCCAACCTGCTCACAATGAATTGCCTGCAAGAGCCTCAGGTGCAATAAAAGAGAGAAGCCAGAGGAATCAATGGGGATACATGAACACAGACAGACATAGAATGAGGAAGTATGGTCATCAGAGAAGCACTATTTTCCTCTTAACTGGATCTGACTATAATGCTACGGCCTTCAAGTGCTAAGCTATCAAATGTGACCACTGTGTCATTAGCTTTAACTTAAACACTGATTGGAATATACTATGCAGAGCCTGGGGAACTCAGTGCTGCAGTCTGGCTCAGACCGACATGTTTATCTCACCCAGACAGAGGAAACTGAGGATGAGCAAGAGGCTGATTAACAAGAAATGCCGTCCTGACACACCAGAGTCACGCCAGCTCATGGCGTTTACCCTTCACCTCACATTCCAAGGTTGCTTCAAATGGAAAGACGCCAAAATATGTCAGGCTACTCTGTAAATTACATGAGAATAACTGAGCAGCAAAGCATCAAGACAAATTTTGCACAATTCCAACATTTCTGGCTGTTGTTTTCCCTGAGAATCCCAAATTACAAATAAGTTGTTGTTTTTTTTTTAAAACCTTATGGTTGTCCTGTGTATCGCTCGGCCCGGCATCCTCAACGCTTCAGCTTGTGACTGTGGCCACAACGGGATAACCTTGACGGCCATCTGCATTGCAGCGACTGGTAGAGAGAGACAGAGAGAGAGGTAGACCCCCCTCCCACTCCCATCCACTTCTGCTACAACTACTAGTGCTGCAGCACACCTCTGCTACATTCCTCTCCTACACCTCACCTTTTTCCCACTTATCTACTCCCGGAGTGGGACATGGGGAGGTGGAAATGAAGGCAGAGAAACATCCCGCAATGTCCTCTGAAAGATGCGCCTTGCGAGGTTCACAAGCTGCAAGTGAAAGACACACAGGCACACACAGCTTGTCCTTGATAGCAATTCTGTGTTCTTTTCTGTATCTCCTTTGTGGTGCATTTCTAATTCAAAGCCTACAAGGTTCTGTTTTCTCGTCCGCACCCCCTCATGCACACCTACACACACACATACACACGCATGCACCCACACGCACATACAAAACACTGCATTATTGCTAGACCTGAGTAATACTGTAGAAGAACACACCTGACTAGATTGTGCAGCACGATCACTGTTCAAACACCCACCATGTGTGTATTTTAAACATCTAGAGCCGAGAGGCTATTTAGATGGTGGAGTAGTGAAAGAGGAGATGGAGGCTAAAATTGGCGAGAGTTCAGTGGAGTCCAGTCACCTGTGGAGGCGCAGGAGACTCTGCGTGGGCAGGAAAGCAGGCGAGCCTACTATAACGCAGCGACTCAGCGGACGCGGAGGCTTTGGTGAAGGCTATTGTTTGCTCCCAAACCAGCGTCGGTGCATTTGGTGGAAATAGGACCATGTCTCTGAGCACGCTTTGATCAATGATGCGTTTTCTTTCTGACACATCTCATGCCTGCGTCCGTGAAGCCCACTCAACTCTATAAATAATCTCCATGAGCTTGATGCTCGGCTTGGCTCCTTCTGTCTGCTGGCAAAGCGTTTCATGGACTGTTCCAGAGCCAGGGGGAAAAAAAACCAAAAAACTCCTGCTTGGTAATCTGAACCCAGTTATCCTCAATCTGCAGCATAACAAACCTCTTTATGCATTTATTATGTTCTCTTGCTTTTGATTTCATCTCTGAGTGCAACTATCTGAATAAGGATGCATAAACTGTCAATTCATTCAAGTTCAACCATGTCTAAAATTAAACAGAGCAAAATATGTTTCTGTAGCAACAACGGAGCTCAATAGTGCAACCTACAATACTTAATATTGATCATAACGTATCAATATTAAGCACAAATAGCTGAAATAAAATTATCCAGATTTGCCTAATTTTTTATTTATTTTTTCTGTTACGGCCTACAGTGACACAGTGGCATTATTTAAAATTTCACTACTACTCGGGTAAAGTTAGCCTTCATGTGTGTGCTCTGTAGATTCCAGGACAGAATGGACCATTATGCATCGTCAACCCATCAGTGGAAAAAATGGCGACCTTCATGGGTGAAAAAAAATAACAAAAGGTGTACATTTTTGAAATAATTATGAGTTTTGTCGTACAACAAACAGCATTTTTTTAGGTAATTGGAAAATTGCAACACATTTAGGCCAACATGTTCAACTAATCCTTGATCCTTTTAACAGTTTGCAGTACTGCTTATAAATAAAAATCTGAAAACTAAACTGTATTCACTTCCCTTTGCTCAGATGCTACAAAATAAAATAACTAAGGGTACCTTGAGACTGCTTAGGAGGAGAACAAGACCATCGGCATCCTTTTATTGTGCCAGATGGGAAACGTTGTTTGCAACAGGTCCTCCAGAAATAGCTTTTACAAGGCATTACAGGTCAATCCAAAAATATCACTAAACCACAATCAGATCACATGTACTTCCCTAAAGAAGCTATTGCATCAGGAAGAAATAAACGTTCCATCCTATTACTCCCAATCCGTGTTTCTCTAAATCCACAACCTGAGGAAAGCAGTTTACTTCATGGTGCAGACGGTGGTCTTGGTTTCACACCAAGACCACCGTCTGCTGCCAATGGAACAGCAGACTCTCCATTCAGGAGAAGATCTACAATTTTACTGACCACTTTTACTACTCTATCTAACAAACCCTAACAACAAAACATTTTCTAAAAAAGGAATTTGTCGTTCTCTCTTTTCGCTGCCTGACTTTTGCTGGTGTTTACATAAAAAAGGAATTCATGCTGAATCGAATCAGACTTGTCCTTTTATTGTCACACACACAGACGAACACCAACCACTTCTTTATTTTCATATGTCAAGGTTGAACATTTTTGTGAATTTTTGAATATTTGGATAGCTGAGTTTTGATGGCCATTTTTGAGCTACAGAATAAGGGTTCCTAGAAACGAAAGAGTATGAAGAGAGGTAGAGTAGTAGCAGCAGCCAGCAGAGACGAAAGTTTGGGAGATATTACCAGAACACAATTCACAGTAGGCACTTACAGTCATCACTAAGCATTTCTCTTTGAAAAAATGGACTCAGGCGCGAGATTTCATTTTCGGTCGAAATAGCCATTGTAAATCCAGTCAAAATGCTCGCTCCAAACACCATAGTTTCTGAGAGATGGAGGCAGGAATGTTATGTTGCTCGGCTGACAATAAATTCACTCAGACCTGAAGAACAGTGCAGCAAAAAAAATCTGCGGTAGTAAGTAGTGTTGCTGCATGTTGCTCAGGCAGCTGCCTCTAACTTTGCATACAATTATGGCTGTACCGATTTCAGAGGAAGATTTTTCTTGCTGCAGCACTTGCAGGACTGGATGGATGATTGGCCAGATGGGCGGAGGAAAGTGGATGATGATTAAAGTCTGAAAACACAATTTTTTCCAATTTTTCTCCAAACTCAGTCCTCAAGGCCCGGTGTCCTGCATGTTTTAGTTCTCTCCCTGGTTCAACACACCTGCATCAGATGATAAATTAACAGGCCACTGCAAAACATTGACATGCTGAGGATGTAGTTACTACAGGGTACAGAACCAGGAGGTGAACTAAAACAGGCAGAATACCAGCTTGGAGACTGACTCTGGACGCCTCCCAGCATAGAGGGAAAAGTTCTAGCTTGACTGGCCAGTGACTGGCAAGTTGATCTGATCATTAAAGACATCAGGAAGGACATGCCAGTCATCAATACTCTTCTATGAGGATCTTGCTGCAGAGAGTGGGTATTTTCAGTTCCAGAATGCTGCTTGAAGGTAAAAATTTGAGCTTTATAGCATTACATATTAGTGTTATTCTCAGATTAAATACATATCCAGAGTGTTCCTCATGTTTGAGACATGCTTGAATCTCCAGTGACAACCATCCTGGGGTGTGCTATCGCTTTCTCCTGCAATGCACCACCTATCTCCTCAAAGCTCCACCTTGGAGCTTCAGTCCTCAGCTGAGCTCCTGCCTCAAAAAGCACCCTTCTCCTTCTCAGCTCCACCAGACTAGTGGCAGCAGCAACGGGCAAACACCTGGTGGAAGCTTATCATACAAACTGCAACGCTCTCAAGAACAGCTGTAAACAGCATCAATGGATAGCATTGAAAAACACTGTTGTGATGACATTATGAAGGGGAAGGACAGGAGGTTCAATCATTTTTTTAAAAGTTGTTTTTAATATATGCAGCATTTCGATAACAACTGAAGGTAACAGTTACTTGATTGTGCTGTTAAATAGCACTATGTGTCTGGAAAATGCATAATATCACCCCTTTTAAATAAAGTCAGAGTGAACCGATGTAAAATGCCATTTGCAGTGAATTGTATTTTCCCTGACATAGATTCGTTCTGGCTGAAAAAATGTGAGACAGCATAGATAAGAGCAAGGCAGAACCACATAACAAAGTTGCTCTGTGTTATCCTTTTTGTGATTTCAGCTGATTCGGTCGTGGAACACGCTAGGTTTGTTCCGCATTGGACAAGTGGAAAATCTCAGAACTAAACCAAAGACCTGCTGTTTTTTGTGCAACTGACTAGACTAATCATGGTGATCACTGACACAAGATGCTGAACAAAGTTTAAAATGTTATCTTAATCATTTCGCCTTTGTTTTGAAATCGTTAAATTGTGTTTTTTCGCCAACTGCTCTAACACAGCTGTCACTTCTCCTGATATACATAGTAAATGTCTTCTCATAAAATATATTCTGAGGTTTTACATTTTCTTAATGAATAGCTTTTGTAAGAGAAATGAAATAGTCTCAAATTAGTAACAGTGTGTTAAAGCTGTACAAACTCAAAATTCAGATTTTGTCTCTGTGACAAACTGAGAAAAAGCCTAAAAACAATACCTTTTTCAGCCACAACTTCTTTCAGAGATGGACACAAATGAAGCACATATATCTAAGTGATTGTGTAATTACACAATGGAAGGAGAAAAGAGGGGGAATGGGAGCAGAAAGGTTCAATGCGGCCACTTCACAGAAGAGCTGTGGATGAAGGTGACCTTTGTGTTTGCCCGGGAAAGCTGGGCTGGCAGGATTGAAGCGAGGAGAATCCATTTAGCACCAAATTGGCGGTCCAATACAAGCATTGGAACAGCTGAAGCAAGACATGAGAGTAAAAACTGGGGTGGTCTTTCACTGGAAAGACACAAGTAAATTATTGTGTACGGGCCGATGAGCAGGGAGAATCGGGCTTTCTATTTTTAGAAGCCAGTTTATTCTGTGAAGAAAGAAATTTCCAGGGAGAGAGCCAAACTTTGATTAAACAACAGCAATACGAGGACTTTGTCAAAAAGGAGACCAACATCTATTTGTTAGAAGGACGACTCAGACATCAGAATTCAGCTGGCGGCTAAATAACAAGCTTGTCATTTATCCCCTGGCTTTGGCTATCTTCTGAGGCTCTACTTGCACAATCCTCATGAGGAAGTTTCTTTGGCAAGAAAATCCCCATTAATTGTTATTCAATCACAACAGCAACTTTCTAATAATAGGAAAAACAAAAAAAAAAAAACAAAAAAAAAACACATGATATTCACCAGTACCCAAATCTGGCCACACAATCATGACGCATTAAAAAAATTTCTGGTTGCATAAACCTGCCTTTGTTCTCTTCTTAAAAATGGTGTGACAAACACAAACACCCCAAGGCAATGCATTAGAAATGCAGCATCTCACTATCAGCCTCTCCATGTAAGACTTAGAAGAGAATAGGATATTTTATGTGCCCCGACAAACAATGCAAAAAACATAAGATAGATGAAAAATCAGCTCTATAATAGAGGTGAAGAAGACCCCAGACTCTTATCAGGTCACCTTCCTATGACATTGTAAAATGAATAGCAAGGCAGAATTATAGAGCAACCACACATCATTTGAAATTCACATCAATTTGAAACATTTTCTAAAAGAATGAATGCCACTAGTGGAGAGTTTGTAGGCTTTATGGCTCTAGTTTGACAGAGTGGCTTGGAAAACGCATCAATGTAAGATGGAAACAACATAATATTGAATCATTTCTGTTAGAAAATCAAGCAGAACAATTTTGTGAACTTAAATGACGCAACTCATATGTTTGTCACTCTTCTTTTATTGGGCTACTTTTGACAAATAGTGACCACAGCAGACCAAGAATACTACACAATACCGGCAGTTTTGGAGATACTTTGACCCAGTCCTCAACCTACTACTAGCTAAAATTTCAGCGTTCGCCCATTTTCCTCCTTCCACGACAAAATAATCCATTGCTGCCTAGCATGCTCTACCCAAATAAAAAAAGTAATATTCCAATTGCATGTGGGATTCAGTTGGCTCAGGACAATCAACACATTGCCTTATGTAAAGAAGTCCTGTAGAGAGTTTTTATGAAGATCTGGTGAATTTCTCTTCCACATTCTCTCCAGATGTTTCTCTGCCATGAATGTGCTAATCATTAAAAAAAAAAAACTTCTTTACACTTAATATGCAGAAATTATAAACACATCGTCCATGTAGTTGATCCTTTATCTGCTTGTGAAACATTAAGAGTTCTGAAAGTCTCGAGACAGCAGTTAAAAAGGCAGTAGTTTCCGGCGTCAAAAACACATCAGTGTTTAAAGGAGAATCTTTCCAGCTTTTCCCCCCCAGTCCTCATCATCACTGCTTTGTGTGGTGAGCAATGAGGCCTGCTGTCTGAAAGCTGCCTGGAAGACAACACTTAACAGCATCCTTTAAGCGAAAGGAGTTTCTTTATCACATCAAAGATTCATTTTTTGACCAAATTTGAATTTGGTCAATGAATAGTTAAAAACTCCATTAATAGTTTAGAAGTATTCATGGAGTTAAGAACCTACATATGGGATGTGAAGCTCAAAATTCCATACAAAACAAAGATCACAGTATTACTAATCCATACAAAGACAGGATACTTGAGAGGTAGCCACTTAAAAGTAGAGGGGGGAAAAATACCTAAAATGGTATTGTATGTCCTTTAAAGAGAAAGAGAAAAAAGTAAAAATCCAGTTGCAGAGTGGCAGCAGTGAAAACCCGGGCTGGAGAGTGTGGGTGTTTGAGTGTGGCACAGAAATGGAAGCAGGGTCGAAATAACCGTCAAGGGTTTCAGGGTGAAAAACAGTCGCAGAGAAAAACGCAAAACAGACCTTAATTAATTTTAAAAATGTATTTGTAGTGACGAAGTCCACTTTAAAACAGCTTTCAGGAGCCTTTCCATGTTATAACAGAACACCTAGTTTTTATTCCTGTTCAGGAAAAGTTAACAGATTCACAGTGCAAATAGTTTTGGGTGATTTTGCTTCAATTTCACTGAAAAGATTAACCTTTTCCAGCTTAGCACAAACAGGAGCCACACAGAAAGAGACTATTCCTTTCCTTTCATATTTATCATGTTGCCTTCGTATGAACTTTTTTAAAGATTTCAACAAGTTGTCTGAATGTTAGTCCTGAACTAACAGAGGTAGTTATTAGTGTTTTGCTTGTTTTTCTACTCCCTTCATTCAATCCACTGTTTACAATAACCTGTTCAAACACTGAGCCATACACAAGGAAGGCTCTTTTTTCCCCCCACTTCCTGTACAAAGAGCTTATTGTGATTTAATGTGCTGCATCTGTGAGCTTCCTGCCTGATTTACTACGTTCATTAAGCACAAACAGCAACGCCAGGTCTGCACTTCCTCAATGGGCAGACTCCAGAGCGCAAGACAGATTTAACAATGCCGTAACACTGCAGCAAGGTAATAATGAACCAGTGAAACTTTTACTGCTCGGTCACAGTGGATGCTCTCTACCTGTGTGTGTCCTTGTGTTCTGCTCTCGCTCTGCATGGCGAGGGTAGCTGAAGGACAGAAGGTGTTATAATGCAAGTGCTCTGCAACTAATCTCATCAAACATACGCGAGGTAGAAAATTGCAGCTAGTGGATTAATCCGATATTTGATTGCCATCAGTGAGGGAATAGGGAAAAGGGGCAAGAGATTTGCTCATTTTAAAGTAAAACCTGCAGCAAAATTTAACGTGTGTCTTTTTTTTTTTTCCCCTACCACATTAGTGTGTGGTAATTACTCGGCAAACATTTCATCATAGATTTGGAGTCAATTGATTTCCAGAATGCAGCATGAAAACCTGCATCCTCACCAGTTTTCTCTGGCCCGTCCTCATCACACATTTATTATCGACAACTTTCCAGTGTGGTCAAAACAGAGTTGACCCTATTTAAACCCCAATTACAATTAACAAAAATGTTTCTCCGAATGAGTAACTCAACATTCATTGATCGTGACCTTTCTTCTTTGCTTAATTGGACTGTTGATCGGATACACAAACCCACCCGTGACGAGTAACAAATGAAGGAAGCTCTGCAGGTTTTTTTTTTTTTTTTACACAATTAGTCAAGGAGTAAGTCTGAAACAGAAGAACATTCTCACATAATACACCATGCAGGTAGCCTATAATGAAAAAAGCTTGATAACTACATGGTAAGCATTTATTTTGAGTTTAAAAAAAAAAGTTGACGTCTCTGAAAGCGTTTAAACTCCAAGCTGCGTTCATTCTTTCAAGCCAGCATTCATAATGTGCTTCTTACATGTGATGCAGGGTTTTTATTCATCATAGCACACCTAAAGCAAAAAGATGTCCAAAAACCCTTTACAAGAAAGCAGCTGTCAGTTCGGAAGGAGATTTAAACGTCTATGATTGCTCTATTAGCAGAACACCAGCCACTCTAATACATACAGACATGAAAATAATTAAGTACAGACTTGCAGCTTCTATAAGATTTATAAGTGGAATTTGCAGCCAAGTGCTTCTAATCAAATGCACTTGAGTAATTCATCATCAGCATGTTTGGCCACCTCTATAAAAGCTGTAGTTTTGGAAGCTTGCTGGTCTGGAGCATGCAGGTGTGAGTTAACAAAATGTCAATGACATTAGCAAAGTCGCTGTGGCTGCCTATTAAATGATGAAATGAGAGAAAGAAGAGGTGGAGGAGAGGGAGGAGGAGGAGGAGGAGGAGGGCCAGTGGCGTCATCCATGAGTTAAAGGACTGTCGGTATGAAACGTTCCGAAGAGAACGTCACTGTTTCATACTTAGGAAAACTCAGGCATGTACCACCAAAATTTAAGAGGTGCGAAACTCCAAGGGTAAAAAAAATGTGTTGGGTAAAACTAATCATTGTTTCATCATTTTATTTGAGTGTTTTATCTAAATGTGTTCAGTTACCTAACTGGCTCTGACTAGTTATTCTTTAAGGTTCTTTCTTTATCTATAATGTAATTTCCTACTCAAGGGGTCCATCTGTTCTGTTATCTCAGCATTGTTCTACTGAATAAGGGCATCATAATAAAAGCCAATTCCCAAGCAGAGTTGAGCAGAGCTCACCAATCTTTGATCCCGATTAGAGCTTGTGGATCTCCCCCATTGCAAAGGAAGGCATAAAAACCTCATTGGTCTTGTGTCTGGTTCTTTACAGGTCTTGAGCTAATTTTAAGAAACCCCCAACAAAATGAGCAGCAGCAGCTGAGAGCATGTAGCAAACAACAACAAAAAAGGATGAAACAGATGATTGGATCAAAATCTCATGATATGCAAGATTTGGTACGTGAAGATCTCTGCATCACTAAGCAACACAATAAATTAGATGCAAATTACAGAAATTTAAGCTTGTAGTTATAAATGTACCACTAATAGAAAAAGTGATTTTTATTTGCTGCTTTTATTTTTGCTGTTAAAGTAGATAGATGTAATAAAATCTGAGCAATTTTACTCGGTTAAGTAAACGTTGTCTTAGATGTACCAATTATTAGCTTTCTTAGATTATATTTATGTTGCACTTTAGTTAGTTTTATATTTGGTTATTTATATTCTCTTTAGATAATGAATGAATGAAAATATTTAGTTTCCAGATATTGTTGGGCTACACAGCATTGCTGATTTCATTTGTGTTATTTTATTAAAATATACCCTACATTTATTTAATACTTAGTCAGGGATTTTGAGCCCAGATTCAACAGGAAGGTAAGCAGATTAATTTCAAAACCATTTACTGTTGTCCAAGTGCCTTATCAACTCAACGAGGGAGTGTTTTATACAACTGTCATTTCAATACTGACTACAATAATTATGAATGTAAGTTTTGCAGTTATAGGAAAAGAATTTTGTCATTTTTTTGAGCTGCTTTAGGATTACAATCAGAGCAAATTTCTGAATAACCTAAAAAAAGAAAACTTTATCTGAATAGAAATGCTGCAAACTGCAGCATAACATCTTGACAACTAAATCTAAATTAGCTCACTTATTATTCAAGCAAAATGCTGGTGGTGAATTCACGTGTTCATTCAAATTTCCATTTCATTCATTAATATAAAATGTGGACAGAAATGCAAAAAATAGAGGTTAATAGAGTGGCCTGGTTGCCTGGCAGCTCTGCAGTGTCTTTCATTTGCTAATTTTCTCTCAAAGAAGGTCAACAGATTCAGGAGCTAGCAGAAGAGGGAATCACTTTGATCCAACATAAAAGGACATGGGGAGCCTGGACATATGGAAACATGCAGCCACATTAAGACGATCCCTAAAAGCATGTTTGACGTACATCCTGTTTATTTTTACTTCAAAATATTTCAAATGTTCAGAAGACTATGTAAGGTGTAAGCCATTGATTGTGCTTCCAGAAAAAAAAAAACATAGTTCACGATGGCACCATTAAGTGGTTATTTAAATGTTGTTGTGGCTGAAAGTTCACTAATATTGGGTATTATGCTATACTACTATACAAGAGTCTCTAGAACATCTTGTCCCTGTGCTATGCAGAGGTGGTCTGAAGGACACCAATCTGTGTACCGCCAGCAGATATGGCTTCACCAAAACAGCTAAAGTTGTATGAATCAATACGAAGGTTGGTGTGAGTGTGAAAGACGAGAAAGGTCGAAACTATGACCAATTTCTGATGGCTTCCAACGGCAGAAAACTCACTTGGGTTGTACTTTTTAAGAAGCAGTTTGTGTGTTTACCCTTCCTTCTGTTGTCTTTCTTCTTTGTTGGGATTTATTTTTGGTTTGCAGATGCAACTTTTGCAGGAGCAACGAGAAGCCATGGGTGCAGTTTTTCTGTTTCTTCTTAAGTGCTGAGTCAACATGAAGAGCAAAATACAGGCAACACCAGCATGCCCGGCTCAAAAACTCTCTCTTTTTTAAATTTTTTTGTCTATTTCTTTTGCATTTGAGTCTGTTTGCCTGAGTCCCACCATCATCACGAACAAACAACCGTCATTCCTCCGGCACAAAAGAAGCAAAGAAGAAGAAGAAAAAAAAACCTCTAGGCACAACCATCACCACGACGTCTTCCGTTGTCTTTCTGAGAAGCAAAACACGCACAAGAAAAGTACAGTCAACTCACCACTTTTTTCAAGCTGATGCTTCAGCTTTCGGCTTCTGCTTTTTAAGGAGAAGACTAAAAGGTTCCCCAGCAAGACATCCTCTTTCACTTTCCGTCATGCTCCAAACCAAGACAAAGTTAATTTGTAACAGGAAAAGGATGAAACAAAATCAGACGGTCTGAATAATGATTCCACCCGTCTCAGCGTCATTTGTGGGATTCAGAATGTTTTACCAATTCATCCTCCACACTTTATTAAAGAGATTTTCAAAGTGTTTATAAGCCTTGATTTTGTGGTTTTATGAAAAACTGCGCCTGTTTTAGATTGTAACTCTAGGTTTTTAACCCACTAGAACATATTATGCATTGTAGTGCCGTGAAAAGAATTAACTTACATTTCAGTACACTATTCAATAATACAATCCAATTCATTTATTATACTTTTTTATCACACCTAAATAATTCCGGCCATCAAAGGATCCTTTAGGTTTTTCTCACAGAGGCCCCAGACAATCACAGTGAGAAGAATGAGGCCTGTATTGCTTAGATTGTCTTTTTCTCCTGAGTTGTCACTGAATTCTTGAATTGTGTTATTACTGCTTGTAAAAATTGGCACTATATATGATTTCTTGTTGTATAGACAATGGCTGTCAATGTGGGATTGGAGTCCTAAAACTTTTAGAAATGGTTTTTAAATCCTTTCAGGACCCATTTAATCTTGAATTTTTTTTTAGATTAGGGTAGAATATGTAAGTCACTAAGATCTTTTAGCCTACGATTTTGCAAGTCTACAGACACCTCAGCGTTTGGATTAGCTTCTTTCCACTAATTTATACAATTCTCATTTTAAAACCACAAATTTAACTCTGATTTTGTCTGATATTAAGAGTTGCTCAATGATTTAAAACATGTGAGAGAAAGAAAGACTGAGAGTTGTCTCTTCAAATGCAAGACTTCTAAAGCTAAGTGTGAAAATGTAGCATTGTTAATAGGACGGGAAAAGATAAAAGTCTGATAGAGACGCTGGAAGAGATGCAAATTATTAGAATGGAATGCGTTTTGATGGATGACTGAAGTGGAAAATCACTAGTCATGAGCACTACCAGCTTCCCTTGAAGGAATAAATCTAATTTTGGATGGGAATTGATAAGACTTGAGGAGAACAATGGGAGTTTGGCTATAGACATCGTGTCTCCTGCACCAACAATCTTTAAACTGTGGGATAAAATATAAGGAAATGCTGCTGACAAAATTGTGCCATTAAACCCTTGAGGCACCTTTAAAGTATTAAAACACATTTTACAAATAAACAGAAGCTTTCATAAAAATGGTATGATTATATTATTGTTTACTTTCAATGCAGAAAATATTTTTCAGCTACTTCGGACCAACCAATAGATTTACAGTTATACTCAAAAAATGATTATTGTTAACTCAGTTGACTAAGTATATAGATACAATATGCATACATTGACACGTCATTGCCTTTATTTATGCAAAATATGATTTTCTGCTTAGCGCTGATGAAAACTACATTCAAGATTAATAAAAAGCATTTGGTAGAGCTGTTGCCTTGCAGCAAGAAGGTTCTGGGTTTGAATCCCGGCCCTGGTCTTTCTGCATGGAGTTTGCATGTTCTCCCTGTGCATGCGTGGGTTTTCTCCGGGTACTCCGGTTTCCTCCCACAATCCAAAAACATGACTGTCAGGTTAATTGGTCTGTCTAAATTGCCCCTAGGTGTGAGTGTGTGTGTGCATGGTTGTGTCCTGTGTGTCTCTGTGTTGCCCTGCGACACAGAGACACAGGGCGACCTGTCCAGGGTGACCCCGCCTCTCGCCCGGAACGTTAGCTGGAGATGGGCACCAGCAACCCTCCCGAGCCCCCTGAGGGATAAGGGTGAAAGAAAATGGATGGATGGATGGTATAAATGGGCAAAACATTTTACCACAGTTTATGAAAAATATTTGGTTATAATGAGAGTCACTGGAACCAACTTGGTGTCTAGGTTAAGGAGTCTACAGTATATTTAACTTGATGGTCCCAACTGGGTAAATAACACATTTCTGCTGCGGATGCCTCCAATTCTATGTATTTTCAGTGAACAGCTCCATCAATAAAGGATGTAGCGATTGACTTGACACAAGCTTGCAAACAGCCAACAAACACAACAGCGCCAACATATATCATTGTCACACAAGTGGCACTGGCACATCTAGGTGTCCAATCACAACTCCTGTCACTCTAAAATCAATGGCTGAAGTGCAGGGGAGGGTCTGCGGAGATGCCCAGTCATTGCTATGAGTTACTGCTCACTACCAAGCTTCTATATCACCTATGCAGCATTGACTCCGGGAAATGCAATCCTCTTGCCTTTCCTCCTCAATCCATCTCCAGTCTGTTGGGATAAGGGTGGGAGGGGCCGAGCAGCCGAAGCAGTACTCGCTCACATTCTCCTACAAGGACGAACTTCGGTGCAGAAAGGAAGACATTTAGCAACATTAGCAAACCGTGCACGTCCACGTGTGGCTGACGGCACGATTGTGCTTGAGGTCTGAAGTCCCTGCAGGGATGTGCTAGTTCACCTGTGTTCCACCCTGGTGCCTCCTGCATCATTGTTGAGAAACCAGAATGCTCTGTTGTAATCTGCTGATCTACTGGTACCTGGCCAGCCTTGAGATTTAGCGGATCATCATGTCAGCCATCCTATTCTAAGTTCTCCCCCTCCTTCTTCCCGTTTGTCTTTCTTACCATCCAGTGAATCCTTCTGTCTCGTAAATGCCACACACTTCCTGCAGCTTTTTTCTTTACCTCTTGAGGTAGTTCCCTCTGCATGAGCATCACTACAACCAGCATTTTCCACTACCTCTCTGTGAGCTGTTTTTTCTTCTTCTTTTTTCTCATTTTTGAATTATCAATATGATCTTTTACACCCAAGTATACTGATCTACAATAGGAACTGAAACAACCGATTGTGATTAATTAATGATTGAGATAATCATCAACCAATTTAGCAATCAATCAATTAATCGTCAACTGGAGGATACAGACTCAAAAAAGGCAATTCGCTGACAGGACAGCATACTCAGCAGCAATTATGCCAAAACTGTATAAAAAACATACATTTTCCATTTAAGATTAAAAAAAAAAATTCTTTGTCTGTCAATATTTTAGGCCAAGAATTCCTCAAGTGGCATAATCTTAGCTTCACCTGGTTTAAATTCTGTAAACTGTATCCTAATAAGTACCTTTTACTATCTAATTATTTCTCTTAATCCAAAATAGTCAACAGTTTAGCCCTGGACTGTATTGATGGAAAGTTGAGCAGAAAGAGTTAAGCGTCAAGTTAAGTTAATTGAATTATTACTTTATTTGCTTAGTCTGGTGAATTTCTAAAAAGTAACATTTGCACAATGTGTTAGTTTATCCAATTAATTGTCAAAATAATCGGTAACTAAAATAATTGAATGCAGCCCTAATCTACAGTCAGATGTGCTTTTTATCTGCCATTCTCTTCCTCAGTGGTGTATGTGATTGTAGGGGCTGATAAATGTCACTCTGAAGGTTCCTAGAAGTGTTTTGACGATGCCCCCCACACACACACACACACACGCACACACACACACACACACACACACACACACACACACACACACACACACACACACACACACACACACACACACACAAACACGCTTATTATGGGACTGTGGGATCCTGGACTGTGGTTTGTAAGTGGAAGGTATGCGTGAAGAAACACCACCATCTTTCACAGTGTTAATAACACACAAACATATACACTGTGTTCTCGCCACACACAACCACAAGCAACATAAACAAAAAGACAGGCAGCAGGAGAATCATACATACACCTGTTTGCAACGCTTTCACACTCGCACATATGGAGGGCTGAAGGGACTTTCATCAATCCCAGCATGAGCTGTTTGTGAATACAGTGTGAATACTAATTATCTGGAGTGATGGGGAAGACTGACATCCCCTGTCTGCTCTGTTTGTCTTGTTTACTACTGCAGCACTTTCCTTGAATATTTCTACACCTCTCAGAAGTGAAGCCTGACTTGGTAATAGCAGCTACAGAAGAAAGAAAGAAGGAAAAAAAAACAAAACACTGCAATAAACTTAAAGCGGGAGCCGAACTGATTTTTTTTTTCTTTCTTTTAAAGGTATGTACTTTAGCTGTCTTTGAAAATGTTCTCTGCTTTTGATGACCTTGTAAACTGCTTGGACTCCTTATCAGAGTGTTTCTAACATGAACAGTGCCATGGACAGGTCCCTCCTCCTGCCACAGATGGAATACCTTTACCTCAATATTTTTTTATGAATAAACGTGTTTTAAAAAGTAGACCGATATCAGTGCAGAATAATTTAGTCCAGTTAGCCGAGTCAGTAAATCACACTTTTTGTGTTTCTACTTAAATACTGTGCTCTAACAAAATTTGCTCAGTACAGGAATGTCCATTTCAAGATTTACAGATTTGAACAAAAGATGACAAAATCCAGATGAAACTGCTTAAAAACCCATGCATAAGAAGGTTCACTCTGAGTACTCTGGTATTCTACCACCCAATGATAGCAGGAGTTAGCCACCGTGAGTCTGCATGGATGAGCTAGCTTATCATCTTCAGCTAGATATTATATTGTCTTACAGTGGTCGCGCTGTGAACTCTGTCTTCACTGACTGAAGATTCAAACAAAACACAGAAAAAACAACCAGAGTGCAAATCACAGATATGTTCTATCTTTGAGTCGCCCCTGAAAGTGTGTCACTCTGGACAACGAGCCCAACCACTCATTTAAAAAAAAGAGACAAAAAAAAAAAAAGCCAATGTTTGGGATTGTCTCTGAATTGATAGTAAAACATAATATTTGCATGGTTTAGTATTGTACGTATAAAAGTTCAAAGAAGCTGGTTAAAAATGGACTTGAAGAGCTGCTCTACAGGATTTCTTCTAAATGTCACTGAGCAGGTCTTAAAATGCAGAGTGGTAGAGCTGCTTACTTCAAATCGGGACATCTGACAGAAACAGCCGATAGAGGAGCTTCTTACTCCGATACGTCTTTTTGGAACCAGACGTCTGGCACTTCATGATCCATCAGAAAGCATTCAAAGACCTCTGTAGCTGAAGGCACATAAAGCAGCACGTTGAAAAAGTGGGGATCCTTCAGAGTGCAAGACAGATTTTGAAAAAAAAGAAGAAAAAAAAAACTACATTCAAAATATGCTTATTTCCTATTTCATGTCAATTTCATGTCAGAGACATGTAAAAGGTGGAAAAGCAAAAACAACAGGTTAGAGAAAAAAAAGCAATCAGATTACACTTTTAGCACATTTAATTATTAATGTTGTCCTACAGCTATTTTTACCATCAAACATTATCAGTCCTTATTTTGGGTCCACACACATTTTTGTGAAAACGTATGTGTGGTGACGCTTTTGTCTCAGATGTTTCAGGTCATCTAGCTAATTCAGCAACAGGCAAAGATGACCTGAGTAAACACAATATCATATTATGAATAATATGACTTACTGCAGCTAATGAAACCTTTATTTCTGCCATCTACCAGGAAATCATCAAGGAGGATCTCCACCCGTCAAATTGTGAGTAAGCTTAAGGCTCAATCAAGACAATGATCCAAATCCACAAAAGCAAATCCATTTATAGGACTAAACTAAATGTTTTAGATTGGCCTAGTCAAATTTCAGACTCAAATCTGACCAAACAAAACTGTTGCATAACCTTAAGCAAACCACTCATTCAATAAAACTCTATAATGTGAGTGAATTAAAAGAATTCGGCAATGAAAAGCACAAAAGCAAAACAAAAAATCCTTCAAGAGGCAAATATTATTTTAACAGAACCGTTTTGTCTTATGCAAAAACACAATTGACCTCATATCGAGAGAAAACATAAAAACAGTTCCACCAAACACTGTCTGTTTTCCCCAATGCATATATCTGTTTATAGTTCACATGTGTATCGTTACGTGAGCAACAGGATGTTTTCATGCTCCCTGTCTTACTCATATCCACATCCTTTTCAACTGAGATTTCAGTCGAGACTGTTGCAGCTCCTTGACAAATTGGCAGCACGCACATCTTGAGGGGATCCATATACCCGTCATTATCTGTGTTGCTGTAGTGTCAGCTGGTCCTTTTTGTCTGTAGAGAATATTTATATATATATATATTCAAACTTTTTTGAGGGACAGAGCAAAGATATTAAATATTGCAGCAGAACTGCACAGATGGTAACAAGCTGTCTTCTCTCCAGGTCATTAGTAAGTAAAATTACTGCTTTAAAGCTAAAAGATGGTGTGTCAAAATATAGTAACATTCAAATCATCGGCGCTCAGAGAAGTGAATCCTTCTCAGCTTTAGTTGCAAAAGGGGAAATCACATGAACTCAAACTTGGCGGCAGGTGTGACAAATGTCCAGCTGTGATCGGATCAGAAAGAAACACTAAAAATGTAAAATTGTTGGCTTTTCATCTTCATTCTTTGGCTCTCGCTTTGCATCCCTTTGTCTCTTGACTGCAAGGAACAGATTGCACTCCCTGTTGGTTGGGATTGATACCATCCTAAGGTGCAAATGGCGTACTGCTGTAGAACACAACAGTGTTTCACCTCCCTTCAACTCTTCCCTAAATTCAACTCTGCCTGCCCTCCATCACTCTTCCATGCCATACCCTCCATTAGTGTGCAGCATTTAACAGAGTAAGTTATTCCATCAATGCACAGCCAACAAGGCTGCATTTTGACTGTGAGGAAAATCCAAATAAGTACTAATTAGTCAAATGTAAGTCTGGGGGATGAGGCAACCTCCTCATTACGTCTTTCTCAAAAAGTGGAGGCATCTATAGCTCAGCTAAAGCACAATGTTCCACTCAGAGTTTTACAGTTTTTACTACCCTCTCACAGAAGGCAATGAAGCAAAGTTTTGTACACGTTCTACTCAGAAGAAAAGAGGAGGAAGAGAAAAAACTGAAAGATAAATTATCCGAACTGGAGAAACAGCAGACCTCCTTTTCTTAAAAAGTAGCGTCGTTGCTTTTCTTCCTTTGCTCATTATTTGACCTGTCATGTTCTCTGTCTGGTGTGGTTTACCACTACCCTTTGACTGAGTATTATTGTCCCCATTTCCTCCGCACCATCACAAACATCTGGCATGCACATGAACATCTGAAAGCCTAAATGAAGAAACTGAAGTCACACAAATTGCCTCAGCAACACCGTTTTTTTTTTGTTTGTTTTTTATTGCAAGAGACTCCAGAATATTAAAGTTGTAGTTTTAGCAGTTTCCTTCTCTGTTTTAACCTTCAGACTGAACGCTGTGGCACTATTGCCGCTTACTTTTGTCTGAATCAAATATCTAAAACCTACAACACTTACTGTGGTAGCCATTCTACAAAGCAAATTCAATAGAGGAATTGAAGCGGCACAGATAAAAACCTGAACACAAACAGGCAAGTATAAAATATAAGCATAAAATGAAAGACTGAAGTCAAAGGCAAACAATTGAGTTATCTTGTGGAAAAAAGACCATTGTTTTAAAGTTTTTCATTAACTGATTACTGGAGTGGAGGTTTACTCGTCAAAAATTATTGTTTCAAATTACAATACGACTGGCTCAAACCTTCGGCGCCCGATTCCAACATCGTCCATTACTAGTAAGTGACAGTATAAACCACATCTTCAGCTCACTATGTAAATGTTAGGTATTGCAAAATTGAGTTAACAATCCCATTTTCTTCACTTGGCCTATTGGAATAGCAATAGATCTGAATATTTGTAATTTATCAATGACCTTGCTCACATAGAAACACTTGATCATCCGGACCCAAATAAAGCTACACACTGACCTTAATTCTCTTTGATTACCCAACCGACTTCCCTGTTGCATGCGTTGCTGACCTTTTAATGCAATCAATCACAGTTACCTCCATTCATGTCTCCGCATGCACTCATCTCAGGTCATCATAGCACAAACTAAGACACTGGAGAAAATAGATTGGGTTTGCGGACGGATTAAAAGTCATTTACCTTCCTCCTGAATCTAGAAGACTCATGAGGACATGTACCTTTCCTTTACTGTGCTGGAATGTGCTGCGACTTTATAATTGCTCTGAATGGCCTGCACTGGCTTGAGAGCTGACATTATGCAACAGCATTAATAATGTACTTCTGTAAAATAGAGATCTTCTTAACTAAACATTTGATCTATTAACTAAAAAAATAGATATATTTTGAACACTGCAGTTTTGAGTCAAATCATTAGCTTTCAAATGGCTGAAAGGATCATTAATATTTACTGTCTATTTGGTAATGCTCTTGTAGCTGCACACAGAAATTGCTACAAAGATTATAGTACTGTAAAAAGCTAGAATTGAAGGTAAAGTCAATAAATGTTTTAAGATCAGTACGTTAGAAAAATGACTTTTTGCACCCAATTAGCGCCTTTTTAGATCCAGTGTGTGATCTAAACGTGTATGCCAAACTAAATCATTGTCTTGAATGGAGGGACCTGTCCTTGATTTTATCAGCAGCTAAAACTAAGGTAGCGGCTTTCTTCTCTTCCATTATGGCACTCTTGGATTACAGTTGTGTGATTTGTTGTGTCCAAATCACCAATGGACACAACAAACTTATCTATTGATAATTGTGAGAATGTTTTTTTTTTAATTCCTCTTCCATCTTCAATCTACAGAAAACAATGATCAAAAAGGAGACTGTTTGATTGTGACCAGATATACATCATCTGATAAAAGTAGGCTCTGAAGGATTACCAAGAACATCGACTGATTATTTTAATGTTTTGCTGCTAACTATATCTTTGTTGGAACATATTTTGAGTTTTTTTTTGTCTTTTATACTTTCAAGATCTTGTTGTAGAGGTAAAATAAGATTACTATATTGAATTAAATTAGTGTCTATTATTATTTTTGAGCATTGGTCAGTCATTAAACTGTTCACGCTGCCCCGGACTGGGAAAAACCACACCGCAGATACAATTTACTAGAAATATATTTTAAAATTCAACATTTCTTCATTCTCATCTTTCCTTTGAACTCTGCAACATTACCTGATTCTACAAAACAGATCCGCTCTCAACATCTGAGCATTGTCAGATCAGAAGATCAGCATAGAAAGAAAACTTGGATTACATTACAGCAAATGTCCCGTCCTCTTTTTTCCTATCGTCAGTGCACACATGCAAAACAGAGATGCAAATGCAGTGTGTGTAGACACATAAACGATAATCTAATTAAGCAAATAAGCTCAAATAAGGTGTACGCATAAGTAAATACGCAGAGTGAGATACTGTGTGTTTGCATATGTGTACATGTGTGAGTGTTTCATGGAGTGCTTGAGTCACATGTCCGTCCTTGCACTGTAACCTGCAAATAGACACCCCGGGGCAGGACACACCAGGTCACAGCCAGCTTCAGAGAGGACACAGCGGCAGAAGACACAGGCTGCCCAACATCTTTAGAGCAAACCAGGCTGAAGGCCACTGATCCAGCTGTAAAAGCTTTGGGGTGGAGTGTAATAAGTATTTATGCAGTAAAAATATGACTTAAATCTTGGTGGAAAGAGAAAGACCTCAGTTACAAATGTAGTAACATTTAGTAACATTCGGTGTTTCAATTCTGCGCGTGTCTCAGTTTAGGAGTGACTTATTGATAAAGTCAGATGCTTGTACTTTTTAAATTGTTCTGCAGTCATGGCAACAACCAATAAATGATGCAATAATTGCAGCGAAGTGCATCACATCCATTCTTGACATGTTCCTTTCTGGGTCCAAATAAAAACGTTTGATGTGATCAGCAACTGAATCACACAAGACAAATCAGTTCTCATTCCAAATATCTTCCCTTATTAATAGGAGGATTAAAATGTTCTCTATTTTAACCTTCTGCGACAGCCCAAAAAGAGAAATGAGACCAACTGTGAGACATTGGTAAATCCTAGGTAAGTAGTGAGAACCAATAAAGCACAGCTCAGAATCTAGCAAGTCAATCTAATAACACAACACAACCTCATGTGTTTATGAAAGACAGAGTTTTAGCTTGACGTTACCCTGCCTTAACAAATGGTGTAGTACTGTGAACACAATTTACTTCACATTATAAATTATTTCAGTTTTTGTTTGTTTGTTAAGGTCTTTTAGATTGTCAAACAAATTTAAAATCAGACAGGAAGATGAAAGATAACCTTAGTGCAGACTACGGTAGTCATGCAAACCAATAAAAATAAAATAAATAAAATTAAGTAACTGCCCTGACTTGTTAATTCATGAGTTAACAATGACTGACAAAGATTTTCTTTGGAATGCATAGTTCAGATTGACAAGCCATACTCAGAGCTGATTATGACTATACATAGAGTGTCAAGAAATCTCTTAAATAGAATCTATCTAATAACAGGAAGTGGGTGAAAATAACTTAAACTGTATGCTTGTATGTCTACTAAACGCTTCCCCTCCCTGTCAAGGTGGGAACCTGCTCTTAATAGCTTAGCTGACTAAATTAAGGTTGAAAACAAGAAACAGTATGTTGACATCTAAAAAAATTTGAGAATGTCAATCAGTCTGAAAAACATTCTAAGGACCATTTTTAATACATTGGGTCAAAGCAAATCCAACAAAAACAGTGCAAGAACAAGAAGTTAACTTTAGAAAGAAATTCAGTCACATACGAGAAAAGGCAAACCTAGTGCTGCAACTTTTTTCAGTAATGCAAAGTACGCTCTGAGATTTGCAAAGCTTCTGCAAGGAGTGCAAACTTAAACATGCATGAACCATCAATTTCCTTCCCACCTAGCTGTACGGCTCAAAAAAGTTCAATACTTGTGTCCCTCATTTCAGAAAGTGAAAGTCATTTATTATAAATTTGTTACACATAGAGTGAAATAATTCAAACCTTACTTTCGAGTAGTTTTGGAGATTACGGCTTACATATAACGAAGCCAGTGCACCCACACATTCACTGCACAACCTTTCAGTGATAATAACTGTGTCACCGATCAGCCAACATGAAATAATGTTCTTTTTTTTTATTTTAGAAAAAAAAAACATCTCCTTGGGCTTCTTAGATCAAGAAAGTTAAGTTTCACTTTCTACTTTCTAATCCAGGCTTTAAATCTAATGATTTGATGGTACCGTGACAGTATTTGTCATTGGATACTGCTTTATTGTTCCAGCTTCACACGAAATAAAACCCGGAGCAGGATCAACAGCAAAGATGGGTCATGCAAGCGCCTCATCCAAAATACATGCTCCTATTCATAACTGTCTTGACTACATCTCATGAGAAACAGGCCTCTTGTTCTGTGATAAAAGCACAAGGGTCCCCAGTCACACTGCCTAGACAATCAGCTCTTTTAAATGGGCTCTTATGTCTTTGTTGTATGTCTCTCTGACAGATTTTATGAGTTCAGTTCTGGGTAGGCAAGATCTTCTTTCTCTCTCTTGTTCTGGTTATCATCCCAATTTGAATTTTTGTGTAACAAATGGCAACAATTTAACCAGCTTCTCTCTGAAAGGTTGTAAGATGTCAACTTTTAAAGTGCTTGGATCATGTAAACGTGGCATAGCAGTGGAAAGGATGCAAGATATGAAGTTCATTTAGGAGAAGGTTATAGTGTTGTCTTGCTTAGGCTATATCTGTGAATTTAAATCTGATTAAAGATGATATTATCTTATTTGTTAAAAGAAATTGAAACGTTGTTTTCCATCATACCCTTCCTATGGTTTAATAGAACATTTGAAAACTAAAGGTTCATCATCTTTTACTCCGATAAAGTAACTTTATTTAAGACTGCATTGTAGAAATGACACGTGGCATGTCTGTAGCTGCCTCATATGCACACCACTGGAGAAGATAAGCTGATTAAAAGAAAATACATTAGCTTGCTCTGCACTCAATGTTATGCTACAAAGAGCAGAAAAGCAAAATGGTGTGATGTTCTGTGAAATAAGCACCTAAAAACTCCTGCTAAACAAACAGCAGAGTTGCTGACTATATACCTTTGCTTGAAATGACCTCCAGTACCTGATGTCCCTTTTTAAATTAGTAGACGTTGCAAGTGAAAAAAAATTTTACAGTCCTACACAAAAGGAAAGGAACCGAAGAAAGTCATACTAATGAAAATGTTTCCTCAAATGCATCAGTTTATTTTCTCGACATCAGCCTACTTCAACATATTTAATCTTCTCCATGAATGGCTACACTTGGTGACGCATCAGGCTGTCAATTCATTTGTAAAAATCTAGATTTTTAAATTAAGAATTCATGAAAGTTAGACTTGTTTGCACATGATGTTATCATAGGAATATATAAACAAGGGTTTACCATAAAATAGGACTGATAAGAGAGCAATGAATCTGCTTTGCCTCCATGCAAACGCTCTCAGGGAGGTCACATAGTACCGCTCTTCCTTCCTCCTGCAAAACTCTGCTCGTACTTCCTGTCACAAGTTTGCTTTAAAGCTGTAGTTTCTTGCCTCAGGGCAAGGTTGCAAAGGCGAATAGTGTCATTTGTTTTTCCAATTTCCACCTCTGTAGGTGATAAAAGCTGATGTAGCACTTTGCAAGGAGACCTGCAAAATTCCCCATTTTGTGAGTGCTGGTGCACACGTGCGCCCGCCCTGTAGTGAATTAATCATTTTCTCCCCGTTCTGATCTCCTGCACAAAGATAAGTCCACCAGACAGCCCCGGGCAGCGCGAGGAGGAGCAGATGAATGAAACTGTGTGAACATGAAGACAGATCGGAGACTCCCTTTGGCAAACCGAGCACATTGACAGGCTGAGTAAATAAAGCAAGGCTGTTAGAAATACTGGTGCGGGATTTACCTGCGACCATCATTGTCTTCCCTTTTTAATTACGACGTGTAATGAAAGAATCGTAGGGAAGCAGAGCTCCATCCCCTGACATCCCGTAAACACCGGAATTAACACGGCAACATAACAGAATGCCTGTTAATCATCTGCTCATGAGCAGCACAAATAACTCGATTTAAATCCTTACCCTGCACGAAAGACGCCAGCTTTTATTACAAAGCATAAAATTGCCAAGAAGATTTTCAGCAAGCGAAACTTTGTTCATATATTTTCTCTGATGATTGCACGTGGTTTCATCACCTTCCCCCGTTATTTGTGTACCGTTTCATTCTTGCTCTGCCTCGCTGAAGGCTGACATGACAACAAATGTGATCAAGGAAAAAGTGCCATATTTAGGCAGTAAGGAACATGCAGGAACAAAACCAGGTGGAGCAGATGTATTATCCCACCCATCCAACAGATTCCTGTTCCTGGGTGACAACAGCCTGACAAATACGAGCATTACTCATCCTTACACTAGCCGCCTTGAAGGGCTAAGACCATTCCACCAGACTAATGCATCTTCTGACCAGATCAATGTCCTGTTCACATTATTTCATCCAGAGTTATTCCTCTGACATACAGACAAATAACATAAACTCAGGCATTCTTCCTCTGCTGTTGCACAGATTCCCTGCGGATAACTGAAGCAAAAAAGAATCCCCACGAACATGCAGGGGTAAATAATTTTTTTTCTTGTTTGAAAGACATTTGTCTGGAGGACACTTTCACACATTTATAAGGTGATATTTTTTTGTGTGTGTGTGTATTAAGCTATATTGTTTTTTGCGTAGTAAACCTCACAATATGGTCAATAAAACCGGAACAATCAAACCTGGTGAAAGCTACACTTCTCTAAAACACCAGCAGATTGAAGATGAAGCATGTCCACCACATAGCATAACCAACCTGCGCAAAAAACCGAATCAAAATAATTCACGTTAAATCCCTCGTTCTCACAGCTTCACTTCACAACACTGAGGCGTTAATTACTCCTGCTCGTCAAATACAATCGGGGCTTTGTGAGCTTTGTGTTTCTCGTGGATGAGTGACCTTTGCTGAAACAAAAACTGTTTGGTGCTAAGCTGTGAATTCGCATAAAGAGGTCTATTTCAGATGTTTGTCTTTTGCTGCTCTGTGGAAACCATCCAAGGCAGGGAGCGATGATTCAGCAGCCCTAGATGTCTGTAATCACCATTTCACATCTTCTGCTGTCTCTTATTCTGCGCAGTGCAGTTCTCTGTTTCTCCAAAAATATCCAAGCGTTGAGTGCAGCCTGCTGCTGCAGGAGATGTGGGAATTACTTATGCCCTTTGAAATCCCATAGCAAAGACAGGCATTTCAACCAGAGTTTTGTTATATCTGTCCTAATTATACCACTTATTGAGGGGGGATGAGCTGTAATGTTTACAAAGCATCTCAGATGATGCTGTGATATAGTTAGTGAGTGATTGTTTACTATCAGGTTTGTGAGGTGTCCTCAGGGTGACATTAGGGAATCAATGGCTAGGAGCAAAACTAGTCAAATCAAAGTGAGAGATTTCTCATGACGTCACATTTGCACAGATTTCCTGCTGCAACGTTCTTATCCGAGCGTCAGAGAAGCTTTAAAGATTCACACTAACTTGTGAAATATTCAACAGATGCCACAAGTGATCATAAAGTGCTGCATGAAACAAGTATTCCCCCCCCTACAAATGTATTCTCTGTTTTTGGCAAACTTCAAGGGTTCCAATCATCAAACTAATTTGGAAAGTGCCCATAAACACAAATTCTGAATTAGAACTAAAACGCTCCCATTATGAAATAGCCTCCTGTCATGAACCAATGCTGTTTGTATTTTGCTTTTCATTTGAGTTTGTTTTCCTTCTTTATTATTTTCTTTATCAGCCCATTCTTCTTAGGTCGTGTCTTATTTGTTGAGTTTAGCTTCTTACTTATTCTTGTGTTGTGATTGTGCAGTTTTGTTTATCTATAATGTCTTTTCTTGATTTCATTTGTTCCCTTTGTGTTTTCCGTGTTGATAGATCTCCATCCCTCATTTCCCTGGCTCAGCATTCTCCTCTCACAGCTGTTCCACATTCCCCTGATTAAGCTCACCTGGATCCTATGTAATTTCCCATCCTTGCCTCAGTACAAACTCTCTGGTTTTCACTGTTTTTGTACTTTTTACTCTCATAACTCTTCTGTGATCATCATTTTCTTCCTGTACCTTTGTCATTGTAAGTTCTTCTTGTTTAATTAGTAAACTACTCTGATCTTTGAAACAATCAGTCCCTATGCTTGGGTCCTTATCCACCATAAAACATATCACCTACATATGTATATTTATTAAACAGTGAAAAGTAACTTTTAAAAAAATCAACAATTGCATTCAGTTATATTTTTTTCTATATTTATTGACACTCATGAAGTTTCATGAGTAAGATGGTAAGATAACTGCCCATCCCTACTATCAGGTCAGAGGAAGAACACGATGAAGAGTCCATCTGGCCGGGAAAGGTTTAGGGATTCCCAGAATGAGCTGGGTCTGCTATACCCCCGAAAAACCCATAATCTCATAAAACTCAGAAGAGGACAGCTAGATGGATGTGCGAACTGATACACCCTGTTTGAGAAAAGAAGCTCCCCAAATCTACCTTCATAATAATAGCTTCCATTTACTTCACATGCTGAATGTGATAGCACTTGTGATGTTTAAATATTTGCTAAATCTTGTGTGATAGACCTTGTTACATACCTATCGCCCACCATTGGTTGGTGTATAAATTAAACAGATTCAGAATCAACCTGTTTTTTTTTGTTGTTTATTTTTTAAAACATAGCTCATCTTCATTTACATTTAACAATAACAGTGCTGTTACACGTTTGTCTCTCCTCTCTGACTCATTTAAGTGAATTTTTTTTGTTTTTTTACAGATTTAGATGCTGACCTATTTCAGTTGCTAACTCTAGAGCAGGGGTCACCAACTCCAGTCCTCGAGGGCTACCGTCCTGCAACTTTTAGATGTGTCTCTGCTCAAACACACCTGGATCAAATAAACTGCTCATTTCCAGCCTATTGCAAAGAGGAATGAATGCTGGTGAGGAAATTCAGACATTTTGGAGCAGAGGTGAATCTAAAAGTTGAAGGATGGTAGCCCTTGAGGACTGGAGTTGGTGACCCCTGCTCTAGAGCAAAGACAAAGAAGGCAGGAAAGATTATTGGTAAGTTAACCATCAAGCTCCGCCTTCTCCTCCTCGGCTGGTACCTGAAGCCATAAAGGAACCGACCTCACAGCTATCCTCAGTTCGGCGTTACATAACAAGTGTGCATCACAAATCCTCGCCTTTAGCCACTATAAAGTCTCTCTGGCATGACACCATCACCCTGCTGAAGAAATGACAAGAAGACAAAGCTGGGTGCCAGCTAAAGAGACAGACAGGCAAACTCTTCTCTTCCAACATTTGCATGTCGAGGGCCAAGTTAATGAGGTAATGCGCTGCTGTGATTGCTATTCCCATGGAACCGAAGCCCCTTCACCTTTTGAACTGCAACTCAAACGCACACGCAATGTGTGACTGAAATGCGAGTAGGTGTGCTGAAACTATGCATGAAGCTTTTCCACTGAACGACTGAGAGTCCGATGCTCGATCAGCGGGTTCCTGTTAAAGCTAATGTTCACCGCATCGTTCCAAGTGAGCAGACAAATCCAGGTCAACCTGATGATGATCAACATTAAGCAGTAAAAAAAAGCACCTTTTACAAACTCTATTTCTACCTAATCCAACAGTTGAATGCTATAGTAATTAATGTGGTCTGTTAAAGCTACACTTATATTAACTTTTGAGCACTTAGCAATAGAATAAAAGCAGCATTAAACAGTTAAAATGAGAAAATAGTGACAACATGAAAAGTCACAGTGAACCCCAGGTATTGATAGAATCCAGCAAAAGTAATTAGTAATTGTGAATAAGAAGAACAAGGCTACCTTGATAATTTTGAACAATAAAATGTTTAAACTCTGATGTGTTAACTGAGTACAACTCTTAAAGTAACGGCCTTCTACATTTAGAGGTTTTTTTTTTTTGTTAGTTTTTCCTTCTTTTCTTTGCAAAATAGCACAAGTTCTGTCACGTTGGACAAAGAGCTTTTGCGAACACCAGTTTTCAGGTGGATTCTCAACAAAATTTTGAACTGGACATTGACTGGGCTTGGATATGTTTTATTCCAAACAAGTTCAATGTTGGTCTAGATGTAGGGTCATCTCTCTATACCTACAGTATATAAGCATCCCCACAGCATCATAATGCCAACACCATGTATCATTTAAGGGGGTGGTGGGTTCAGGATGATGTGCAGTGTTATTTTTTTCATAGCATATTGCCTTTTCTATGTACTTTCTCTCATGTTTTTTTTTTCTGTGACCTTTATATGGCTTGTGGAAAACTTTAAACAAAACTTTTTTTCTGTAACTCTAGATTTGTGGAGTGCAGAACTAATGGTATGTATAGAGATATTCCCACTTCAGCTCAGGATTGCTGCAGCTCCACAGCACCTAAGTTTAGATTGACAGCCTGGATTTTGCAGACATGGCCTACTGAATATTGTTTTATGACCTAAACCTTCTTCAAAACTCTTCATAACTTTATCCCTGACCTGTCTGCTACATACATTGGTGTTTATGATGCTGTTTGTTCACTAATGTTCTCCAACAAACTTTTGGGGACTTCACCAAACAGTTGGATTTATACTGATGTTTATGAATTTGGTGACTTTGAAAGGCAATGTGTTGCACTGGATTTTATTAATAGGTATAAAAGTAAGAGGGACTTAGAAACATAAGCATTCCACAGTTTTCATATTGACCCCCCCCCCAAAAAAAAAATATATATATATATTAAATGCATTTATTATTTAGCCTTCACAATAATTCACTAATCTTTGTTAGTCTATCACATAGTATCCCAACAATATGTGGCTGAAACATTACATAATATGAAAATGTCCTGCACCACATTAGGTTAATCTACAGCTGGTTTAACTATTCTAGCGTAAACATATGGTGATTTATGCATATTCTGATTACAGAAAAAAAAGAAAACATGTTCTGTCATGTAAACTACAGCTGATATGGTAAAAATCTGCACAGTCAGGGCAGAGCATAATATGAGCTTAAAGTTAAAAAAAAAAAAAAAAAAAGATGGTGTCTTGCCAGTGGTTTGCGGGAGACCAGTTAATTAACCTCCAGTAATGAAAGCACTAATTAGGGCAGGGCTGCCATTAAAAATAATATAATCATCTATTACTGACAGGGATGAAAGGAGAAAGATCATCTGCTCCAGAGCTGGGAGTCGCTGTTCTGTTCAGTAAAAAGTTTGAAAAGACGCCAGATTCAGATGCTGTACATCGGAGCAGTTAAGAGTCAGGTTAAAAACTTAGATTTCCCCTAGACTAAATCACTCAACAGATTTATTCTTTATTCTAGATCATTTATAGACGAAAAAAAAAACATTCAAACTTTATTTAAACTTCTTGTTTTCGTCTTGCTTCTGCAAAAAGAACATGAGTGACGATCTACTACATGATTTTGACACTCTGCAGCACAATTCAACATATATTAAAAGAAAAGTTCAGTGGAAGTATTTACATGTAATCCGTTTGGGGCTCTGGGAATTATTCATGCATTCTCCTCTGTGATAAACTTCTGGAGAAAGTTGCTGAACTTAAAAGCACCGTAATTGACCCCTTTTTTTTTTTTTTTTCTTGGTGCATCAAAACAAGCTCACCGAAACGCCGACAAACCAGGCATAGAAATCTGGAAAAGGTGACTGCTGTGTCAGACTTGCTGTGCTGCTTTCGAACAGATTTCCTTCGTGTAACCTTGGAAATCCCTGACAGTGAAGCAGATGAGCTTTTATCACTAACCTTCATTATACCACAAGGTGTGTTTCCACCTCCCTGACTTCTCTCCGCGGAATTATCGCGGCTGCCACTCCCGATCCGCGAGCCGCTGTGGTCCCTGTACCGCCCATTGGTGTACACTCCTTCGGCCCCGTAGCCTTGGGCAGCGCTCGACACCTCCAAGTACGTCCGAGAAGCGGTCGGCGGCAGCGCGGCCCCGTCGCCGCCGATCCCCGCTGCGTTGGTCGCGCCCTGAGCTGGCGGTGCGCTGACGGCAGGATCCAAAAAATGTCCTGTATCTGAAGCGTGTACCCCTGACATGATCTGCCGGACTTAGAGCGGAGCCCCGTCCCCCTCAGCGTAAAAACAACCCATTTCTCTTCGAGCGCGGTCGATTAGCTGTCGTCCGGAGCAGCGCGCGGCAGCGTCTGGAGCCGGGCTGCTCAGGATCAACTGTTCTGCTGGAATAATAACAGACAGGGAGCGAGAGAGAGAGAGAGAGAGAGAGAGAGAGAGAGAGAGAGAGACAGACCTCCTCCGCTTCTGGATCCCAGGGGGACGTGCGCTCCAGAAAGAATAAAAAAACAGATCCAATCTTGACAGACTGTTTGTATGAAGATGCCGTTCTTTTGTTTGTCACCTTGCACTTTCGTCCTCCTTTCCTCAAAAACCGGTTTCCCTCACCCACGTCCTCTTGTGTCGGCTCCTCTGTGTGTACCGTCTAGCGTCCTGAAACACTTTTGCAGCGCTTGCAAAAAAAAAAAAAAAAAAAAAAAGAAGAAGAAGAAGAAGAGGGGGAGAGCTTCCCCTCTCATATGCATCCACGGGACAAATTCAACACTGTGCAAAAAGCGCAATCGCAGTAGGCGCACTGACTCGTGCCCATGCAGGCGCGTGCAAGAATGCCCACAATTAAATGCAGCAGGCGAGGCGCGCGCAATCACAGTTTGATACCGGCGCGCGCGCGTAATCTCTTCTGTTTTTGCTATAAACAGGATTGTTTCGGGAAAATCAGAACAAACAATTGTCTTTTTATTATTATTATTTTTTATTTTTTTTAATTTTTTTACAAACTTCAGTATTTTTGTTTTTTAAAGTGACATAATTTTCCCCAGTCAATCACAAAACTCAGCTTTTTTGGAGTATTGTATTTTGTCCACAAGAGGGAGCATAACGATGCCTCATAAATTTGTCAGTTTAATGTCTTTATTTTTGCTTTTTACATATTGGCTTTATTATCCCATCATCTTTGTAATGCTTCTGGAACATTTCCCGACTTACTAGAAACAAAACGAATCTCACATTACTTCTTGACTATGTTTTGTTCTTTTGCAAAAGTCTCAGTGATTTACAGTTCTGAAAAATATTAAATCTAATAGTTTTTTTTATTATTTAAAAATGTGGATCACAAAGCACCTTTCAAATGATCTTTTATTAAGACAATAAATCAATCAATCTGGCCCCATGTGAAAAAGTAACTGCCCCCTAAACCTGACCAATAGTTGTGCCACTACCCTTTGGTGGGAACAAGCGCAGTCAATAATTCTTGATGATTGGCCATTGCTTTTTTACATCACTGTGGAGGAGTTTTGAAACACTCCCCTTTGCAGAATTGCTTCAATTCAGCTACACTGGACACTTTTCAAGCATAATTTCAAGCCACAGCCTCTCAATCAGATGCAAGTCTAGACCCTGACTAGGCCTTCCTTTTCTCTACCGAATGAAGTTACCCAGATTTAATTCTTTTTTTTTTTTTCTGAATGCCTCTCTTTGAGAAAGTGATCCTGCAATAAACCATTTACTTTGTGGCTTTTTATGAATCATTACTAAATAAAAGCAAGTTTTCCATGTACGTACAGGCAAAAACAACCTATGTAACATCTCTGTTACATATGATTAAACGTTATGTAGACACAAGTGAAATATATATGACTTTCTATATAAAGTATCAACATGGTTCATTTGGTTTGTTCACTTAACAGACTAAGGAAACTAACATCTACTCATCTATTATTCCTCAGTCTTCATCAAAGATGCAAAGATGCTGTTCCATCTCCCCACTTCCATTCTTCTTATGCATTGATTGCGAGGCAATTAGCAAAACTTATAGCAGAAGTAAACTTTGCCTTGTCAGCCCTTTTTGTTTACGTTTAGAGATTAGAAAGACTGATGTCACACAGCATTGTACGGCCCATTTCTGGAGACATTCTCTAAGCATCTGCCTCCGTTTCTGTGGTCAGTCTAGCAAAGATCCCAACAACGGCGGGTAAGGCATTTAATGTTGCATCATCAGATGTGACTTGAGCAGCAAACTGAGATAATGAGACTCCATTTATAACCTGAGAGTGCAAATCAAATCACGATCAGCATGCTTGGGCAGAGTCCAGTGCAGCAGAGCAGAGCATGAGCTCCATGAATGTCATTTCTCTATATGATCTACATGGATGATCTCACATGGGTGGGCTAAAGAGAGCTAGTCACAGAGGGTCATTGCTAAAGAAGCTGACTGTTCACAGAGTGCTAACCTGACCTGCTATTGGAAAGTTCAGCCAAAGATAACATCAGGACTATCCAAGCTGGACAGAGAAAAATAACAGGACTTTTCTCTGTGGTCCAAGGTCTTCTTTTTGGAGCAAAGACCCCAGAGTGTTTAGTTGCTTTTTTACGGGCCATGTCTTTTGGTGGTAGCTCAAAATCAGCCTTACCATTTGTTAGGAGATTTTTAATACTTTCATTTTCAAATAAGCTTGAAGGAGATGTTGATTTCTGCGACAGACTGGCGACCTGTCCAGGGTGACCCCGCCTCTCGCCCGGAACGTGAGCTGGAGATAGGCACCAGCAACCCTCCCGACCCCACTAAGGGTCAAGGGTGTAAGAAAATGGAAGGATGGATGGAGATGTTGATTTTCTTTTCCACATAAATCTGACACCTGCCCAACGTGCCAACAGTACCATTAGTTTACTGACTGTGGCATCAGAGTACTGATTGGACAGCAAACTCAGCACTTTTTTGTCAACAAGAAAATGAGACACGAAAGCCAACGACATAAAACATCTTCCTTAATACCTCAACAGAGTCACATACTGACAGTCTTTGCACCACTTTCAATTAATGTAGACATTTTGGCTTTTCCGTAGCTATGAGCAATCATCGCCAAAATTAAGAGGACAAAAATATATCGAAGGATATTTTTGATTCATTTCACATCTGGTGAAATTCATTAAGATGTCTCTGTACATTCAGCCCTTGGGTAATAATATCCTAAAGACATGAGAGGACCTGTGCGGTCCAGCTCCTTTTCAAACACAGAAAGGATAACGAGAGAGGGTTGGGGAAAGTGAACAAAATTAAGAGAATGAATGTTATTGCAAAGAGTTTAAGAAGAAAAGGACTCATCAGGATGTATTACTGAGGCTTTGTTTTCGTGGACGTAGAGATTGGAGCGATTTTATGCTCCTTTCTTTCCCCTCATTCGCTCTCTGCTTGCCTCTACTTTCCTTCGTGCTCTCCCAGGGTCATGTATTATGCATACTCAGAAATAATTTAGCAAAACTTCTGCTTTTAAAAGCCTCCTCACTCGACCCAGCTGCCTCACTTTAATGTAGAAAGGCCACTGATGAAACAGGCCTCAAACTTATAGTTCACACGAGTCCACAGAGTGTGATCAGTAATCCTTTTAAAATGTGTGTTTGATTGATCCAACCACAGACACTGGATATGTTACACCGGATTATCCTGTAGTGTCAGCTAGACTGGAAAGCATGGAAGGAAGTAAACATGTTATTTATTCGTGTGATTTCAAACAAGGTAGTAAAACTGTATGCTGCATAAACAAGTCTGAAATGTTTTTTTTTTTAAATAACACCTGCTTTTTTCCATTGAGGTTTGCTGCCGTTTCCTGTGGCAGGATGTCAAACATGGCTGCATACAGTAAGGCAACCTCCATCCCGCTGCAAATTCTGTTGGGGTTCTGATCAATGGAGTCTGCAAATGTATCTGTTAGGAGGACATGTCTGAGGTCAGACATGTCTGAGGTCAGACATGTCCTTCCTCATATCTCACCAATCAAAATACGGATTTAAAGTTTGCGGAACCCTCAGCAACTGGATGCAGAAGGATCAGAGGGAAAAAAATAGATGGTCCTCAACTGCTTATGATTCAGAATTGTGTTTTGTATTGCCGCTTACAAAAAGTCATGTGTTTTCCAGTTGTTCCTCAAGCACTGAATGTAGTAGGAGCTTTCGTGTTTACGTTGATACTGATTGCAGCAATAAAACCACAAGACCAAGACACATAAGCAGGCGTCTATTTTACATTTGAAAGATGATATCTAAAACGGAAGTTGCTGCTTCTCATCATTGCGGAGAATAGGGTGTGTCTTTTTAAGCTTTGTCAGCATGCTTCCTGTCCCTGTTATTCTTCAGATTAAAAGGAACTGAAACCATGACTAAAATCATTCATAACGGATATGTAAATGACTGTTTCGTATGTAAATGCAGTTGTTAGAATAAAATCTGAGGTTTTCTCCATCACCCAAATAAATTTGCACACTGAAATTCCAGTAACAGAAGTGAGAAGATGCACCAGTGTTTTAAATCGATGACCTAAGATGATCACAGATAAATCATTACAATAAACTTTAAATGCAGTTAGAGGTCATATTACAGTGTTCCCTTGGTAGCAAAGATCTGAAACATCTGGGTCTGATCATCTCAGAAGGTTAAATTGTTTGTGTCGACATCTTGGCAATGCTTGGCTGGCCTCAAGCTGTATGCCAGGAGTGGCTCATTTAAACTCACAATAATTTACATCAAGTGTTGTTATTTACTGAGATCAGACTGTGGAGAACATGACAGCTACATGTATCTGTTTTTCCAGAAGCCAGTGGCAGTAAACAGCAAGAATGCTTATCGGACACAAGTGACAGTGAGGCAAAAAAACAACAAACAAACAAACAAACAAACAAACAAACAAAAACTGTTCATTCATAGGAATATGATCCAAGCCACCCAGATGCCATTGAATACAGAAATTGAAATTAATTCAGTATATACCAGTCAAACTGAACTGTTAATGAATAGTCACAGCTTATTTAATTGACTTTACTGACATCTAGTGGTTGTTAACAGGAATTAGAAAAACAATTCAGCTTTTCTCTAAAGCCAGCCAGGGTGAGCCAAACACAAAAAGTGGGGAATTATATGATTTAACACCAGGTGATTATATGACGATCTGGTAATGATATCAATTATATGAACACGAGTCAGTGCTATTTTCATCAGCAACTTAACCTTAATGCTAAATCAATTCAAAAATATTGTTTCTTACAAATTCTTTTGTAGTTACCATGTAATTATTTAAATTCTTGAGCAGTTTGTTTTATTTTATGTAATATTAGGAGTCATTTTTTTTAAATCTCTGTAAAATGGGGAAAAAATGCACACATTTTAAAAACTTTTTAAATACTAGAACTATTTCTTGATTCCAGTTTGAAGTTGAAACCTTGAAGGTTTTCTGCGCAAATTGGTCGATTTTATGCTGTGGCACTCTCTGCCGCAGGAAAACCTTCTATGTGCATCAGTTTGTAACACAAACAAGAAACTTCTGCTGAAACTTGTGTAGGAGCCATGTCCTCTTTCATTACCATCACTAACAAACACAAGATTTCAGCCTCTGACATGGTGGGCTGCACATCCAATATAAAGCCTGAAGATAAGACTGGAATGCAATGTAATATATCCAATAGAAATAATTAGGTTTCATGGTGTTGATGCAAGCAGTGAAATCCCCAACCTTTCATAACTGATAAAGAAAATCGTTTAATGACGAACCAGTTACATTTGATTGAATTTGATTGTAAATTAGATTCTCTTATCTTTCACATTAATGACATGAGGAACTTAATTGGTATTTAGACTTCAGCTCAGACGCATAAAAACAAATGTAGTGCTTCTTTTTTCCCACCAGATGGCAGAAACAAACTTATTGAGCGTTAGATGCTTCCGATAAAATATTTGAATATATGGATATTTAATCATTTTACAAATTCTAATCAATTTACATAATGTCTGAAATCAAGCTAAAAAAAAATGCTTAAAAGTCTCCAAAAACTCTACAGTGTCATCACAGGACCTATAGCAGCCTCTTGCTGTTTTGATCTCTAAGACAAACTCAAATTATTGAGTGGCATCTAGAGGCAAGTTTGTTTAGGATCTAAACAAAAGTCATATAAATTAGAGTTATTTGGAGGAGAACCACATAAAAACTGTCACATGGAGGCAGAATCGTCAAGGTCTGGATGTCATAGTGGGTTTTTTCTATATATATGACACCTATCACAGAGGCGCTGAACCTCCGACAATGTTGTCTTGCTGAAGCACTGCGGTTATAAAGATTTTGAGGAAAATCATGGGAAATCATGGTCCAAAGTTGTCAGTGTTAGTTGTTACATGTCATCCTGGCAGCCATGACCAGAGTGTATAAAGGGTGGAAAGCAATTTCCAAAACTCAAATGGAGTCTGGAGTAATGCAAGAAATTGATCAGGGTCTGCAGCCAACTTCACATCCAATAGAATGAAACTGTGATCGACGGCAACGACCACATGTTCATCTACACCAGGGGTCACCAACTCCAGTCCTCGAGGGCTACCGTCCTGCAACTTTTAGATGTGTCTCTGCTCAAACACACCTAGATCAAATAAACTGCTCATTTCCAGCCTATTGCAGAGAGGAATGAATGCTGGTGAGGAAATTCAGACATTTTGGAGCAGAGGTGAATCTAAAAGTTGCAGGATGGTAGCCCTTGAGGACTGGAGTTGGTGACCCCTGATCTACACGAAGGTAACTCGTAGTAAGCATCCAATTTTTGTCATAACACTTATTGGTAGTCAGATCAAAGATCAATAAGTGAAGTACGCTTGATTTTATGTCTGTAAAATCAATGCTCTATGGCAGCATGAAAACATACTGTAGTAACTGCTGTATTTACATCTAAGTGTCTTTTTATGCTAAGGTTTACTTTTGAGCCTTTTGCAAAAGCTCTCAAGTTATTGCTTACCCACTTTTGCACGTGCAAAATGCTCCCGACAAAATGTTCTCATCACAATGAGACTTTGTGCCCCTCGGCTGAGAAAGACTTGGGCTTTAACGTTGATTTCTCCGTTGTTTCTCGCAAATAACCTTACAGACCCGATGCGCGACTCGTTGGAGAATTTTTCTTCCCCTGTCGTCTTTGCCTCAGCGTTGGTTAAGGCAAAAATGTTTCATGTAAAGCGTTGTTTCTCTACCTCTGCCATTAGAACTGTTTATTTGTTGGAGGTTTGCGCTACTTCCGCATGGGGGCGGAGCGTCATGGTAAGCTTGACCAATCAAAGCACAAAAGGTTAGCATAGGTTTTAAGGCGAAAGTAGCTGTTAGCCAGTGTGGAAACCTCAACACTGAATTTATTCCTGTCCATCTCATGACTCCAATTTGGTGTCCTGGTGAGTGTAAAGGAAAAAGAAGACAATTACTTTAAGGAAGGAAAAAATGTTAACATGGATTATGCTTGCTAATTCATGGGATAAAACCATCCTCCTTATTTTTAGTATAAGATGATTTATAAATCATAGTAAAAGTTGCAGTGCACAACAAACACAAGCAGACTCAATATGTCCCTTTAAATAATTTGATTAGTTTTTAAGGATCTAATAAGCAGTTATACCCATGATGTTTATCTGGTTTGCGAATGATTTGTCAAATTACCGGTAAAAAAAAATAAAATAATAAAAAATCTAATTGGATTTTACAGTTAACAGAGTTGCATTACAGGAAGGAAATACCTAATTGGATATCTGGACCTTTCTGTGTGGCCTTCCACCCAGTTATCAGTTTGGTTTTTCTTCATGCACAGCTAAAAATAATAATAATAAAGAAAATAATAAAAAAAAACAGAACAATTTCTGACTAAACTGAGAATTGGATTGTTGGGGTAACAAACTGTCCCAATTTTGCACTTGAGACATACCCTATTCAATTATCTATTGTTTTTTTTAAAAAGATAATAAAAGGGTTTTGACAAAAAATAAAATCAAAACTAATTTATTTATAAAACTTTATTTTATTCTTCTCAACTCAACAGCTGTGGCTCTTTGAACAGTCTCCAAGTGATAAACTCAAACAACAAACATAGTACATATACATCAAACAACAGACAGCGCCATCTATCTCACTGAAACATGAACGGTCTACAGTGAAACAAATCTGAAAAGGGATGAGAAGGACGGCAGTGGGGTTCTGTCAAAAAGTCACCTGCGGCTTGAGATTTCTTCTTCTTCTTCAAAAAAGGACAAGTAAAATAAAAAGAAATTAAATCAGGGAAAACATTAAATATAGTGATCAAGAAGCTAATAAAAAATACATATTTATTTTTGATTTCTCTGTATTGTTTGTAAGTGAGTTACTTCTGGTTCTACGTAAATTTCCACAAACTGTCTGTGAATCTTTAGTCTGATCTAAAGTGGTTACATTCAACTGTGGAGTGCCACAGAAACAATATAATATATAAAATAAATGCATTATCTTTTGTATACAATGTTTTCTTTTTTTGGCTTAAACACTGGTTCCGCAACAATTTATTCCTGAGGTTGCAACACTGTCTTAATTCCGATCTATGTGAAACGAACAGGGGGATGCACAACAATAATTAGTCTGATTCTGAGGACGAAGTCAAACATCGAAGCAAAGTGACATCCTGCAGGTTCTGAATCTGGCAGCAGACCTTCGGTCTGGCAAACCTTTAAAGGCTTCTTTCTTTTTCTTTTTTTTTTGCTTTGCAACACTTGCTGCTTGCTTGTTCAAGTTGTCACAAAGAGACATGCACATGCCACAGTGTCATGATGCAGCTACACAAAATAAATGAACGAGGACGCAGAAAACGCAGAATATTTAGGCATAACCAAACAGACGCAAGACACTTCATGACCCCGGACACCTTCACGAGAGTGGCTTCAAGCATAAAACAGCCGAAAGTTTGCCCCTTTGCAGCGAGGGATCTTCTTCACAAACGTCAAAGGAAACTACTAGAACACAAAATTCACTGACTGTACCTACTGGAGACGGGGTGTGCAGAAACAGTGAAGGAACCAATACGAACAACTGTCAGGAGACCAATGCGAGGTAGCATCGATGAGGGGAGCAGTGGGACCTGAGAGGACAAGCTTGCAGCGCTAGGTAAATGCTTAGATTTGCATTTCTGTGTATAAAGAGAAGACATATAGCCCTGTGAGAGCAAGGGAGGTGCGTGAGCTCCTTTCCTTTGCAGCTGGTGAACAAATCGGACACAAATAAATCTTAAGCTTGCGAGCGAGTACCGTGTTCTGATGTGTGTGCAGTCTGGGGCAGAGCGCAGAGAGAGAGAGAGAGAGAGAGCAACTCTGCCATACGTTAGTGTATAGACATCTGAATAACTGACAAGCAATGAATCATTTTCCCAGGAGCGAAGGCAAAACTCCTCTTTAAAGTTTCTCTTTTGTCAAAGGGCAAGATCAGTGTCACTAGCAGAACAATAACAATTTTACAAAGCAGATAATATAAAATAAAAAACAAAACAAAAACAACGAAACATTCAACTTCTGAAATAACATCATACAGTAGCATATTTTTCAAAATGAATTTTAAGATCAATTGAAAATACATGCACAATTTCCATGGACAATATTTCTTCCTTTGTTTTTCACAACACTGTAACATTGTAGGTTGGTTTAATCTAGTCTGTTTTACAAACACGTATGAGACACGAATAAACTATAGGAAATCACTGACATGCATGTTCTTACACTGAAAGGAAAAGGAAACAGACAGCCATTATTAACAATTTTACATTATAGCGGTATTGGAAAAAAAAAAAAAAAAAAGAAAAAGAGAGATGAATGGAATTAAACCATGTTAACAACAGGTGGGGCAGGAGTTAGGGCAGGGCTTGCTTGGTTGCATTGCATGTCACGAGGTCAGGGGTCAGGACTGCTGGCCACCCCACTGACTCTCCACAGGCCTTCGCAGAAGCTCCTCCACATGCCTCGCCACATCCATGGTGTCATCGAGGTCAAAGTCGCCGTCTCCGTCCAACACGGGGTCAGCCCTGTCAAGGGAAGCAGAGAACGTTCACGCCTGGACAAGGCAACAGAAATCCACAGAGAGGAGATTATATTTTTGAGGGTCTTGTCAACTTACATGGGAGGGTACATCGCATAAGTGTGAGAGTGATTAGGAGGTGCTGGAGAGGCACCCTGTTCCATATATGATGAATTTACACTGGCTGGGTCTGGATTAGCTGTAGCAAAGCTGCAAAAGAAACCCCCGCCACCCAATAAAAAAAAAGAAAAAAAAAATTAAACTGTAAATCTGGAACAAAAGATTGATGAGAATTGATTCGGCGGTTTCCTAAGCAACAATTCTCAGCGTGCTTCCTGTGCTTTTCTATATCCTTGGGTCCATTTTCTGAAGCGCTGCGAAACCTACCATGGAGATAGGCAGGCGGTGCAGCTTCATAACTAACAAGCCTAACTCATATGATGAGTGGAAGACAAGCTTATGCAGGAACCCCCGCCATCTTTAATTGGCCTCCTCCAACTGTAACAGCTAACTAATGGCTAACCTGAATTCAAGGTCCGGCCCTGGGTGATTAACTCTAAATGCTGCTTCAGAATAATAGGCAAGTGGATGGCAGAGAAGGAAGAGTAGGGAGGCAAAACAGAAATGGAGGAATAAGCGGAAAAGTACGGGCAGGAAATACTTACTCAGGCACTACTTGTCTGATTTGTGGTTTCACGTAACCATCCACCGCTTTAGCTATAAAGAAATTTGAGAAAATTGTAAAAACAATTTCAGTTTTTAGCAAAATCTTCTTCTTGCTTCAGTCATTTTGGAGCTTGTTTGAACAGAGTTTCTTACAGAGGGGTGGCGTGTAATATTTGGCAAACACCTCATCCTTGGGTCTGTCAGGATAGAGGAACAGGAGGTGATTGAGATCGCTAATTCGGTCGGCCAGAGAGCGAATGGAGAAGTCTTTAGTTGTGTAGGGCATCAGATTCCAAACCATCCGCTCACCTAAACACACAGAGTTAACTATCAATAACAGCAATCACTCTCTGGAGTAAATTCCAGATGATGAGGAGGTATCAGAACAGAAACTAAATGTTATCACTGGGAAAAGTAGCAGGTGTTTATTTACAGACGGGTTAAAAAGAAAGAACACACCATCAAGCAAATTTTATTATAGGAACCTAACCTAAGAATACAAGAATAAAAAAACAAACTATCAAGATAAAAAAAAAAACAATCCCAACCAACTGCATCCTATATGATGCTGTTGTTAAATTGTGAGAGAACATTTTTTTTTTTGGCTTAATTTCACCCAGCTCTGATTATTGACTTCTTTGTAAATGTGCTCTACCCAGAATTCCTCTAGTGACATAGTTTTTTGCTTCACCTGGTTCAAATTCTGTTATTGCATTTTAGGTAAAATATGTGACAGTATCTGTATATATCTAAACATAGTGAAGTCAGCTCTATCACCATGAAACCATCTGTGCCGCAACAATCTATCAGACCAATTAGGACTTTGCCAACAGGGACCAGTCTGTAGGTAATCAGAAACAGATTACCTACTGTAATCTGTTTCAGTAGATTACAGTAGGTAGTACTGTAATCTGCTGAACCAATAAATTAATTTAGTGGTTCATTTAATTCAACCAAGAAATGAATAATGAAATGAAACGAAGTAAATGAACTTTAAGACACTCACACAAAACAACTGAATGAACCAAACAGGTCATTCAGCTACTGACCTCAAGCACTGACTTTTTAATGTCAGTACTCGAAATAAAAAAAAAAAAGATTTGGGGGGACAAAGTCGCTATCTCATCTTTTTGAAGTCAAGTGAGACTTTCCAAGCAGTGTCTTGACGACTCCAACGAAGGATCTTTGTGCTGCCTGCTGCACGAAATACACTTTCAGACAAAACCACAAGAGAAGCCAGCAAAACTTTGGGTCCTTCCTGGAAAGTTACCAACATTTAATTGAAGGTTTGGGGGAGGGGGGATATCAAAAGACTTCACCTTCATCTTAAGGTCACAAGTCTTTTGAAGGGTGGTGCCCATTTCTTCAAACAGCCCCTGAACTTTATAATTGATATTGACTATTCTGGAAAGCTGGGGCCTCAGAGATGTCTTTGCTGCTGCAGCCAAACCCACGATTTGGCCACAGCCCTGGACCAGACACCAGATGTCTAGATTTTTGGAAAGTGGGGTCAGTCAAGACACAAATCCCCCACACAGCTGGATTAAAGGCACTTTTTTTCCCCCAAATGAAGAAGCCATTTCCTGAATGGCAAGATCACATCTCTATTTCATTTGTAGAACCAGAGTTGCTTATTTGCAATTTTCTTTAGCCTTGCAGGAGGATCGCTTTAGAGAACTTTAAAACTATTAGATGACCCTCTTGGATCCGGGGTTGCATTGCAGAGCAGTGATTGCTCTGACACAATTCAGAGCTGTGAACACACACAGCATGCTGAGCAGGGAAAGACACTGACTGAACATAAATGCTCCAGACATTCCACCTAAATCAAAAGAAACTGTCAAACAAAAGAGCATCTCTTAAATAGAAAATTATGTTTAACAGGAATAAAGCAATGTGGCTGCAAAGGGTCCTGTAGAAATGATTCAAAGAAAACCACAATAAACCAAAGTTATGAGAAATGACAAATGTTACGCAAGACATATGTCTTACTGAAGAGGTCAATACAAATAACGTGAGATACCAAGTTGTTTTCCTGTTTTTTCTTGCAGTTGACACTTCACTAGCTTCAAAGCTGTGCAAAGAACAACATTTCTGAAAGGGACGCAGACATTGTTCGACTCATTTGCATCTTCTAAAGCCAAAACAAATTTCAAATGTGACATCCAGCACATCGTACCTGCTTTGTTGGGATTTTCTGCCACCCACGCAATTGTTATACCTCCGATCTCAGAGTCACTGAAGCGCAGAAGAAAGGTACCATTGGGTTTGGACATCAGCATATCTTGAGCCTGCTGCTTGTTCACAAAGCCCAGAATGGCTCTACAAAGAGAATGTTGTACATAAATACAAAGAAATCACTTCTGATTTAACTCATTTTTGTTTTGCTAGTTGCCATGGGAAACATAAAATGAGAATGTACAAAAATATTTAGCGCCTTAGAAAGTGAAATAAAACAAGTCAAAATGAAATGAATGAAGTTTCTGTAGTGTTTTAGCGAATGTGTCTCATCAGCCACGATTTACAGCTAAGCACTAAAACTGAATCTGCAGCTTCCTTACCCGTCATTCCAGTGAGGCTTGAGATGCTTCTTTGTAAGCTCCATCACACCGTCGAACCACTGCCAAAATGTGAAGTTCCTTCCTGGAAGGCTTTCCTGTGGAAAGAAAATATGACGGCGGGAAATCTCTTAAAAACCATGCAGGATTTAGTTTGACTGATTTATTTATTTTGTTCACATTTCTCTAAATCAGCTTGGTTCACTTAAATGAAAATTATATAGAGACATGATTTTAACAAGTAATTTTTGATTAATATATATATATTACATAGATTTTAAAGCATTAAACATTTTAACACAATTATTTTTGTTGGTGTTGTTGTTGAAAGTGGCTCCAGCCAGAATCTTTGTATGTGTGCGTTTCTGGTACACCCATTAATCTGATGCACAAGGCACATCCGCAAACAGCAGGAATGGACACCAAACTTGCGTCTCTTGGCCCATTGGGGCTTCATAAACCAGTCTTATGGGACCCTGGAAAAGACTGCTGTTGCATGCGTATTGTGCAAAAAGGAGTTAGCCTGTCAAGGCTAAAAAGAAAGCTATATCAAGAAGAGGCGTCCCCAATGCCAATGTTAGCGTTCACATTTCTAAAGAAGCATTTTTTTCAAAGAAGTTCCTGAAATACTTGAAAGCTGAATGGGCACAATAGCACTTTGCACCAATTTTATGGTTGAATTATGTAAATAACTGCTCAAAAAACAAAAAATATGTTATATCTTTCTATTCATTCAATGATTTAGCAGCAAAAGGTGTTTTTAAATTGAAAATGTTGCTTTTTGTAGATATATAGTTTTCAATTAAAATGTTAATTGCAATTAATTAACTTGAGTTAAAATTTTTATCGAGTCCCACCACTAATACATAATTTCCACTGTGTATGTGTGTTGCGTGAATGGATATAGCTGTGTGTTTGTGTATGACCTTCATGCACTTTTTTTTTCTAAAGGGCTGACGCATAATGGTTTGATCAGCCAATGAGAAAGATAGTATATGGGGAATGGAGATGCATTTTCAGCCCATAATGGCTGTTTTAAGCCAGTAAAATCCAGCCTCCGGCATTATTCTATGTGGACAAACAGGACAATTAAGATGAAGACTTGACTGCCAATGAAGAAATCTCACTCAAGCTGACCACAGAAAGGAGCAGCGAGGATGCCACAAATGAAACAGGAAATATTTCCGTGTATGAATCTCTTACCGACAACGAAAGCTGCCAAAAAAGCAAAGCTTGCGGTTGAAACACATTATGTACTATGAGTTCAGGGCTTTAAAAAAAAAACCCATCTAAATAAAGTGATAAAACTCTGACGATAACAGACAAACTGAACACTATTTTTGAAAGCTGCATGTTTGCTCAGAGCATCACGAGGTAAGCAGACTGGTGCTAACCCTGTTAAACTGTGACCAGGTCATCGTCATGCTCCGGTAGTCGTCAGGATTGTTGCTGGAGCTGCTGAAAGCTTTCTGAGCCAGGAAGACCAGGTTCTCCTCAGATAGCCCTCTGTTGCTCTGCACCTCTGCCTTGTACTTCATGTTGATGGCTTCACACAGCTGAGGCCAAAGCACCTTATCTGGCACCAGAAAAGGCACTCGACCCTGATGGGAACAAAATGTAAAAAACTTTCAGTGACATCACACAAAAATGAACATACATTCTTATAAGCAGCTTTTCGCTTACGACATTATGAATTGTGCATTAATCAATGACATTGTTCCAGTGACGACTACACATGCTATGCATTTGGGTTCCAGGTTGAAATGTTTGCATATTGGTTGCTTATTATATTGTAAATATAGACATAATCAACACAAATTGTGAAAAAGAAAAAGCTCAAGTACATTGAAGTTTTCTTAAGCGGCAACAACTCAAAAAAAGAAGCTTAATGAGAAAAATTTCAATAAAACCAAGAATAAACTAAGCATAAAACAGTAAAGATCAAGAACTTGTTTCTCTCTGAAGCCAAAACAGAGATTTTGAAAAGACGTCAAACCCAAAAGTAACCTCACCATAATTCAGACGCAAATATAAAGTGGAAACAAAGTCAAGTTCCTTGAATTTGTGCACAAACTTATCAAATAAACTAAATCTGAAATTGAAAGGAATTGCTAACTGCTATTATGATATACAAGCTAACTACCAGTAGCAATGCAAGCAAATGAGACTAAAGCTGGATGTTTATTAACAGGATGTGTACACAGCTATATGTGCCAAAGATTTTATGACCAAAAGGAAAGAAAGGAATTCTTACCCGACTTTTACTGCCTTTATTAAAAAGTTAAACACCAAGCTCTGTTACATTAATGTGCTACTTTATAACTTTAGTATTTACTTATGTGGTAAATGTTTAAAAAGAAAAAACTGCTTTTACAACTTACTTTCTATTAAAGTGTAAAGGAATGTACATGTGCCTCGTAAACAGAAAAATTGTAGTCTTACATTTGTATATCTCCACAAAATATTCTTGAAAACAAGCTTTAACATTGATTATCCCAGGCCTGACTAAAATAAATTTCTCTGTACATGTATGTTTAAACTCTACTGGTCCTAAATGCAAAAACGATGCCTCAACTTTTTATTTTATGACTCAACTATTTAGTGTTTAAAAAATGTATTGCTACCACATTCAGATCTGTGAGATTTGTCTCCAGTTTATATTTTATTTAATAGATTTAATTATTCATTTGGGTGTTTATTTTATAACTTTCAACTGCTGTTTCCTTCAAGGAGAAAAGATTGTAACAAGACACAAATGAAAGCTAAAAACAAAATTGAGTTTAGTCTTTTTTTATATATATATATCTATAGACACTTTGGAAGAGTTAAAAATGCACAAGAATTTTGAAAATGCGACCACATCTACAGAAAATTTGGAAAGCAGACACACAATCCCACACAAACATTTTACTTACTGCCTCTGCAAACGCATTGTCCCACAATACAGTTGCTGTGGCATTATTGTCTTGACTACCATGAACTATCACCACAACAGGAAGTGATAATGTCTGTTCAGAGAAAAAAAAACAACAACATTCAGTCGGCACATGAATGCAACCAAAATTGTGCACGTACAGCAAAAATACATAGAAACGCACGCAAACCGCACGTTTTATCAGAAGCTCAGATTTTGTTGAGGATAAACTGATTTCCACAATTAAAAAAAACAAAAAACCAACTAATTCTAGTCTTTTTCTGTAAACGTCACTGTAACTCTATTGTTGACTTTTGTCTATGTACAGCCTTACCTTAACTTGAAAGACAAGCTCGTTGCTTCCAACACTAAACTGAGACTCAAACAGGATGGTGAACTTCTCTTCTGTGACTGACTCTGCTCCACGTCTGTCCGATCGCTTGATCCTTTTCAAAGACTACAAAAAAGATGAGATTTTAAATATGTTAATGCACATTATAAACAATAGGGACATGCAAAATTACCAGGATCTTTAAGAAGCATTGGTTGCAGCCTATCAATCTGGGAACGTTTTGCTTTTCCCCACCAGGCAGGAGACTGCAGCCCATTTGGACCAGAACTTCCCCTCACGAGACCAGTATCTTCCCCTCAGCCATTAGACTGATGAACAAGACTCTGGCATAACACAACCACGCCATCCACCTGCTACTCTGCACCTGTTTATATATTGTATATTTTTCATCTTCATATTCTTGTTTTATTTTTTTCACCATCACATCAAATCAACTTCCTAGCCTGTGAGCTTGTCTACTGGTAATCACAATAAAGTGATTCTGATTTGTAGTTTTTTAGCAGCAGAATAAAATAAAAACAATTAAATACTAATTACAAAACAGTCCTAGTCTGAATAAATTAGGTACCCTACATACGGAAAAATATATCATAATCATATATAATTTTAAAAAATCCAACTGTATTGAAAGAAAATCGTTTTGACAAAGCAAATCTAGTAAGATTTTCTCAAGGATGAAAACTACAATGTCCACCTACATTATCCTCTTTCAAGGGAAAGATATGTTAAGATCCGCTTTATCCACAGATTCACAATTCGTCCATGAATCTGAGAAGGTGCACGAATTCTCATGATAATAAACTTTTCAGTACACAGAAAAGGTTGAGGATTCAATGTAATATGTTTTTACTTTCCATGCAAAGGAAAGTAAAGGAACACTTTACTTTTCATGCATAAGTCCAGTGTGATATTGTTGTAGTACCTATGAAGTTCTGCATGTTTAACAAGCATGCATCAACCGTTTACATATTGCATTACATTCAGTGTGTTCTTTTATTGATTTGCTATTGCATTGTGGCAGAACCCTTTTCCCAGAGTTTGTCAAAAATTTCAGTTTGAAGGTTTTCTTTTCCAGGCATTCAGCCTCTTCTGTGAATTTTCCAGACGATTGTGCTAATAGAAAACTGGAGCACTTTGGGATAATACCCTTTGTGTGATCATTCTTGTTTATCTGAATTTTTCCAAAGGTGAAGAGCGAGGTTGGATGAGAACATTATTCTAATTTAATCCAACAAAGTTTTGAGGCCAAGCGTACAATATTTCAGACCAAGTTCAAATTCAGCTTTCAGCTCATCAAATGACATCCTGGTATTTGAATAGCATGAAAGCAAGCCCTGTATTCTTTGAAATCTTTTTGGATTCCATATTTTGAGAGCTATTTTTCCCCAACACAAACACAGACTGCTTCCTTGAACTTTCCAGCCCTTTTTGGAGGCAACTTCACTAAAAAAAAAAAAAAAAAAGAAAAAAAAGAAAAAGAAAAGCATAGTCTCGTCCCGCTGTCCACGCTAGAGTCCCACCGTCCTCAGCTTATTCAGTCTCAAGCGGTTCTCTGTTTGGGTGTTTATTTTATAACTTTTAACTTGAGTTTTGCATTTAATTCCAGTGCTTCCAGTTTCACCCCCTGCACATAAAGTCTCTATCGCCGTTATAATTACATAGCATTCAAATGAGAACTCTTTTATCATTGACGTTTTCTGCTCCCTGCCTTTTCATAGCTCCTGGAATGCGAGTTGCTTAGATAATTTTTCCTCTTGATCCACTTCACTTTTCGAACTTTACCATGTCAAATTTGAGACTTTGGAATGGGATTTTGTTCAGACCGAGGGTGTTTTTAGTCAAATTTAAAGTTACACCTGTAGAGCAGCGTGAGACACGTGGACAGACCCATAATTGGACATTGAAGACATTTTGAAATCAATCATTCAAGAGCTAAAACGTTGCTCACAAGTGGAAAACATTTAAGACGTCTTTCAATCTTACGTAGAGGTTAAGTGAGAGACTGATAACATTTTATGGAAAATGACTACTCCAAATTCTAGCTACTAAATATGGTTGAGTTGTATTTTTGAATATTTAAGGTAAATAAAAAAAAATGTAAACACAAGATTATTTTTAGCACGTCTTAATATAGACCGAACTACCTAGTATTTTGTACATCCACCTGGTTCCACGAAAACTGTTTTCACTTGTTAGGGCACAGCACCGTAGGGTGTGTGGGTTAAGGGCGGGGCACCTGTGTGTCCTGACACCGACCCGAGAAGGTTACGAGTTGTGTAAGTAAATGGATTTGTTTTGCATACCTTTCATCAATATATTAGTTTCTCTACTTTAATTCTATGGCTCAACATATCTGAAAGAAATAACCTTCATCTTTAGAATTCGATTGCAGGGTAGAATTGAACTCTGTGAGATGCATAACTAGAATAATGTGTTTTCACTTTCTGGTGACCTTCAAAGCAGCACAAACCCAGGTTTGTGGCTCAAGACAATCCGATCTCAGAGGTCTCCAAACGACTCCTTCGACTTCATGCTTTGTGTTTGTGCTCTGCCAGCTGTGGGACCTTATACAGACAGGTGTGTGTCTTTCCAAATCAAGTCCAATCAACAGAATTTATCACAACAAATGGTTACAGCAAATAATTTGCAGTAACAACCACAGCGTTGTGAATGCTACCCGGATGCACTCACCATGTTTCTGAAGTGAGCGCTGAGGGTGCCTGTAGTCTGGTGGTACTCCATCACACAGTTATTGTTAAGAATTTCTCCACTGCTCTCACTGGAACAAAAAGACAATTAAGGAATGAGCAAATTGACTCTTCTGGCTAATGTGATGGACTCGTGTGCCAAGAATTGCAGTGCTTCTAATCTTCCACCCCTATGGCTTCCTAGAATGGTGTTTTTCCTGTCTAATTGGAACAAGCAGCTATCACCAAGACCATCTTATCTACTTTGGACCAGTGAACAACCGTCTTTGAGCATGTTGTTTACAGCAGATGATACAGACCAGATGATGATTCAACTGTTTAATTGATTCCCCATTTTGGCCACTAGCTGCCAAGCTGACCAGAAGATGTGGAGGTTCTCTTTAAGTTATAGGATGAATGTGGAGTGAGACTGTGAAAGAGGCTAAAAATGGATTCTGTATCTACACCACAGATTCCTCTGAGCGACTGTTCAGGTTCCAGGCATGTCTCAGTGCTAAGCTGTGGAAAGAGGCTACAACAGAAATATCATTCTCAACAAGGTCTCGTTTATTGATCTCTATGGGAAGCGTCTTGCGTAGACTCGAGAAACCCTACATGTGATCTGTGTTATCTCTGATTTATAATTACCAAATAACACACAGCAATGTTTCTTTTTTTTAATGTTTTTAAATTTGCATTGACAGAGAAAAGGAGCGCTGTAAACTTACTTCCTTGTGTTTTCATTTTTCAGCAATGCCTTGGCTTGCTGCTCGCTAATTATGGTTGCTTTGACCTGTGGAGGGTTCATGTGCACGTTCAATTTCCCTCCCACTAGGAGGCGTACTGTGGCAGCAAACTTGGTTTGGGTCTTCAGAACCTGGGGTGGCTGTTTCTCAATGATGAAGGTGCTGTAAACACAGAACGGAAGGTCACACAAGGAGGTTAAAGCAGAACTAACCGGTGTTTATTTATGTGGTCAGCTGTAATACAGTTAACACTATGCTAAAGTGAAATTTTATAGAGTTTAGAACACATTTCTGCTTCCAACAGAATGAATTCTGAATATTTTTGACTACTTAGTTGGATGTTCAAAAACTATGAATGTTTAATCTTGTTATTTTTCTTATTTCTTAGAGTATTATGTATTTTTTAGGCATATAGTGCCACTTTATAGCACAATCAAGTAACTATGTTACCTTCAATTGTGATAAAAAAAACATGACAGAAAAGAAATTTGACTTTGCAACGTAACATCTTGAAATTGGGCCTCTGTCTTTTTAAGAAGCTCCTGCTCTTTGTGTCACTGTCTTCGGCACTTCATCCCCACAATGCTTCTCCGATAAGCTTTTAACAACGTTTTTACCAGGGCACTGAGAAGTAGCTCATATAATGAACTCAGCTGATGCGCAGCTCCACCAAGTGTTTGCTAATTGCTACTGACTAGTTTGAAGGAGCTGAGTGGAGAGTTGTCTGTCAGGCAAAAACTGCAGAGAAAAAGGAGGCGCTCGGTTCCCCCAAGTATTTAAGCACCTTTGAATGGATGTCTCAGCAGATTAAAGGATTCTTCAAACATGCATGAATGAATCAAAGCAACATTCCAGGTATGTTTTTGATGACGGAATAACGGAATAATATGACGTAAAGCTCAAATAAGTCAAGTTTACGTAACACTGCTTCTTTAAAAAATGTCTTCCACGGCAGCTGTAATTATTCATTTTAAACCCAATTTCAATTATCAATGTAATTCTAATAATAAAGTTGATCCATGGCCACCAGCATATCTTCATTCCTTACAAATTTTATTTAAATACGTTTTTAAAAATCGTCCTCCTTTGATTCAGTCATGCAGGCGAATCTTAACATCTCTGGTTTAATAATAAAACACAATTGTAGCTTCCTTTAAGCAGGTTCAAACCTTTAAATGACCTTGTGCACAACGATGCGAATTAAAGGTAGGTCACGCTAAAAATAAAGCTTCGGCTGAAATATTCTCTTGAAATATTTCTGTCAACATTATTCATTTATGTAGTAACACACAAACACGTAAAGCAAAAAGGCAGACAGAATACGATACAACCAACAGCATAATTCTGCAGGCCCAGAGGGAGCGTGAGTAAAATTATGATGCTGTTATGAGACTCAAAGGCTTCCGATGTGCAGCTGAGGTGAGTGGCGTTGGGAACACAGTTCTCTCCTTTTGACAGTGTGAAACCTCAGAAGACTTTATGAGACTCTAAAGAGGACGTTGCCCAAGAAACAATGCATTACTGTCTGGTCACAGGCTTGTCTGTAGCCTGTCATAAATTGGTGTGACAATGACACGACTTCTCTGTGTGTTATCAGTACCTGTGGGGACTATCTTATGAGGCAGCGTGAGAGGGTGCTGTCAAAAACTTTAGCGTTCTCCTGCTCAGATATGCTGAAAGGCGAAAAGCATCCTGGCAGATGGGCCTTTGGGGACTACAATAATGGACTGAAACAAGTTGCATGTGCCCTTTCTTTCACAAAGTCTGCCTTATGTCTCAGTAGACCTCTTTAGGTGGGTTCATCTTCCATTCTCTATCTCAAGCTACTCTAATGGACTAGTGATGACTCTTTCAGACTGTAACAACACTGTTCGAGTATGATGTATAATGATAAGAAAAAACAGTTACAGTGCTGCGAAAAGTTGTTTTCCTTATGACAGATTACTTCTGTTTTTTGCTATTTTTGTCACACTTAAATATGTCAGGTCATTAAACCAGTTTTTTTTTTCTATGTTAGACAAAGAAGCAGACATGCGTAAGTAGAAAATGAAGTTTTTAAATGATGACTTCCAGTCCAAACCGACCTGGCTGTAAGTGAAAATATAATAACCTCCTTCGCTGAAACATTTCAAAGCTGGATTTAACTTTTGGAAACCACAACCTGGCAGAGTCAGGAAATCAATTAAACAGAATTGATTACATGAAGTAGGCTAAATAAAAAGAGACATAAAAAAGGCAAATATCCAAGCTAAATAAATTCAACAACAGACGAAAAACAACTTGTGGAAAGAGGGAAAAGATTATTTCCTTGGCTCTAGCAGACAACGGTGACAGTAATTTTCCACAAAATGGAAAAAAGCATAGGACAGTGGTGAATATTCCTTGGAGTGGCCGTCCAAGGACTGGTTTCCAGAGCTCACTGACGACTTATCCAGGAGGTCATAAAAGACCCCAGAACAACATCTAAAGCAGTTTAATCAGCTAAGGTCAGTGTTTAGGATAAGACATTAAGAAAAACAAAACTGGGGAAACATTGGCTTCCATGTGAAAACTCTAAGGCCAAATCCTCTGCTGACCAAAAGGGAAAAAACAACCCTAAATGATCCCCAAGACTTTTCTATGATTCCACAAACTAATTGTGAACTGACAAGACCGGAGAGAAACATATTGATGGTAGAGATCTGCAGCCTGAACAACTTAGCATAATTGAATTCTGCTGAGAAAAAAATGTCACACTATTTCAGTGTGTGACCTTAAAATAAAGATCAGAGTTTATGCAATTCCATCTCAGAATATCTAAAAAATAATACTTCAAATGTGGGGAAATAAAAAAAAAAATCTGCAAAGAAGAGTGGGCCAAAATTCCAACACAACAATATAAAGGCAAAGACTTGATGGCCGCCAAGGGTGAAACAACTGGCCATTAGTTTCAGAGAGGAACAACTACATGAGATGGGGCCACTTCATAATTGAAATAATTAAAATCTCCCTGTTGTATTTACTCATATTATCTTTGTTTGTTGTCAGCATGCTAAAAAATGACAGAAAAGAAATCACAGAAGAAATATGTATGGAGGAAAATACTTAAGTACAAAAGTGCACACACCTGGTGACCAAAGCTGAGATGATATCCGTGATAGTGCTGTTGAGTTCATTGAGCAGCTCTTCGATAGGTCCAGGAATGGGCAGCTGTTGCCTAAGGTGCTCTGCCCTCCGAATCTGCTGCCTGTTTTGCCAAATAGTCTCAGCGAGCTTCTCACACCTGAAATAAAAAACATGCACAAAAAAAAAAAAATCCACACATTAGAAATACGTCTATTAATATTTTTTAATTCACAACAGAAAGATGTGCTTAAATGCTGCTTAATAAAATGAGCTTAGAGTATATAGAAAGCCATTTTCAGCATAAAATAAAGAGAAAGTAAACAATAAGAACATCAAAGATCCCAAAGGCAGTGAGTAGGAAATAGCAGTCTGTGTATGTGCACTTTATATCCCTGTGTATTTCTCTTATTAAAAGCTTCAGATAAACCCACAAGAAGCCCGCTGGAGCCTAATAAACTCATAATTTCATGCTGTGTGAGGAGTTCTAGTGGCTGTGTTCTCAGCAGGAGATGGAAAAAAAACACCCACCAGGACTGAAGGATGTCCAAGCCCCCCTCCGGCGGGCCCCCATTGCCTGCCAGCTGTTGCCGTCTCTTCCACTGGATCAACTCGTCATCCAGAATGATTGTCTGCTGCTTTCGCAACAGCTGCAGTGTTTTCTGGTGCTTCTCTGCCAGGTCCTGCACAGAAAACGGTCAAAACAAGTGCAAACTATCACAATACGATTTTAGTGCTCACAGTGATGGACTGCGAGCACTAAAATTTTGTAGCATTTGATGCAAAAAAAAAAAAAATCAAAATCATATGCTTTACAAATGTGTAACCAAAACAAACAACATGAAATGTTTTTACTGAGGTTTCTCACCAGGCGGTATTTCTGTAGTGTGTTGGCTTCTCTTGTCAGCCATGCCTCCACAGTAGCTCTCTTGCTGAGAAGGGCAGGCTCCCGTAGCTGCCGGTCAGAAGGGGGCAGAGTGGCAAGGCTGGACAGCTGAGCTGTAGAGGGTGTGGACAAGTTAAAGACTGACCAAAACAGAGGAGGTAGAAAGTCTTTAACTTGTGCAAATACTGAATATGTTTTACCCTCTGGGCCATAATAGTTAACTCAAAAGAAATCCCTTTAGGGTAGTACAGACTTTAAAAACTTCCATTGTGTGCTGACTCTTGTAGGAAAAAAAAAAAGAAAAGCCGTTATGAAATATGTTATGAAAACTTTTTATTTTTACTCCCACTCACTGTCTGGCATTAAAAAACCGTAATGTTTCCAATCTTTATCAAATTTAGGATTACGAAAAGTAGATCTATTTCCGAAAAGGTTAAGTTGATATATATTTTTTACTTACATACATACATTCTATTTAATTCAATTATTTGCTGATTATTTTATCTGCTTATCGAAGTGCCCAACAGTCCTTCACAGTTGAGGCACTATTCTCAGGCAGCAAACATCATCGCTTTTTTCCTTCAGATGTACAATAAAAATGGTTCTTACTGATAACTAACTTCACTTTTGTCAGACGACAGGAAACGTGACTGAAAGTTAAAGGGCTTTTGCAAACTGAATGCGTTCTGAAGGAGGAATGGCTTCTGAGCGGCCTTTCGAGCCAAGTTGGTGCAGGACTTGCAGTAGCTGGACATGGTGCAGCAGCAGATCAGGTGCCCCACATACGGAGGCCATTAGTCTTTGCTGAAGCAGTCGGCGGTTTCCATTTCAGAGCTCAGGACCTTTGCTACATGTCTACCTCCCTTCTCTCTCTTTTCCCATTTCCTGTCTGGTTATTTTGAAATGAAGGCCACTAGTGCGACAGTTGCTTACCAAAACGTGACATTGTCATCTGGGTTTTTCCATCTTGTTTAAATGCATAGGAATCTCTGTGCATGCACACTGCTGCTGATTTCGTACAAATGCATCCTGGCATTTAGCAAACAGAACCAATTTTGGTAATCCAAAGGGACCAAAACAGGACGCAATTCAATTAACCAAATGTTTACAAAAGCCACACACCGTGCCACCTAAACATGTTTCACCTTTATAGATTGCTTTACTAATTACCCAACCTGTAGCTGCTCATTGCAAATGCCTGTAAGTCAAATAATTAATTTAGAGCAACAACAAGATTGACGTGCGTGCCCTCCGGTCTCACCCTGGATGCGAAGGCTTTCTTGGTACTGGATGATAAAGTACTCCTGGTTGTGCTGGAGCTTGCGCAGGTCATTCTCAGTGTCTTGTGTGAGCAGGCGAAGCTCCTCAAAGGCTTGGTTGATCTGCTGGTACTTCTGAGACATGCTGTCCATCATCCCACCCACCGGAGAGCTTGACTAAATAAAACGTGGAAAACGTACAGACGGAGGAATGAGAAAGACAAATAGCTGTCCACGTGGAAGACCGGGTGGTTTATTAGGATTGTTAATACAAATGGGTAGCCTCTGGTGAGCTGTTATTTTAGAGGCCTCAGGGTGGGATGCTGACTGCTCTATGTTGCTGTTAGTGTATTTGACGACAAACTCCCCAGCGACTAAAAGCAAATACTGTGGAGACACAGAAAACCGAGATGGAAAAAAAAATGCATGTGTGCTTGCTGGTAGACTGTGAGTGCATCATGGTGCCATGAAGGTTCAGGCTAAACAGCATGAAATTAATTCGGTCAAAGTCAATTTCGCAAATAGAAAAAACATGTTGTGACTGAAAATCAATTCAGAACAGGACTTAGTGGGAGTCAGATGTTTCACGCGCTGCTGGTTTCAGGGTTTTAGAACGCAGGGCTATTGTGTAAACTGAAAAAAAGCAGCACTTCACATGGCATTAAAGTGGAGAAATTTAAAAGGGAAGAGTCAGCCGTAAAACTGAACAGACGCTAATGTGCTAATGAATCACTTTTACAACAACGTAATAAACAGGCTGACATTTGGTGGACAAACAGCGGAAAAATGAGAGCATTTATCCAATTACCCAATTTCTGGGCTATCATGTAATTTAGGCTTCACTCAGTAATGTTAGACTCGGTCTAGGATTTGGCGTTATCGTCGGACGGAGGTGTGTGTGAGTGTGCAGGCGACACACGGCAAATGCCATCTGCATCAAACTTACATTTGTAGCCTCTCTGATGAGCCTCTGCTCTGTGTAGAGGATGTGTTTGATACACCGAACCAGCTCCAGAGGACAGCGGTCATACGTGCTCTGAAAGAAAAGGAGAGCATGAACCATGTTAAGACCAATTTAGTAGCATCAGAGAAGCCTGTTAAGATCTGGAGTGAATGCTGGAGACATGCTAAAATCAATTAGCACACCTCAGCGACGGAAATCACAACTTTCCATGAAGATAAGAGGATGCTGTGATACTTTTATGCTGGCGAATAATTTGTGAAATTGCTTTTTTTTTTTTTTTTAACTTAAAATAAACATCTAAAAGTAAACAGATTAAAATCTAATGTATTAAACATGAGCCCAGCGTCAGGATTAATAAGTTATTCCATCTCTATTTCCATGCTATGTTTCAGGCTTGGGAGGAAGCTAGTCACAGGAATATTTCTGTGAGCAGGGAGTTTGATCGTAAATAGCAGTGTTGGTTGGTTACCGTAGCTGACTTGGGCTGCTCTCTTGTTTTCCTCCATGCGGATACAACCTGTTCTCAAAACACTCGCCGTGTTGTGTGCTCTTTCTAAGAACTACTACAAGGAAGGAAATTGAGCTGAACACTTGTGCCTTCTAAACATCTATCCTGTTTCATTGTAAGCAACTCTAATATTTTGCTGAAAACATAACCTGGCACCTTGTTGATTTCTTTTTTTTTTTCCCCTCACAGGAGGTCACATATATTTCCATTACCTAAAACAATTTTAAAACTGAAATAATAATAGTAAATATTATATATATATCTCAATCAAATCAAATCTAATTTTATTTGCATAGCACATTTCAGCAGCAGGGCATTTCAAGGTGCTTTACATAATTAAAAAACAAAATAAAAACAGCATTGAATAAACAGTAATAAAGAGAAAGAGGTTTTGAAAAAAGAAAAAAAAAAGAAAAAGATTTAAGAAAAGGATAAAAAAGTTATAACATATATATATATATATATATATATATATATATATATATATATATATATATATATATATATATATATATATATATATATATATATATATATATATATATATATATATATATATAAGTTATGATTACACACCTAAGTTATGATTACAGATAAAAAGCGTTTAGAAAAAGACATCTATCCATCCAGCTACATAAAATAAACAACTAGGAATCTAAAACTTTGCCCATCTTTCCTATTTTTGGATTATAAGACCTGTATAGGCTGACTTGTATTGATGAAAGTCAAGATGATGATGATGATGATTATGAGGATGAAAGTTATGCTGGAAGTGTGACAAATTTGTTGTCTGATCCATTATGGTACAACAAGGCAGAATCGGCGGTCTTCAGCGTCTGAAGCTTTTGTTAACTGTCTCTGTAGAAAGTATAACTATATTAGTACAGTTTATTTGTCATTAAGAAACCTCACTCAGCTTCCATGGCTATTATAAGCATTTATTATTATGCACACGTCTGCACAAAAGTTCTATCCAGTCTGTTTTTTTGTGCTTTTTAAACTTGCGTCAAGGAACTTTCCTCGAATTTTTGAAAGTAGTGTTTAGCCATATCTTTTCTTTGAGAAAGGGCAACAGCAGAGGAAGAAGAAGAACATACAAGTCTAAAAATGTCAAAAGAAGATGATCAGAACTGAAAGACACATTTTAAAAAATAAAAATAGGGGAGACATTTTAGCAAAGACCTCACAGAAGATCTGTAAGGCACATTATCATCCAGCTGATCATTATTTGATGTCATGTTTGCAGCTCACACTTCTTGGAGAATAGTGTTGATGCCAAAACACAATTTTATGTGAGTCACAATAAAACCCAACTTAAAACCTCTCCTTTGGTAAGTTGCATGTTAATGTGTAGACACAAATACTGGATCATTAATTGAGTTTAAGAGTCTTTTTTTATGCCTAAATTGTTTACATGTCGGGGGTAATTGACTAAACAAGCAGAAGCAAAAGTGTCAAGTACTGCATTATAAAAAAACAAATGACAACCTTTGACAAGAGGATATTTGACACCAAAATATATAAAAACTCCGGGTTCTTTTAAAGCATAAAAAAACAGGAGTGACTCAATAGATAAACAAAAATAAAAACTAAAATTACCTTGAGTTGGTTAGCGTAGTGACCCAGTTTGATTTTAAGAAGGAAGCCATCTTCTCCAACCTGGTGCTCAGCCTTGTTTTGCAGCTCTTGTATCAGACTGTCCAAGAGGCGTTTGGCCTTGAACTCCTCTTGTGGGTTCTCCAGGTCTATAGCATCCCTAGAAACACACATACGTGCACGCAAAAGAAATGTGAAATTCATGCGCGTGCACCAAGACTCCAGCAGCCTTGAATGGAAACAAAACTCACCAGAGCTGGCTCTCTATCCACTGGGATAGATAATGGCGCACTTCAATGGGGAAGTGCTGGCCGTACAGTGACTGCATCTGGTGAAGAGCATCTCCCTGAAGCTGCTGGGCCTGGATCCACACTGCCATCATCAACACCCTGAAGCTGCAAAGGAATCAGCTAATTAGCATAGTCAATGACAAAGCTCAAAGCTGAGATCAAACAAAGCAGATTGTCTAAACACGTCTAATTGTGTCTGACAATTAGACAGTTTGCAGAGATAACTGTGAATGACTCCTGAAGAAGTAGGCACAATAAGCAACCAATGTTGTATTTCTACTTTCTTTGACACTTTTGCAATAAATAGTGGTATGTCTGTACATTAATGCAACCAATTTGTTTTCTGAAACAAACAGAAATTTGCAATGCTTTGCAGTCATGCTTTTGACCACTGATACACTGTAAGTCTACACAGTTAGCTTTACAAGATGTCAAGATTAAAATATAAAACTTTAAATTTTTTTGATGATGTGAATGGGACTGAATGGCCTTTTGGCCTAAATGCATTTAGATTTGCCGAGGCTATTGGGGACCTACTGATCCAGTGTCCCTAAAACCAAACTAAAAACAGAGGCTACAATGAGTTTCCTTACTCCACTGGTTTGGAACCAGCTCCCTGAAAACCTGAGCGGAAACTGTTGACCCCTTCAAAACATGACTGAAAACATTATTCAAAATTAAATAATATTTTAAAGTTCATTCCAACAATGTCTGACGCAGTATTTCATTTAAATTTCCTTACATTTGTCTTAGTCTTTAAACACATCGCTGGTCTTTAACGTACAATATTACTGTAATTGTACATCATGCCCTTTTTCATAGTTTGGCTGGTTCTGCAACTTATAGTCAAATATATTTTTCTCTTCATGAAGCATTTAGAATGATGTGCTAAAAGTTAATTCATACTGGCTGGTATTAACCAAGATCTACTGAAAGCTTGAGCTGGAGTAACAAGTCCACTGCGCTCCACACTCTGAAACTGCAGCTACAATTTCCATACTGTGATCTGTTGTGGTCCGGATGAAACATTGTCTACCAACCAATATAATTCTGGAGGGATGCACAAGAGGCACCACTTGTGGAGTGCAATCTATGGACAAAGTCACGGATTTAACTGTAACCCGATTTTTGAATAGCTTCTAATTAGATGTACCTATGACTTCAAGATGCAGCACAAAAAGGGCAAGCAGCAGTAAACATCATCAACACATTGATGGTGTTGATGCATGCTGTTCCTGTTCCCCCGTTCTGAGAGGAAAATAATAATAATAATTGGACTTTTTTGAGTTTCACCATTCAAATCCACGGGATATATTCAGAAAAGTACAGGGCTGTAGTGCATGAGCTTATTTCTCTTATTTCAAGCCTGGCTACTCCCACGCGCAGTTAAACTTTATCTTTAGAGTAACTGTCACAGAACATTAAACTTTGTTGTTTTAAACAAATTAAGCATTTCCTCACTCTTTAACCTGAGCGAAAATGTCAAAATACAGCAAAAAATAAAATAAAACAAAAAAAACAAGAAAATATGTGAGTTTGTTCTTATCCATATTGATAAATGCCACCAAAAGATTCACAACTCAGGAGTGTGTTACAAATTACTTACAAAGAAAGAGATGCTTATAGACTGAAAATTAAGAAAAGAAAGTTCAGGAGGTGGATTAAAAATTCACTCTCAAATTTTTTAAATATCTTTGAAATCTTAGTTTGGCTAAGAATATTGAAAATATTGACAAAGTGTCACAAATCAGCAGACACTGATTCAGTATATCCATTACGCAATACGAAGTAAAGACAAAGTAAAGATGGTAAAGACGCTTCACACAAATTGTGCCACTCATGGTGGCAACATGTCGGAGTATCTCTGTTACTTTAGTCCCGTTTTGTTTTATTTGTAAACTTTTGTTTATTTTTTTTAATTTTTTTTGGGGTGAGGTGTTGCAAAGTTTAGGCAACTATTCCCTAGGCAACTATTCCCTCTGCTTCCCTATCACTTTTAATTTTTACTTTTGTATAGTTATCATGGCAACAAGGTATTTATTTAGAGCATTATCATTAGCATCTAAAAATCTCAAATAATACCTGAACCATGACCCCAAACCACAAAGGAGTTGATGAAGAGGAGATTACAATTCACACACCTGACCACTTGGTGCATATCAACAGACATTTTCAATACTACATCGTAGTGGTAACTAAATCAGTCAAAGAAAAGTACTAAATATGAGCCTTGCTATGCAGCAGGAAAGCTGCTATCAAGTCTTTTCCAGTCAACTGAGGACTCTTGACCACTGGCCTCCCAGAAATCTGGTGACATGCAGCAAAGCTGTATATTTAACAAGCAACAAATTACCACACATTTAAGGTGTTAAATCTGAAGACACCTGATGCCCTTGACTGGTTGCATGAAGTGGGACTGAGACCATGCCAGATTAGCAACCGTGTCCAAACTAGAGATAGCAATTCTCTGATTTGCGCATAAAAGTGTTAAAAGAGCACGGACTTAAAAATGAAGAATCTCCAAAACTATATTCATGGAGATTTGACTAAAATTGCAACGCGAATGATAAAACCTCCTGAGGAGCAACAACTTCCTCAAATTTGTTGCTCGTTTTTCCATCTTAAACCATAGCAGCAAGCTCCTGGTAATCTCTGCGGGACGCCTACTTTCACTCTGAACGAGGCTTAAACGTGTTCTTCGGTTATCCTTAGGTTTAAATCTGTTGTGTTGGGTCAATGCCACTTGTTTCCAGTCAACACACCCACTCAGCTTTCTCAAAAGTGGCTCAGTCACTGTCAGTAAAAGGCAAAGAGAAATGAGTATGCGGGAAGTTTGTGGTGTACATTTGTCATGTTTGTGTGTGCATGAGTGTATTTGTAGGTGTTTGTGGTGTCAGTGGTTCTGCTTGACAATGTGTGCATCTTTTGTGTATCTGTGCATGTCTAATTCACACAAAGAGACCTACACAGAGCTTCTTTACTATAACACAACAACCAAACAAAAAGGGAAGTTCGCCCTCCCCGGTGACATGAGACTGTGTCTTTCGCACGTCTCTTTCACTTTTGTTTCTCAGCAGCTTATTTCCGAAATCTTAACTTCCATTTATACACTCCTTGGTAGCTTTTGTGACTTTCTTCTTCCTTAAACACAATTCTTTTTAAGGACTCAAATAAGTCAATAGTCAAGAGATTCAGTTACGAAAAACGTTGCACATGGTTGCTGATAATGCCTGGGAAAAAAAATCTGCTTTACTGCCGATAACAAAACAACTTTATTCTGTAAAGAACATCTCATGACTTCAACACATGACTTTCTGTCATATGTCGAATGAGTTATTAGGCAGCAGGAAAATAAATTAATTTAATAAACTCAAAAATCTGTTCTTTGTCTCATGTGACCTTTCGAAAGATGTGCGATGTTTCGCAATTTACCCCTCCAATGGCAGCTGGGCCTATTATATGTGCTAATCAATTTCTACTAAGGGCAATTCAAAGCACCCTCCACAATTATTGATAAAGATGTGCACAAAAGCCTTAAAATAGACGGTTGTTATGGAGATCTGGTGACCCTAAGAAGGCATGCTTTGAGGCAGTTCTGTAACAGTGAGCTTTGGAGTTTCAACCTCCTCAGTGTAAACTTGGCTCGTCCTCGTCCTGGTCTCCAATATTATTATTTTTTTCATAATTGCTTTAGAGATGTGCAACTTTAGTTACATTTATTTTATAGAAGCTAATAAAAGGGGGTGGATGATTGTTAAAAATCAACATTTCTTAAAGATGAATACAAGATTTTAACTTTTTTTTTTTTTTAGATAAGTGTGCCTATGCTAATGGTGTTTTTATCCAAATTCTTCAATCTAAGATAAAAGAATTACAGAAAATGTATTTTAAGTCTTTTTCCACATCCTTACCATGGGTACCAACAGACTTATAAGTCGCTGCACATCCTTAGGCGACAACTCCAACATTGATCAAATCGTATCACCTTTAATATATTGATGAAAGACTTTTACTAAAGGTTAATTTCTCTGCAGCACAAACAGAGATGTTTGCGCTGCTGAAGTATTCAGGGCTCCTATATGCAGTTTTACTTGGCTATTTCTAAGACTTTAGGACAGTGGTGATGCTTACCAGAAATGTCTGACGCACAAAAATGACTCTAAGGACACGTACAGAACTTGACTGAGATGTTTGAAAACATGCTTGGAAACCTTACCCAGTTCCTCTGTAGTGACGTAAGGAGCAATATATTTCACTTTTTTTATTTCTTCAATAAGGGAAATAACTGTCAACTGTATTTTGCGTTCACTCATGTTATCTTTGTCTGATCACAAAATCGGCTTGCAAATCTGAAACCCGTAACTGTGAAAGCAAATCTGTAAGGGGGCAAATACTCTTTCATTTCACTACAGAGTTGCTCCTGTTAACCATAACGTCTTTTCTCTCTCTCTCTCTCTCTCTCTCTCTCTCTCTCTCTCTCAACTGTTCAAATGAATGAAAACCAAGTGGTAAAACATTTACTCAATCCCAAAAAGAGAAAATAAGTCAAATTCAAATGTGCAACATAGACATTTTATCTGCAAGGGAATCAGCAGCAAGCATCAGCACATGAGCTATCAGCTGATTGGAGGAAGAACCCAACAGGAAGAGCAGAAAACCTTTCTACCAGCTCTTTCTGTGACACCCACTGTGTGTAGCTTTGTTTCTGCACCATCCTAGCCTCACACACACATATGCCCAGAAAGCACTGCAGGGAGCTGAAGCTAAAATGTTTTGTTGTGCTGCTTTACAAGTCTACCTGTCACCTTAACAGCTGTTAAAGGTGCAGGCTACTGGGACTGCTCACCACAAACACTTCCATTCTCACCTCTAACAGGAAAGTAACATCTTTCCCAGTAACAGATTCACTATTTCCAAACACGAGACATTCAACGTCCCCTTTTTTTTTTCCCCTTCTCACAACGAGTACAAGATAACTTCTGCAATGTGGCATGGATCTAGAGGAAAAAGAAAAAAACTTACCTTCAGGTTTGCGCTACTATGTAACAGCAGGAAACGCTAAAGTGGAGCGCCACTAACCTGAGACAGACAGAAAGTGAGAGAGTGAAAGAGACAGACAACCAGAGAAAGAAAGACAGAAGAGATAGAGAGACCAAATGGAGGAAGTGAGTCAACCCTGGGTGCTTCTGAGGAAGCCGTCTATTTCTCACAGGGAAGAAAGCTTCAACAAAAGGCCTGGGGAGGTTAAGAAAAGGGCGAAAGGGAAAGTCCAGTGAATGGATTTCTCTTTATTTCAGTTCTCCATGTCTTGACAATAAGCTAAAATAATTTATGAAAAGCAGAAATTCTTTTAAAAAACTAACGCTTCATCAGGCAAATTCATCGAAATGTTATTAGACAGGAATTCAAAAGATGCAGCAATTAAAAAGACGTTTGTGGGAAAACAGCAGAAGCCACAACGATGCTAGAGATGGGGACTGAAGACTGTCTTATTTTAAAAAAATGAAACAAAGCAGTTCTGAGCAATTACTAGAGACATTTTATGTGCTCATATGTGGAACTCAAGAATGATTACAATTACTTGAAATATTTCTGGATTCACAAGAAACTATTTCATAATTGTTCTAAAAGGTGTAATTTATTTATTTTTTTTAATTCTGTAAATTTATATATATTTTTTTGGAGTAGTTTAATACAAGGTAGATAAACGTGTGAACTGCATTACACAAAGAATATGATTTCCCATGACCTTACTAACGTTGTATTGCAAGTTAATAGTGTCTTGTATTGCATCTCGTCTCCACCCATGGAGGGTTTGATGGGGCTATGAGGTGGTGCACCCCAACGAAGGATGTCCACATCTTTAGGTGAGTTTTAATGAGCTGCCAGACTTATTTATTTACTGATTCACTCAAATTTTGTGTCCTTTACAGGTCTGTGTTAAATCACTTCTCCCTCCTACATGTGACATCAGCATCATAAAACTCCTGTGTTGACTTTCATTTTCAACTCTAAGATGAACTACAGCTACTGAAAACTTTCTGGAGAGAAAACCTTGCTTATCTTAGTATAAAAAGCTGTAACCCCCAACCCATACTTATTTGAAAAAATACTGGCAAACCTTTTTTTTAAATAGCACTAATTCCTATTATATAGAAAAATGCTTAGTCCATATTAAATTCCCATTCATTAATGTCATTAAAATACAATGAAATCAGAAACCCAGGTTCAGAACGAATGACATGCATTTAAATTCAATGCATTTCAATGTACATCATTTCACTCACATTCAAATATTCAGTTGTAATTTGTGAAAAGTATTTCTAGAAAGCCTAGCCGACTGTAAAAGGTTGCTGATTAAGTAATTCCTCTCCGGAGCAGGCATGTGGTGACAGTGGAAATAAATCACTTCTTTGGACAGGAAGAAATTTTACAGAAGCTTAATATTTTGCCACAGGTCATGAATGGCCAGCGGCTGAGAGGATAGGTCACAAAAAAGTTATTTTCTTTAATGGAGGACTCACTGCTAATGGCTGTGACTGATAACTATGTGAAGAAAAACGAAGAGAGTACACCGAATTAATAGCAACAGTTTATATGTGTAAGGCAGACATAAGAAATATGTTTTGACAGACCTTAAGGCATTATTATCAGGTTTAGGTTCTAGCTACACCAGCCTGTTTTTTGTTGCTGCAAAAACTGAACTTGTGTCACACACAAGAAGCCATAATGATTTGAGGGAGCTGCGCTATCTAAACTACAACCAGACAGAAAGTCGAAAGACAAAAAAAGAGAATCGGACTTTGAAATTTGGGGTCGTGGTGACTGAGCCAGCTCTCATTCCTGCCTGGACTCCAAAGAGACAGAACATCGGGAAACCATATGCTGATAGAAAACCCCAGACAAATATACGAGCATCTTCATTTTTCTGCCTGGGCCTTTGGATTTGTTCTTTTAACCACATCTGTGACCCCGTTTCACTTAACTCTGTTACTGTGAAAACAGCACTTCTGATAAAACAATATTGTTTCTTTTAAATCACACTTGTCTCAAAAATTTGTAAGGGCCAAAATGCATCTTACAATAAAAAAGAAAGCAGTATTTCATGAGCGGGGTCATCAAAAAGTATTCAACCCCGTCTGTTTTTGCTTTTGTGTCAAATTTAAAATATTCCTATTGTAGGGAAATCTTTACACATATAATGACTCAATTTAGCAAAGGGAACAAAATTTTATTTTTTTTTATTATTGTTTTCTCAGTAACAGATTGGCCAATCTTGGCAGCAACAACTGCCATCAAACATTTGTGATCACAACTAACAAGAAGTTTTTTCAGAAATATTTTCTTTCAGCCACATTGCAGGATTTTCCTTTTTTTTTTTTTTTTAGCATGAACAGTTTAAGGTCTTAATGCTAAGCCACACTACAACCTTCATTTAGTTAACTCAGAAAATCCAAAGAAGAGTCACTGCTCTATTTTATATCACCACATGGCTTCATAATCTAGCAGGGTGACTTAACAGTCAAATTGAATTGATGTATTAGTAATGGCAGGCCACGCAGGTCTTATAATAAAGCAGTCCCAGAAAAATACACTATTAGGTACTTTTGCTTCTTTTGGCCTGTGCTGGATGGGCCTTTGTGTTCTTTTTGGTCGTTGATGGTGGACTAGAAGCTTCACCCTAAAGATGAAATCTATGCCCAGTGTCTTAGTTAATATTTAACCACGAACACTGACTTTAACTAAGCCAAGTTAGGTCCTCAGAGATCTTCTTTTTAGATGTTCTTACTTTTATAACATCCTGGATGAGTCGTTAATGTGGTCTTGAATTAATTTTGACAGACTGAGCAGTCCTGGGAAACGTGCACCGCTGTTGCATGTTTTCGTAAGTTTGTGGACAATGGCTCTCGTTGTGGTTCGTTGGAGTGAAACCTCTCTGAGGCAGACTCGGTAGATGTCAAAAGCTTTGTTCATCTGTTGCTGAATGTCTTCAGATGGAGTTATATTCTACAGTGTTGATGATCGTTCACCTTCAGGTTGTCAGGCAGGTTCTGTTCATGTTATTCGGAATAAGTTTAGTGTGAATTTCCAAAAAGTTAGCTTGTTATATACTAATGGAGAACATTAGTGGTGGCCTATATGATAACCATAGATACATTAGAGGGGAAAGGGAGACGATTATCAAATGTATTACGATAAAAGTTCCTTTCAATACTTTACCTGGAATAATAACAATAGATTCGTTTGAGTAAACTGATCAATAAGGACAGTTAAAAGCATATTCTTCTTAGGCCACAGCACTCACAATCAATTATTTCTACAGCTGCATCAAAAAGCAGCAGAAAAAGGTTTACTGAGGCAGTTAAAGCAATTAGTGAGCCTGAAACTGATGATTGCTAATGTGTTTTTCTTTTCGTAACCAAACCAAAAGGACAATTAGCTCAATTTTCAAGAGCAATGGTGCTTAATGAGTGAAAAAGCCTCCTGATCTACTGACAAAGTTATTATCGGAGCAAATGATTCTCTTCATCATTCCACTGTCTTAGAGGAGTAGGAGATCGGAAATGGATACGTCAGAAATGAAGACAAAAGTCCTGCTTTAACCCCATTAAATAATGCAGTTAATGACAAGTTCAAGCTTTAGTATTTATGTCAAGGAACTGCTTATTGGTTTTGACTGCACTGTTTTTTTTAATCTTACATAACCCTGAAATAATTACATGTTATGGTGTTGTGTACATGTTGTAAAAGTACTGTGCTGGTGGAATTTACCAATGCTCCAATAAGGCACTACTTGCAGGCGAAATCAATATCTCTGAATGTGAAAAAAAGACCTTCAGTCAAAACATGAGCAGTTCTTATCTAAAACACTTAAATCCATCACTGCGACTCTTTCAGGCCCCCAGCAGGCGCCCACCAAGTCCGAGGCAAATCTAGAAAAGTTAAAAGCAGACATGCAAATAAGATTATCTCACCTTTTACTTTGGCTGGCCCATAAAAGAACTCCAACAATCTCTTTTATCTTTTACAGCCTTCCTTTTGCAAAAGAATGAAAATAACCTTGGCAGCTACTTCAAACACATTCTCACACCGAAACATATTTCTCGTTGTCCAGTATGAATTACCTGCACACGGTTCTGCCAGTAAATTTTTCCCTTCGTTCTGCTATCATTCTTCTCCTCGTCTGTCACACACCAACAACATATGCTGCTGCTGTACCTATCCATTATCCTCATATCACTCGGAGCTCATTTCACTCACTTCATGAAATGACAATCAAAGGAAAATAAAAAGAAATTCAACTCGACTTCACCCCTCTTTCTCTTGTGCAAAGTGTTATATTTATGGACGTCGGGTTAAAGCCAATATTCCTCATTCCATCCTCACAATACTGGCAACGATGCAAGGAACTACTTATTTGAATTTTCTTGGAGCCAATACGCAAAACCATGGCATATTTATGAGCAAGGGACTCACTGGATGACAAAGTAAGAGAGTTGTATCCCAACTTGGATTATGCAAGAGTGAAAAGCAAACTAATCTAAAATCCATTCTCAAGCGGCTGCAGAGGCTTGTTGTACCAACTCAAAGACATAAAACCAATAAGTGCTTACTAAATTCAGACTTCTTCTGATTGCAGAGGGTTTTCCTAAAGTCAGGTGACCTTTGTAGATAAGATAGCCTTCAAGCGTGAGTCATTGAAGGCTGAGACAGAGATATAACCGTAGAAAAGAGGTCAAATACCAAAAAGAATCAGCCTTTTAATGTGTCAGCTGTCTGCTCCGAGTTAAAGAACTGCTTACACTAGGAGCAGTCAGCTGATAAAAATTACAGTACATCTCAAAATCTCTGTAATATCTAGGTTTATGTGATGTAAAAAAAAAAGGATAGTAAATCATTAAATATGTTATCCAACTTTAATAGGGTTTACGTCCTACAAAAATAAAGTGAAAACGAAACGTTCTGTTTAATGAAGAAAATATATTTTTTAAAGAGATGTAATAAGCTGGCTGTATAAGTATGCACTCTTTCTTTATTGCTTAATGCACTCTTTGATCCAATTTCATGATTCAGTCTTTACTCCTAGCAGGAATTTTACTAAATGTGATTAACTTGACATAAAGTTCAAAGGTGTTAGTGTGGAGAGGGACAAGAAAATAAGCAATAGAGGCAAAGACAGTAGAACAATGATGTTGCAGGAACTGTACTTTTATTCTAAACTGATGAAAAAATGAGACTCAAACCAGTCAGAGAAGCAGTCAGGAAGTTGTCATTAATGCTTAAAGAAGCTGCAGACATTTGTGAGTCACAATTTCAAAAGATATGTTGATTAAAAAAAACAAAAAAACATAACTTTGGATCACAGTGGTAGTATTTTGATCCAAGGTTGGTTTTCGTCAGATGACAAAAGGCCTCCATGCTATTAGAAAGTCATGCAATTGCAATAATGTTGGTAAATAGTGCAGTGAGGACATATTCCAGTTTTCTTCTTTTCTTTCTTTTAAATGTGTGTATCCTACTCTGTGTGACCTTTAGCATTATTGGCAAAGTCATTTGTGTCTGGTGTGAGTTTTTGCTGCCATGGGACTCCGTCCTGCTGACAAAATATTGCATTACCGTGAAAAATACAACCTCAGAACTCTTCAAAATATATTAGCCAACAATTATTGCAATCCAAAAAGTCTTTTGCGTATTGAGCACACTGACAACCGAGCGATGGTGATATATCTGTGATATATTGTGCAGCCCTTCTAGGGGGTTTGTAAACACAGATGAAAATATGAACAATTTTGACCAGAAACTTTCAGATATCAGGCTGCAATTTTATGAACCGCAGTGAATCCAAGCATACATCAAAAACGACCACAAGATGCCATCAGTGGACGAAGGTAACGGTTTATAATAGCCTGCCCAAACTCCAGAAATAATGTTAGAGGAAATTGTGGTATCACCTGATGCTGACAATATATGTCATAATTTACTGAATCTTTGCAAGGGAGAGCAGGCAAACATTTTGATCCAAAAAGAGCTCGAACAAAGTCATAGTTAAAAGGGGGTAGACCCTTATACAACCAGGTTACCGCAGTTTTTTTGTTTGTTGTTTTTTATATTTCCCCCAATAAATCAATTTGTTTTTCCATTTGGATTTTTGAGGACATGTGTCGTACGTTAAAGGCTGAAAAGGTTTTAAATGTTTAACCATGGTCTCATTTTTATACACCACAGAAACCTCAACTTTTAACGAGTCGTGTGTGCACTCTTGATAGTTTAGAGCAACCCGGTGGCTTGCTCTGCTACAAATACTTATTAAACAGCAGGTCCCTCCCTTACCCTGGTTATATTCTGATGTGCTGAAGCGCAAGCAATCACAACTACCCATTCAGGAAACATGACCAACTGTCCTTGAAGTGTCATCTATGTCTATGCTGTCCCTTTTTAAGCTTCCCACAATGAAAGCACAGGATTAGCAGTGTGTAACACGTGTATTTTAAAGCCCAGCCGACAGGTTTCAGAGTCACAGCATATCTCTGTGCCTCCGTTTACCTGACTTTGATTTTTAAATAAACACAAACTCGTGTCACCCACTCTTTCCTCTGAGGAAAACTGCCATTCATCAGCACAAGCACTTCCTGTTAGGAAACTGAAGTGCCACCCACCCATTGAAAGCAATCTTGCCATGTGTACAAAAAAGGATGTCACATGAATCTACAACTAAGCTCACAGTATAAGACTTTGATTGATTAACGACACAACTATAAGAAAAAGCTCACCAAGGACTTTCAAAGAGATGTACAGTTTAAGTGTCCACTTGTAGACATTAAATTAGGCCTTATTAGACATGGCATTCATAAAGTAATGACATTGAAGTATTAAGACGCAGGCAACTTTGTCTTCTTGCTTACATGTTTCTGATATGCTGGGCTGCGTGTACAAAATTTGTCATTTATGCAAGACTGCACTGTAAATCTAACTCAAGTGCTTTCAGCGTCATCTCTCCCTTACCCTGCACTCTGTAGTTTTCACCATCCATGATTTCCTGAAAAGGCTTCCTGTTGCAGAGCATTAAACACCATGACTGACAATAGGGGTAATAATTAGGCAATGCTGAGCTCAATGTCACAATTTCTGTGACGCTATAGGCAAAGGCTTGTTCGTAAGAACCTTTCATATGTTTTCATTCTGTTCTGGTCTCACATTTTTATGACGCAATTACAAATATCTCATAGTTACCGGTCGGTTATAGGATACTTGTCTGGCAACGTCTCTTCATCCTCAATTATTCATTTTGGCTGGAGGGCTGCATCTAGGAAACTTCATCTTGAGAATGATGACGACTACCTTCCTCTTGTGCAAGTTAGGGTGTTATTTGCTACCCAGATCTGGACCTTTAAAAAATTCTTTGTCAGGGTTTGCTTGGCATTGCTAAGCCAGTTTGGGATTTCTTATCACTGCCTGCACAATTCATGAAAAGGAATTTGTTTAATGAAGTAAATAATGTCTACAATCAATGTCAGGCAAGATCTCACTGCAAAGACAGGTCACAGGAACTGTCATGTGGTGGTTAATCCATCAATTAATTGTACACATCGATTTATGCCAAGTCATTTAGGTCATTTTTTTAAAAGACCTTAGTGTCCTGGTCACAAAAATCTATAACCGCTTTCGTAGTAAATAATAAGTAGGAGTCGTAACTCCTTCCAGCTTGCCAAATATTATATGGAATGTGTGAATGTGTGAATAAATGCTACTTGAAATATAGCCCACCAAAAATTACATCCAAGCAGTTCCTGCTGATGGCATGTTTTCATTATGCCAGTAATATTTTCTAACGTTTGACACTTTATAATGCAAAAGTAAATAAAAAAATAAAAAATAGTACAAATGTTTCTCTTGCTAAGTTTATGGTGACAATGTTGTGTTTGAAATGTCATGTTACAAAGAAAATCAAAAGATACAGCCATAAAGCATCCCTTTATCTCCCCATCAACTTTTTGAGTAGAAATTTCAATCTTGTTAAGTTTAATGAGTTTCCAACTATTTTTTAAGTAAACGCTGCTGTCATAGCTTCCTACCTTGTCATGCATGCTATGTTTAGAAAAATGGGGATTATAAATTTTGTGAACCATTAAGAATTAGAAGTAAGTGTGTTGCTTTCGATGTGCTCCAGGCTTGAACAGAGCATGCATACTGGAATCGATGATGTGGAATTCACAGTAATTACAAAGTGAGTGTCCAAGCTTGAGGTTGTATATATTTACAGTGAAATATATACTGTCAAAACTATGGTGCTAGTTAGTTTTTGGTGGGTTCAATGAAACCAATGATAGCCTGTTTTATCATGCCTCAAATGCCATAAAATATATGGTGTCAAATGCGGCAAAATTCGATGCAGGAGTGTTACTTTTTTGTGGCATTATATCTTCCTATTCCATGGAAACAAAGTGCAGATGCCCAATATTCTGATGGGGATTTAAAGAGACAGTGTATGCCCCAAAAGTTCCTGCAGATGATCTAAAGAGTAGAAAAAATATGTGATAAAAACAACATAATGACGTATAAAACTAAGGCTATAATAAAACTGTTAACTATGTTCTACTGATGATCAGATAACTATGACTGAGATTTCACTGGAAACTGTGAAATCGATATAATGGGACAAAAGGACATGGCAGACTTGGTGTCACACAGAAACACATGACAACCATTTGTGCCAGAAGGTCTAAGGAAGGGACAGATGACTACAAGAGGATCTTTGTGCCGTCCAACCTGCCTGGAGGTTATGTTGCTATGCTCTAGCCCCACATCCCATCACGCTGTCAACATGAGGAGGATCACTCATTAGCTCAATA